>NW_006408526.1:1734551-1795870 GCF_000296735.1 Chrysochloris asiatica
GGTTATCTGTGGACTTAATACTTAGATGGATATGTATTTTGGGTTTTTTATGCTTTCTGATTGCTTCTAGGTAGATGTGATCAGGAAATGGGCTTCCCTTTTCGCTCTTCTTCTTGAGAAATTTCAAGATACCACTTTTGGTAATTTTGACCTAACTTAAGTTTTAATTTTTGGCCTATTTCCTCTTTTGTCTGCTTGTCCTGCTCCACAATCCCCGTTCAGGCCTTTTTTCTAGTTGGAAACAGTTCAGGGCCGTCTGTGGCTGTTTGGTTTTAATTGGAAGCTGTCTCTTTAGATTTCGAGGAGATCTGTGCACATGTGTAGTAGACACCTCCGAGGGTGGGGTTGGGGTGCCCACTAGCTCAGGCACCTGTATAGTCACCAGATTGGAGGTGCACAGACAGCAAGGGACCAATGAACAGCTACCAAAAGAAAAGAATGTCCACACCTTTATCTCTGTGGTTCTGCCAGGCATCTGTGGCCACTGCAATCTTTCCCCCTCTTGGTCTCACCCAACATGGAGGCTTCTGGAGCAGCTGAGCGTCCCAGACTAGAAAGCAATGGATTTCTTGCTTCTGCCACAAATTTTCCCAGCAGTAAGGCTTCCAACCTTTTAAATATTCCTTTATATGTGGTTCAGAGTTCTGGGACCATCCCCTGAGCCTGCTTGTTCGGGTATTCTATGTTATTGCTGGCAGAGCTCTTTACTACACTTCCACTTGATCCACCATCTTGTTTATTCCTTTCCTTACATTGCCTTTTGGAAGTGAACTTTTTTTCTGTTAGAGTGAAAATTAAGTATCTATGAAAATAAGACCAAAAATTACAGTGGCTTAAAGAAAAGTCCGTTTTTCTCTGAAGTAGGGGGCACTGCAGAAATGAATGGTGTACTTGACATACTCTTCTTGCATTCTTCAAAGACCCAGGCATATTGCTCATCCATATGTCTTGAGTCTGGGTCTCTGCCAAGTTAGTGTCACAGCCTGTAAGAAATATAGAGAGCCAAGGAATGAAGGCACTCATGCCCAATGTTTCAAATCTATATCAAAATAGTAAGCGAGACATCACTTCTCACATTCCATATTGTTGTTGTTGTTAAGTTTCGTCAAGTCGGTTCCAACTCATAGTGACCCTGTATAGGATTTCCGAGGAGCAGCAGGTGATCTAGAACCTTCAACTTGGTGGTTCAAACCAAACTTGCAATCCATCACATTAACCTGCAATGCCACAACAACAACAAAGAACTGACTCGACAGCACTTAACAACAACAACAACAAAGGTCAGTTTCAATGCTCTCAAATCTGAGATATGTTTGAATTTACCTTTTACTCACTGGGCCTTGCCATGTATTTAGTAACAAAGCTTTCTCTCCAGAAATCTTAAGTACAAATCAAGTAGACACTGAAATAACACAGATCAAGACTCAGCTTGCTGCTATGTTCCAAACAAAAGACAAGTTGTTCCTTTTTAGACAAATAAAACACATCAAATGTACTATGTTATTATATCAACAACAAATACCATGCTGATGTCCAAGAAGAAACATGTAACGCTTAAAAATCTGTTTATTTAATCTATCCTCTTGCACAGATCTCTAGTAATGTTAAATTGGTCTTTTGTTTTTTTCACCAAATCTTTTTCTTAATGGGCTTCTAAAAATGTAGACCCTTTTATGTTTAAAAGGTCATTTGGTAAGTTTTTCATATTAACTCAATCATTTGTATTCCTTAAAAAGGACTGTTTCCTTTTAATTAATTGGAGTTGTTATCCCTGACTAAAACAGGTCTGACCAGTATAGGACTCATCAGACCTCCCCACTGCCTCCCACTTTTGTCTCACAAAATGGTCATATTTTCTAAATAATTAAAACTTTCAAATAAATCTTTATATAGTTTATATGGACATTTCCTACATATCACAAACTATTATATCATAAATCAGAACAAAGTTGTTATTTTTTTGTATTTTACATTTAGCAAAGCACCTTTCACCTTCAGTATTTGACTAATTTCCACAGCCATGTGAAGTAGTTATTTTTATTATCAAACTTTTATGTAGATGAGAAAATGGAAGCCCAGAAACTTGCCTTAAGGTCACACAGTCAAGATCCACCTTCAGGTACTTTGTTTCCAGATATTTTCACTATATTCCCTTCTGTTCTTTGTATTCAATGACTCAGTGTTTCTGAAAGTCAAGATTGATCATGGACACGCTCCCATAAGCTATCATTAACAATGGACATGCGTTAAGTACAAAAGGACGGTCTGTGTCAAAACTAGTTTAGAGACATTTGTGAGTATAAAATCTACAGAAGATGGTCAGCATAAAAGATAATAAGCTTTGCATGGTATGACACAGCACAAAGTATCATTAGTGAGAAGAGCTGAGTTTGGTCTTCTACTCTGGAACTTCCCAAACTTGGCTGCCAGGTAATAAACAATGAAACCAGGCAGACTGATTCCAGAAATATACACAATTATCATGCTTTCCTGTCTACCTAATTATATTCAGTCTTCAAAATTATACCAACAAAATGGCAGGGGGAGGTGATCTTCCAAGTAAGACAAGCAGTCCAGTGCTTCAAAGCCTCCAGCTGCTCCTTAACACCCTAAACAGATTCGCTGTGAGTCAGAACCAACTTGAGGGTACTTAACAATAACAACAGTAACAGCCTAAGACCTAATGGAGTTTCTGTCTGGATAGATCCCAAACCATTTATTCCCTAAACTGCAATTTGGGGAATTCCTTTACCATTGTAACTCATATAGGTGCACAGGAAGTAGCTACACAGCTAAAATTTTTCAAGCTTTAAAAAAACTCTTTTGTATCCTTTTGCAGTACAAGTGCTTTGTGCTAACTGAACCATTAGTGGTTAGAATCCACTCAGACAGACCTTGAAAGAAAGACCTGGCTGTCTACTTAAAAATCGCAGCCATTGAAAACCGTGTAAAGTAAAGTTCGCCTCTGAAATACATGTAATTGAGATGGAATCAACTGGATGACAACCGATTTTGTTTTGCTTTCCACTAGGAAAGTTGTGAGTTTTATACACTGGTAATTTTTGATTATATGGATCATGACAAGCTATGGACAACATTGTGAAATATGAATATTCCTGAACACTTAATTGTGCTCTAGAAGAATATGTACATGGACCAATAGGCAGTTATTGGAACAGAACATGAGACTACTGAATGGTTTAAAATTAAGACAGGTGTGCAACAGGATTGAATTATTTCACTATACTTATTCAACCTGTGTGCTGAGCAAATAATCTGAGAAGGTGGGTTATATGAAGAAAAACTTGGCATCAGGATTGGAGGAAGATTCATTAACAACCTGCGATATACAGATGATACAACCCTGCTTGCTGAAAGTGAAGAGAACTTACTCATTTACTGATAAAGACCAAAGAGCACAGTCTTCAGTATGGATTGCATCACAATGTCAAGAAAACAAAAATCCTCATCACTGGACTAATAAACAATATTCTTATCAACAGAGAAAAGATTGAAGTTGTCAAGGCCTTGGATCAACTATCAACACTTATGGAAGCAGCAGTCAAGAAATCAAATGATGTATTGCATTAGGCAAATCTGCTGCACAAGACCTTTTTTAAGAGTTGAAGAGCAAAGACGTCAGCTTGAGGTGTGCCTGACCCAAGCTATGGCATTTTCAATAACCTTGTATGCATGCGAAAGCTGGACAGTAAATAAGGAAGACCATAGAAGAATTGATGCTTTTGAGTTATGGTGTTGGAGGAGAATATTGAAAGTGCCACGGGTTGCCAAAAGAACCAACAGATCTGTGTTGGATGAAGTGCAGCCTAAGTGCTCCTTGGAGACCAGGATGGCCAAACTTCATCTCTCATACTTCAGACATATTGTTAGGAGGGAACAGTTGCTGAAGAAGGATATCATGTTTGGTAAGGTGGAGGGTCAGAAAAAAAGAGTAAGAGCCCCAGGGAGATGGATTGAAAAGTGGCAGCATCAATGGGCTCGAGAACGGCAACAATTATGAGCTTGGCCCAGGACCAGGCAGTGTTTGGTTCTGCTGTGCATAAGGTCACTATGAGTCGGTACCAACTTGATGGCACCTATCAACAACAACATAGAGAAATACTTTGATTACTGTTAGTAATAGTTGTTGAAGAGTGTCTGGAAAGGGAACATAGGAGAGCATCATGAACATAGGAGTGCTTTGTGTATTCTGCGTAAGATTTTTGTCCTGTTGGATGAACCTCTGAAGGAGTGAGTTCTTCCTTAGGAGTCACTACAGTAGGTGTCAAATCCATCCAGTCATTGTTGCATTTGTTTATTAATTCATCAGGTAATTTTTTAGAATCCACTATGTGCCAAACTTTGTATAAATGATAGGGATATCATGATGACTAAAATGTGGGCCCTGCTCTCAATGATTTCTGGTTCTTGGGGGAGTGAGAGGGGTGAAGTTTAGATGTGATAATGGACTGTGAGAGTATGAGAGATTGAAGTGAAGATATAACATTAAATAGGCAATTTTCAGTACATTGTGATCATGGAGAAAATTCTTCCCAAGTTTCCCGAGGAAAGAAACACATCCAGTGATATGCAGTCAAAAATGCATTATGACAGAAGATGTATTCAAAATGCAATTAATAAAAGCAGTATTCTTTCAAAATTTCATGATGTTTATGTTATTTGTGAGGTTTTTTTCTTATTAATTGCAGTTTCTTGTGTGTGTGTGTGTGTGCATGCACACGTGTGTGTTTTTCTCTTATTCTAAGTAGATTTTCACTACTGTACCTAATTCTATACTTGTATTTTTCTTTTGTTCATGGTGTTGTTGTTGTTAAGTGTTGTCCAGTCAGTTCCAACTCATAGCAACCCTGCATAGGGTTTCCCAGGAGTAGCTGGTGGCTTTGAACTACCAACCTTGTGGTTTAAACTAGCCTTTTAGTACAGCGTTTTATCCTGCAATGCCACATAGCCTTCCATGGCTGTAAATCTTTATGGAAGCAGAAATCCTCATCTTTCTCCCAGTGGAGCAACTGGTGGTTTTGAACCTTGTTGTTAGCAGTCCAGTGCTTATCCTATAATGCCACCAGGGCACTCCTTTTCATGGTGCTGTTGTTGTTAAATGCCGTCAAGTTTGTTCTGACTCATAGCGAACCTGTACAGGGTTTCCAAGGAATGACTGGTGGGTTTGGACAACCTTATAGTTAGTTTGTGGTTAGCAGTCTAGTGCTTATCCTACAGAGTCACACCATGATGAGGTCCATGCATAATGTATAATCGTATAAGCTCCAGCCTTCATAAAACCTAGATTCGCCCTAGTAGAAATAGGACTGCCTGTATATAATCCACTGAGAAGGTTAGAATAGGAGCAATATATAGCTAGGGGTTACCATGACAGCCAGCATGCTGAAAGAGAGAGATAAAAATATGGCTAATAAACTCCTAGTGAAAGATGACTGAGAATTGGACTTTTAGTGTGTTATTTTCTCTCTTTCTCTCTGCCCCTAACCTGAAGGGAAGATGCAACATGAATCTCTAGGGATCTTGGGAATGAAATTCAGAACAGCCTGCCATTACGTTCTAAATTCCCTGACGGACCAGTGGGAAAGTTGAGAGACACTCCAATATCATTGAGGTGTGATGTTTTTCTCTCCTTGTTATAAGAAAAATTGAGATTAATAAACTGTAAACAGAGTCCTAATGTGGTGCTTTAGGATAAGCACTGGACTGCTTGCTAGCCAAAAGGTAAGCATTTCAAACTCACTAGCCAGTCCTTGGAAACTCTATATAGCGTTGCTGTGACTCAGAACTCACTCAGCAGCACTTAGCAACAATAGATTGTAAATAATATTCTGAAGAAATTATAATAGGAGGAATGATTTTTCCAACCAAATTGATGTTTTCTCATTTGCCTTACACTAACATCCATCTATTTGGGAGGTGGTTAGGATTTATTGGAAAAGACATATAAAAGATAAACTTTAAGTTAAAATTCTGTCTCTGATATTCAAGACTTTGATGGCGCAGCAAGACTGGAGAGCTTCGAAGCAGGCTATTGAGGAAGAACATTCATATAGCTTGAACTTTACCCTTTTAGATCCCAAGGTTGCAGGCCTCAGAGCATAGAGTTTTCCCAACTTAATTACCATACAGTCTCGGCCAGGGCTAGGTAGTCTCAGGAAGATGAGGAATGTAACTTAAGGGGAAACTCTCTTTACCCTTAAGAGTAAAGAGTAAGAGTAGGAAGAAGAAGGATAAGGAGATCAATAGGGCCCACCTTGGAATATCCTCTACAGCAGCTGAGAGCTTTGACAGGGGGTCACTCTGGTGGTGATGGGGGTGTATGTAAGTGATGTTGTTGTTAAGTGCCGTCAACTCAGTTCTGACTCACAGCAACCTTGTCTAGGACTTCCAAGGAGTGACTGGTGGGTTTGAACTTCCAACCTATCAGTTCAAACCGATCTTGCAGTCCAGTGCATTATCCTGGAGCACTGCACCACGACTCCACATGAGTTATGCTGTTTCTGTTTTTGTTACTGTTAAGTGCTGTTGAGTTGGTCCTGACTCATAGGGATCCTGCATAGGGTTTCCAAGGAGCTGTTGGTGAGTTTGAACTGCCCACCTTGATGTCCAGGGCTTATCCTACAGTGCCACACCAGGACTCCATGTGAGCGACAGTCATAGTGAATTCTCAGAGTTGTAGAGCATGTGCAAAATTCATGGAGAGGCCAAGAAAGACTTAAAGCGTCACCTGGGTTTTGACCCAAACCAGAAAGACATCACACTACCAATTACTCTTGCCACAGACTCCAGCGTCAAATGCCAGAAGGATTAGCAATGTCCATGTGGACAAAGGACATCCCTAGAAGGAAGCGTAGCAGAGGCTCCAAGACTTAGGATGGTAACTGTTTTCTGTCACCACAAGGATGCTTTAACAGGTGAGGGAGAGGATACTTTTATCACAGAACAATTGAAAAGCATTACTTAAAGGAGATCTGGTAGCATAGTGGTTACAAATCGGGCTGCGAACCTCAAGGTCAGCAGTTCAAAACTACCAGCTGTTCTGTGGGAGAAAGATGAGGCTTTCTGCTCCCATAAAGATTTACAGCCTCGGAACCCTGTGCAGGGTCACTATGAGTCGGAACGGACTCTACGGCACATAACAACAACAACTTAAAGTACTGAATAAGAAGACTACAATGAAAACAGATTATACATTTCATAAATAATTGTTCCCAAGGAGCTCTGGTAGCATAGTGGTTACGAATCGGGCTGTGAACCTTAAGGTCAGCGGTTCAAAACTACCAGCCGCTCCGCGGGAGAAAGATGAGGCTTTCTACTCCCATAAAGATTTACACCCTCAGAAACCCTGTACAGGGTCGCTATGGGTCGGAACTGACTCGATGGCACTTAACAACAACGGCAACTCAGTGAATGTTGTTGTTGTTCAGTGCCGTCAACTCAGTTCCAACTTTTTGCCATCCTGTATATGGATTCTGAAGAGTGGCTGGTGAGTTTGAGCCACCGACCTTGTGGTTCAAATCGACCTTGCAGTCCAGGGTTTATCCTACAGCTCCACACCAGAACGCAGCTAACAGGGACTCAGAAAAATCAAATTAGTTATAGGTAAAATAAAGATACATTTTCTCTTCAAATCCAACTTGGGATATGATGGCATTTGCCACCCCAAAATAGAAAATTTTCCAAGATTTTTTTTGTGTGTAGAAGACAATTTTGATGTCCTATTCATCTCCCCTCAGGCTTCCCTGGAGACAGTTTTCAGGCATCCTGCTATCTCCTTGTGCCTCTTTGCTTGAGGGTATTCAAATACCACTGTAGCAAGTTCAGCCTGCAGGCAGAACAGGGCAGAATTGGTGTCCTAGAAGTAACCTTGAGTCAATGGGGAAGTGGAGTTGGTTTAAAACACACGATGGGTCTCTCCCCTTAGTACAGGAGTGGGGAACATCCATCCCTCATGCTGTTTAAGGCCCTCAAAATTGTTTGGTCTGGCCCTGCCAAAGCAATCACAGTTCCAACCATCACATTGTTGTTGTTATTGTTAAGTACTATAGAGCTGGTTCTGATCCATAGTGACCCTGCATAGGGTTTCTGAGGAGCAGTTGGTAATTTGAACCACCGACCTTGCAATTCAAACCAACTTTGCAGTCCAACGTATTAACTGACTGCAACACACCAGGGTGCCATTAGGGGTAAGTTAATTAAATGTTCGGCCAAATACAACAAGATAATTTTTAAGTTGATCATTTTTGTATGGCTCACCAATGTTGTTATAAATTTTAGCAGAACAAAAGATTCCCCACCCCTGCCTTAGTGGGAGAATTCTGAGATGTGTTATTGAGTCAGGAAAACGCACCCCTTGGATCTTCACATTTGTATTTCCTTTGCTATGAAGGAGTTCCCTGTATAGTGGATGCTCTACTGTGTGGGTGTCCAAGCCTGTGGGTCAGGCATTAGTAAACTCTGGATTAATAGTGGTTGCTAAGACTCTATAGGCAAGAAATGCAAACCCATACCTGGGGCCAGATGTATCTATCCCTGTGAAGACAAACCATTGGCCCTTTCAGGATGAAATGAACTCAGTGTGGTTGTTCAGACAGACACTAAACTTGTCTCCTCAAAGAATATGGCTATAATAGGGACTTTGTATTGCTTTCTGTTCTCAGAAGTTTATAGCTAGGAGAGGCAGTAGTAGTTAGTAATCTGGTGATAGCTCATGTTGTTGCATTCATAAGCAGCCCATGTGTACTACTATGACCACTCCACTTATGTGCCCCAAGTGCCGATTCTGAAGTGACTGATGATAACAAAGTCTGGCTAATGTCAACTAGCCATGTAATTTTCTCTGCCTGGCTTCTCAGCATTTCTTTTAAGGTGGATGCTTTCTAGAGACTGTTAACATGTCCATTCCATACCCCCTACATATATCCATCTGTAGGCCTCTACACCTGATCTTTTCATCTCTAGTCTTCCCATGCTTTTTATTCTAGGCTCCAGATCATATCTGCAAGGCCATTGACCTCTGACTAAGATCCTTTATGCTTTCTCACCTTTGGCCCCTGATCCTTCCACACAAAGTAGATGACCAGATACATTAGTCATCCCCACATTTGGGAAGATAGTCTCTCTCCACTATCTTTCAAGGTCATACCTGTAGTCAGCTTCCACTCATTTCTGACTTGTATCCATCTACCAAACTGACCCTTGCATGAACTAAGCTTGGGTTTTCTCCTCCTCCATCAGTTGGTTATATAGGCCCTCCCCTTTTCATAATAGGCCATAGGTGTGAGCTGGTTGAGCTGTAGTAAATGACATAGACATCTGGGCTACCTACTTATATGGCTTCTCGTGTCCTCTGATCCTGTCTGGACATGATTCTGGATATATTATTTGAGTTTATGACTTGGTAGATCTGACAGAACGCAGTTCATGATAGGTCAGTTCCATTTACACAGTAATTTGTTGCCCCATAGCCAAGTGTCTCATCTTCATCAGGGCAATAGGCCTGAAGCCATTTCTCAAATGATGTGTATTTTAAAAAATAACTAAAACCCATTGCATCAAGTCGATTCCAACTCATAATGACCCTATGTAGATTTGCAAGACTGTAAATCTTTATGGGAACAGACAGATTCATCATTCTTCTGCAGAGTGATTGGTAGGCTTGATCAGCCAACGCTGCAGTCAGCAGCCCAACATCTAACTCACAGTGCCATCAGAACTCCTTCAGATGGTGTATAATACTCTTCCACTGGCATAGGTTTGCTCCAGTTTCCCCAGCACCTGCCTTGTGATACTTCTTCTGAGGCTTATCATCAGATCCCTCCTGCATCTTTCCCACCTCAGATACTTCCACACCATGGAGTCTATTGGACCATTTGACTGAAGTGGCAGGCTCACTGGCATTGAAGCGTCAATCTGCTGCAGAACTCTTTCCTACTCCAGATTCCACTTATAACTGGCAGTGTCAGCAAGTGGACTACGGTAGTGTTTCTAGGTGTGGAATGTGATGTCTTGAGATTTCAAAGATGCTTACTAGGTGCCGTACTTCCTCCTCTGTGACAGAGGATGGAAGATGCACTGATTTGCTTTTTACTTTGAAGGTTATACTTCTAACCTCTGTACCCCTAAAAACTTTACTAAAATGACAATTTCTTGAATCTTCATAAGTTTTATCTCCCATCCTATGTCTCTTCCAATGCTGCAAACCATCTAGTCAATTTTTGCCCATCCTGTCTGGTGAGCATGAGGTCATCAATATAATGGATCAGTATGATATTCTATTAAGGAACCCTGGTAGTGTAATGGATTGCAAGCTGGGCTGCTAAGGTCAGCAGTTCGAATCTACCATTAACCTCAAGATAAAGCTACAGGTGAATATTGTTGTCTGTCCTATATGAATGCAAATTCATTCTAATTCTCTTTTCTAATTGAAATTAAAAAGAACACATCTGTCAAATCAATGGCTATTACCTGGGATTTAAAGGTTTATTAGCCCCTGGGTGGCACAAAGTGGCTGCTAACTAAAAGAATGGAGGCTTGAGTCCACCCAGAGGTACCTCAGAAGAAAAGCCTGGCAATTTTTTTTTTTTTTTTAAGTCAGTCATTGGAAACCCTATGGAACACAGTTCTAGTCTGATAAACACATTAACTCAAAGTTACCAAAACTCAATGTTCACTCCATGACACTTGTTTCTCTTTAAAATGCACATTTGACATAACAACTGAAACAGAATACTGCTTGGGTATGTTTTCCATAACCAAGTAAGTGATAACTGAAATCCTTTCTCCATTCATTCTCCACATTCCATGTGGTTTCTGCAGGAACCCGCCTGAGCTATTAAAAGGAGGTCTGGTGATTACCACCACTCCCCTACCCTACCCTGTAGGTCCCTAATGGTGGGAATGCCACTGCAACACCCGCAGAAATGCTCCTCCTTTACTATCTTGGCCAAAGCTGCTGAGAGTTTCAAAGGTTTTTGTTTCCTCACTATGATCAGTCTTATCCTATAAGGCAAGGACCCAATGTAGGAAATTTATAACTTTCAATTACATAAACATTCCATGACTGATGAAATAAATGGCCACTGGGTAGGTAACAGAATCCACCATGAACCAGACTGTAACCAGTATATCTGACTTCTGTAAGCTTTCTTTCTCACAGAGGAACCATGATGAAAATTTAGGTCTCCAGTAATCTGTGCCAATCTGACCCTGTGTCCAGCAGTTCCCTTTCCCCATTATACAATTACCTTTAAGCATTTTGGGGGGAGGACCCAGAGAATCAACATAATTTATATTTGCCATGGTATTACAGCATATTGCCTCCTGGCTACCTCTTCAGTTAGGTTTCTGGTCTGAAAATCGCCTTAAGTCTGGGATTATGACTGGTTATTATAGGGACTGACCTCAGTCTCCTGTTTCTTCATTCTTATTTATTTTTATTTATTTATTTTTGCAGGGTTAGGGAAAGGGTGGATTGTTGATGTTTGGCAAAATCTTTGTTGACTGTCCATTTATTTTTGCCCTGAAGGATGCCAAGTTCCGCTAACCACCTCATTAACTCCTTCTAGATCAATCCCTTTGTCTGTCATTATGGTATGTGTAACCTCCTGACTTCTAGCAGTTAAGTGTGCCACCCTGGCTCCTATTATTTGGGGACTCTATCCTTCCTGTGGCTATCAAATCTCTTCTACCATCAACCCTGGCTGCAGAGGAGAGCCACCACTAAACTCCTAAGCAGTGCTGGTACCCCTCTCGCCAGTGTACTGCTGACGGCCATGGCAAAAATTGTGTCCTCTGGGCCCTCCTGTGAAGCATAGTCCTCTGGTGGGTCTTTTAAGCCTCACATCATATTTTCATTTCAGGATTCTTTATTCCTTTCTTTACAGTCTACCAGAGAACCTCAGGCACCTCAGTCAGTGTTGCTTGTCACTTTCTTCCCAGCTTCTAAGAGTCACCTTAAAGAGACTTGTTGGCACAACCGTTAAACCCAGAGTCCCAACTTATTGCCTGTTTTCTTAAACAATTCTCGGTACCACTTATATTCATTTGTATCTTGCAAGAAGCAGACACCAAGACAGAATTAAACTTGTAGAGCTTTGTTGCTGGAAAGATTGCATTTTGCTGAAGTCATATTTCACTTACACTGATTATTCCCAGTCAGTGACCAAGTGCAGCAAGATACTGAGGCAGCCAGCCCTGAGAGACTTGGATCCCTTCTGATGGACAGCGTTAATCTCAGACTTTTTATCAGCTTGTCTGAGGCTTCCTTAGAACTGCACTATAGATTGACCGTTCATTTTAGTCACCTACCTAACTTCTTTCCTTCACCGGGGTCAGAGGTACAACGAAATCAGCTGCCTTCCCACTTTTCCCTTGCAGGCATTTAAAGAATTAAATCTCTTTCACATGTAATTCCATCTTGAAATGTGCTTTTTAACATAGTCACTCTAAGAACTCCAGTAGGTTTGAGTTTGAGTAACCCTCAGTGGTAACTTGTTAGTTTGGTGGTGGTGGCTGTGTGCCGTGGAGTCGGTTCCGGCTCATAGCGACCTTGTACACACCCTTTATTTCTATCTTCAGTCCCTAAGACATGTTTCCTGGAGTCTCTTTTCAAAAAAATTACTAGCACTCAAATGCTTGTCTCATAAACTGCTTATGGAGGAGCCCTGACTAAAACAATTTCTTTATGAAAGGATTGTTGTTGTTGTTAGGCGCCAGAGAGTCAGTACCGACTCATAGCGACCTTATGTACAGCAGAACGAAACACTGCCCGATCCTGGGCCAACTTCACTACTGTTGCCACATAAATAAGACAGTAAGGAAAGAGAGCACATAATTTCTGCAATTTTTTTGTTGTTGTTTAAATCTTTTTTTTAAAGATATTATTCTTGTTTTCTGTTTTGTACTTATTTTCGAGTTGTAGTAGTTATGATTGAATGGTATCTTAGATGACATTTTTTGTCTTATAGTAAGTTCACGCCAGGATCAGAACCCTTGGCTCTCTGAGTGCACCACCCAGGTACAGTTCATCACTCAGAGCCTGATAAACACTCCACCAAAGACTAAGGGGACAATGTCAGCTCAGCAATCCAGAACATTAGGACTTCCAAAGAAATCTGACATTTCAAAGATGACAGCATCAGTCTATAGCTCTTGCGATTTGGGAACTTCTATGTTATTGTGAACAAAAGAATCTAGAATAAGCACTGGACTTTAGACCACAAGATTGGCCATTCAAGCCCACCAGCTTGAATGGGAGAAAGATGTTTTCTGCTCTGGCAAAGATTTAAAGCCATAGATAGAGTTGCGATGAGTTGGAACCAACTCCATGGCACTTAAGAACAACAAAAAGGATTAGCTTGGAGGTGGGGGTGGGTAGGTAGATGCTTCTTATTTTTCATAGTTCCTGTATTAGCTTTATATTTAATACTTAAAATTATTGAAAATATTTTAATATTTGATTACTTTGTAAATATGGAAATGATACTCACCGATGTATGGTTCCAAAATATGCCTTATTTTCCTAGGATTTCATATTTATTTATTTTGCCCCAGAATAATATTGTTGCAGAGCCCAGTTTGAGACTCATGGCTTGATGTTGGAAATATCCTCTCTCCAACAACCTATTCTTTGGAACCCAAACACCAACCTAAAATGAATTCTTAGGAATAGATATATGAGTATCCATATACATGTGAATATAAATATAAATATATGCAAGATACTGCTATGTTTAAGGCAATTTCAAACACATATATTACTTGTTACCTGCAAACAATTAAAATTATAAATGGGAAAAATAATGGTAGCAAAGTATAACAAAACCAACATTGTCCATTAAATATATGCCACTAAGTTTTATGCACTGGTTTGAATGACATGAAAAAAGAGAGAAATTAGTTAAATACAAAGCAACACAAAATGTAAATGGATAAGATGAAAATAAGAAATCATTCCCAATAAGGACAGACTAGAGATGGGAGTAAAAAAAAAAAAAAAAAAATCATAAGAAGTTCTAGAATTTTCCACAGTTAAGATAGCAAATCCTGTTGCATAAAATATCTATATATTAAATATATATAGGAAGATTCTGAAAATCCCACTAGTCAATCTCGCTAATGAAGTCCCAACTAAAGTACTACTTTCAGCTACTGACCTTGGAAGAAACACTTGAACCTGGTAAAGGCAATCAATCATCTGTCCTCCATTGGCTCCTGATGAAGGATGGTCCATGACTGGAATAAGCATGACCCAGTTTGGGATCCTGAAAACACCATACTTGACTGACCTGTCTTCCCTCCTACCCTTGGGAAGAGTGGTGGGATGTGGCGGCCCCTTGGCCGCTGAGCAGCAATGCCAGTGTTGCATAGAACCAGCACAGCACCTGTGCAGCCATGTTGAGCTGAGAGTAATGCCAACTTTGTATGCCCCAGTACCCTTGTCCCTAATTACACTTTGCCTTTAGCTACTCATTTATAATAAAGTGTCCTGGACCACTGAAGCATAACAAATTTGGGGAGAAATTCTGGCAAAAGTGCAGATTGGTTCTCCGTGGTATACCAAGGGTAGCAGGTGAGGCTATTAGAAGGATGAAAAATCCAAAAACGTCTTTGTCAGTCCTTCTGTCAGGAATGGACAGCAACTGCTCAAGGTAAAGCACATTAATCAATTATATGAGTATTCAAATGCAGTCTTTCCATCTCAGAAAATAGTACCAGCCCCGACTCAATTGCCCAGGCTAAAAGCATAGGAGTCATCCTTGATTCGGTTTCTTTTTCTTATAGACTACATCCAAACCAATAACATAGTCCATCTTCTGTAACTCCTAAATTATCCTGAATCCATCTACTTATCTTTATCTCTGCAGATCTTGCCCTGTTCCAATCCACCATCATTTCTTTCCAAGCTACTGAGACTACCTTCTAACTAATTTATCTGATTCTGTCTTGCTCCTTCATAATGTGTCTTCCTTTTATATTTGTTGTTTTGGGTTTAGTCCAGTTGATTTCAATTCATAGTGACTTATTTGACAGAGTAAATGAAAATAGGATCAATCCATTACCTTGCTCAAAACCCCCTGGTGGTTGGTTGCGTTTCAATAAAATTTAAATCCTTCATCATAACTAGCAATGTCCTACTGCCCTCTTCCCCTCCTATCTTGTACGTCATTCTTGCTATGTTCTAGGCACACAGGGCTTGTTTACTTGTTTTCCTTTTACATTTGTTCTCCTTAGGATGCTTGTATTGTCTATTGCCTCTGTTCAGATCTTCCCGTTTATTACTTTGCTTACATATTTACTCCTCAATCTAGGCTTTCTTGATGACTGTATCTAAATTATCTCTCCCCACATCATACCCATATCTATACAATACCCTATCATATTACCCTTTTTTACTATCCTCATAGCATTTGCTATTAACTAGAATAATCTTTTTTATGAAGCTTTGGTCTCCAGTGCTTGTTACATAGTGAGCACCCAAAACAAATTTATTGAATCAATGAATAAATCAATGAATCAATCAATCCATCAGTTAGTCAATGAGAACTATGCTTTTAATTTTCTGATTAAAAAAAAACAACACACATCCTGCCAGCTTTAAGTCCTAGGTCCAAAGTTCTAACAGGCAGCCCACTCAGTAGGTCTAACAAAATATTCTGATTGTGTTTCTAGAGAATATGTAGGGTGATTGGGGAGGGCAAGGTAAAATTTCTAGGGATAAGATTTCTAGGAATAGATGGAATCATTCAGATAATTTGAGGTTAAGACTGAAGTCTTGCTCAAACATCCCTAATGGAATAGAATCTTACCTGGACCACTAGAAGCATGTCTAAATTCATCTAGGATCAGGGCTAGTAAGAGAAAAAGAATAAACACACGTTTCTTCTTCCTCCTTGCCTAATCTTTCCCTGACTAGAGAAGAGGGGCCATGGACACCTTTTATAGGGTTTATTGCCCAGGAAATAGATTCTGATACAATGTTTATCATGCAGGAAGTTTATTAAGTTGCAGTAAGTCCCAGGTAACACAATCGGTTTGCTCTTGCCTGTTACTCTAAAAGTTGGTGGTTCAACATTGCAGAAGAAAGTTCTGGTGATCTGTTCATCCCTAAAGATTACAACCAAGAAAATTCTATGAAGCAGTTCTACTCTGGAACACATGTGACCACCAAGAGTTGTTGTCAACCTGACAGCAATAGTCTTGGATTTTTTGGGGTTTGTTAGGATCAGGAGTCCCTGATTGGTGTGTACAATTAGCACATGTGCTAACTGAAATGTTGGAGGTTCAAATCTACCCAGAAAAGTACCTTGCAAGATAGACCTGGTTACCTGCTTCTGAAAAATAAATCAGTCATTGAAAACCTATGGAGCACAAATCTACTCTAATTTACATGGGATTACTTAGTTGAAATTGACGAGACAGTAACTGGTACTAGGTACTGGTATTAGATCAACACTTATGTAAGGGAAGAGAAGAAAACAAGATTGAACAGAGGGAGACTAGCTGAGCTGTGATTCAGTCTTATTGGAGGCTTGAGTCAGCCCTAGGGAAGTTCATAAGCTGGAATGATCCTTCAGATTTGTCCCAACTTGGGCAAGGTTCACAACCTTTATATTCCCACTTATATCAGTCTCTAGCTATGTTGTCACCCTGGGAAGAGGCATGACTTTGAGCCTCACAGCTGTCTCTGGAAGAGATGATCCCCCACAGGGGCCCTGGAGGTGTCCAGCCACTGGCACTCCCAGCAGCTGGAAAAATACAGTGGTCACAGAGCCTCCTACAGGCAAAGAGCCAGAGGACTGAATTTGAGCCTCCTTCACCAAACAAAGTGGTAATGGAGAACTCATGCTTCCTGCTTTGAACCAACATTACAGTGACTCAGGGCAGTCCAAGAAGGTACCACATTGTTGTTTTTGCTAAGTCTCATCAAGTCACGTCCCACTTATAATGACTCTGTATAGGGTTTCCAAGGAACCTCTGGTGGGTTTGAACCATCGACCTTGTGGTTAGCAGTCCAGTGCTTTCTGTTCTTTTTGTTGTTGTTTATTCAGTTAGTTTGTTTCTACTTGTTGCTGTTGTGAAGTGCCAGCACATCGGTTCCAATCCATAGCAATGGGGTATAGGATTTCCAAGGAGCGGCTGGTCCCCTAGGATGTGGGAATTCTTCTCTTCACTCTGTGTCAGACTGTGGCAAGCTCTTTTTAATCTACTTCCTGCATTTAAAATTGAGCCTCTTTGTTTAAGCAACTCCTCTCAATCCATAGCAGGATAGGTGACTCCAGGTTCTAAGGCATAGAAGGGCATATCTAAAAGAAATACTGTTTCTAAATCCAACATCTAAAAGCTAGTTGCAGAAGCTGACCTGAGGAAATCTATGATGAGTATACTTGTAAAGTTTTGTAAAGAGGGAATAATTATGCTAAACTGTCTTACTCATACATTTTGTTTTGTTCTGTTTTATGTTTTTAATTTACTCTAAGGTCCCTGACAAAATATTTCTATTTCTTAGGATCTCAGACTTTAATAAGTCTTAGAATAAGCTGGTGTGCTTATGAAAAACAGATCACTTAGTCTTTTAGTGCTGTTGTTACGGAAATACCGTAACTGGGTGGCTTTAAAGAGCAGAAATGTATTATCTGAGAGTGCAGGAGGCTAGAAGTCTGAATTAACCCCTTTGCTCTAGGGAAAGGCTCTGTGTTTGCTGTTGGGAAGATCCTTATCCCTTTAGCATCTGTACTTCCTTAGTGGCTCCTTGTCACTCTTCATGTGGTATCTACTTTCTCCCCGTTTGTACTGGCTCATCTGTGTCCCTGCTGCTCTTTACAACTCAGAAGTGATTAGATTTAGGATACACCTACTCTGGTATGGCCTGGTTCACATAACAAATATGCATACAACCTTGTTTCCAAACAGGATCATGCCCACAGATACCAGGGGTCTTCAAAAAGTTCGTGGAAAATTCCATGAACTTTTCATTCCATTTTTCCATGAATTTTTTTTTTTTTAATTTTTTTCCCATGAATTTTTTTGAAGTCTCCTTCATATAAGGATTTGGATTCCAATATGTATTTTATGGGGACACACTCAATATATAGCAGGCTTCATCCCCACAGATTCAGAATATCCAATAGGAATCTGCATTAAAAAAAATACTCCAGATGATTTCAGATACAGGTGGCCCAGAGACCATACTTTGAGAATCATTAGTTTCATGGGCTACAAAACATCATTTTACTATTAAAGTAGCTCTCACAATGACTGATTCTTATGTGCAACACAAAGAACATAATTTGAGCAAGAGCTTAAAGAAAAACAGAGCTGCTGCTTTGCACAACTCTAAGGGACACTATTGACACAGTATACAATGGAACTGCACTCTTTCCTAAGTGAATTGCTCTGCTAGACTTGCAGAAGAGGTAGCTCTGTTAAAGGAAATGCAAACATCTCCAAACCTATTGCCATCCACTTGGCTCCGACTCATAGTGATGCTATAAAACAGATTAGAACTTCTCCTTCGGGCGTCCGACACTGTAAATCTTTACAGGAGCAGACAGACTCATCTTTCTCCTTTGGAGCACCTGGTGAGTTTGAACTGTGACCTTGTAGTTAGCAGTTCAATGCTTATCTCACAGCACCACCAGAACTCTTTGTATACATTTCTGTGTAGGTGAAATTCCTGGTCCTCACTCAAGGACGCAAATGTTAGTATATTTTTATGCAAAGTGGCAACTAAATTCTCTTGCTTCAGCAAATTATACCTTTTCCCAGTTCATCCTTGCATACTTCAGTCCATTCTCAGTTATCTTTCAAACAAAGAATGTTTCTTAACCCTATCACGTCCACACCATGTTACTCTGAAGACAAACCATCCATAATTTCTCTCCAAAGCCACCTTGAAGCCCTGCAGCTATCTCTGTCACATGGCTCTGCATTTTTAGTAGCATGTTATTTCGTGTTGTCTTTCTCCTAAGCCAGCTTCTTGGTGGGTCAGACTCTTTGCTTTTGAATATGTTAAAACCACCAAACAAAACACAACATGTTATGAATAAGGTTATACAGATTTACTACAATTACAACATTCCCAACCTAAAGAAGCAGTTTCCTGCCCTGGGTTAGGTCAGGAAAAAAAAAAAAACCACCTTATTCACATTTGTTATCAAAACCTCCTTTCTAAGGAGCAGCTGTGTAAATTAATCCTTCTTTAGGTCATAAAGTCGCTGTGGGTCAAAGCCGACTCACAGCAACTAACAACAGGTCAAACAAAGAGTCTTTGTATTTGTAGAAACAGATTTTTGGGAGAGGTAGTTGTGCACTTGAAATATACTAGAACTGTCCCCAAACCCTATCTTCATTAATTCACTTGTTGTTGCTAAGTGCTGGCAAGTTGGTTTCACTCATAGTGACCCTGTATAGTATTTCCAAGGGGTGGCTGGTAGGTTTGAACCACCGACCTTGTGATTAGCAGTCTAGTATTTATCCAACAGCGCCACACCAGGACTCCATTTTATAGAAGATGAGGAAAAAATTACTTTCTGAAATTCACATAGTAAGTAATTGACAGAGCCAAGATTTGTGTCCAAGTTTGTATGATTCCAGAGTCACAAATTGCTTAAAACATGTACCTGCTAAGATCAAGCTGCAGCACACATCATGAGAACTTGCTGCTATAACAAGGTCATGTCTTATACAATAAAAATTCCTATTATCAGACAACTTTCTTGAGTTGGGCCCACATTTTCAGAAAGCCACCATTAAAGCAGGAGTATATCTTGAGAGGAACAGTGCTTTTTTTCAAGTACTACTAGAAAACATTCCTGGAATATCTTATTCAACTCTAGTCTTGAAACAGAACTACAAGCTTCAGAGAAAGGGATTTGGGACTGGTAAATTTGATGGAGCCTGAAAGGAAAGGTCTGGAGATTAAAACCACTAATTAAGTTTTATCGATCATATCTAGGCAACTATTATTAACAAGCATGAGTTTAGACATAGAATTAAGATGAAGGGGTGAATAATAAAGTCAGGAGATGTGCTACCCAGGACAAATTTTGTCAACTTTCTCATTTTCCTTCACTTTCTACTATCCAATTGGACATTCAGAATGGATTTGCCAGTTCACAGTTTCAAACTTTCCAATAGTCAGTGACTCTCATTCTCCACATCTAGCAATTAAATATTTATCAATTATTTAAAATAAGTCCCCACCATTGTTTACACCACTTGCCCATCCTATTTTATCTCCGCACCCTGCATAGTCTTCTTTAAAACACACATCATCCCCTTAAATCACATCCTATTATATTATATTACATTATTTACTTACGTATCTTTTTTTGTTTAACTAACAAATTACATAAGGGGAAGGCTTGTCAATCATGTTTACCCCTGTTGGTTGCTAGTAAGTTCTGTAGAGTCGGTTCAGACTCACAGATCCTGTATAGGGTCTCGGGGGAGTGGCTGGTGCCAGACTTTGGGTTAGTAGTCCAGTACTTATCCACACCACAATAGTATCTGGAATATAGTAAGCACCCAAATGGTATTTGTTATATGAGTGGATGAATTATAGTACAAACCGCTAGAAGAGGCATTGGGGAGTTCATATATAACATTGTTATAGATTTACAGATACATATATATTTACTATTTCCAAGCCTTTAACATGCTTTTGAAGATTGTTGTCTCCATTTTACAGATAAGGAAAATGAGTCACAGAGAGGTTAGGAAACTTGCCCAACATTGCATGCATGAGAAGTGACAGAGCTAAACTAGAACTCAGATTTTCTGGTTCTAGGGATTTCTGAACTACCACACTCACTAACAGAGGACAATATACTGCCAATTTGGGAGGGAAAATGAATCTTGTCTGCATGAAAATAAAAAGATAAAGCAAAATAAATTCATAGTGAATAATAAATAAAGATAAATCAGTAAGTTTTCTAAGAGCTGAGAGGAAAGAAGGCTCCCAGAGGACTTGGATAGTCAGCAAAGGTCTCACAAAGAATCTGAAATTTGGACTGACTCTTGAATAATGGTTTGGCTAGCAATTCAGATCTCTTATCACCGAAGCTCCAGTGAGAACAGTAAAAACTCTTGTTCCAATAAAGATGTAAACGACCAACAATCACATGATACACCGGCCACTTTTTGAAGATTCTGTTTGCTTTGGCTTCAAACCACAGATGCTTATAAGGAATCAGGGAAGAGGAGAAACAAAGGGTAAAGGTCTGATGATGTCAGTCCCCTGAGGTGGTTCTGAAGGAGGCAGCGTTACTTCTGGGACTCCAGTGATCCAAGAGTCAGGAATTCCTCCTGGAGTAAGCAAGACAGTCAAGAGACTCTCACCTCCCCCCACACCCCATCTGTCTTCCATTACTATAATGAGAACTGGACTATTGTTACCAAGAGTGTTGAGAAAGTTAGAGCTTTGGCAATAAGGATTCTTCTGCACTGGTTGGTAGTAGCAGAAATGAAGTAAAATTTTCAACACAGGATTCAACTCTTGTTGCTCTGATGATCACTGAACTGTGAAAGATTGGCATTGCTGCGAATAAGAAATGGGTTGTTCATTGTCTTTTAGGTTAGGATCTGAAAAGGAGTCATAAGCACTGCAGGGTTTCAGTGATGTGGGAAATGTGTTATAACATACAAGGTGCAGCTCCCATCTTTGACATCCCCATCCAAGACTGGATGGCAAAACTCCATTGGGGATGCTGACAACCCCTTGTATTCATCAGGGCAGCAGGCTGCATGATTCAATGAGCTAAGAATTAGAATCCTTTCTCTTGAAAATTGGTTTTTGAAATTGCCTAGTGGGTATGACTCAGAGGTTTTGTGCAGTGGGATTTCAGTTGATGTTTTTATTTTTTTCTTATTATGACTTGAAGGGAGAAAAAAAAAATCTAAAATTAGCACTTGTTTTTTCAACTTGGAACTTTGTAAACACACTAACAGTAGTGTGTGTGTGTTTTGCAATAAACAATATTATATTTTTTTTGACATTTTCATTGCCGTTCCTTGACATATTTAGTGAAGTTTTAAAGGTTTCTTTAGAAAGGAAAGGGAAAAAAAAGAAAGAAAGAAAGAAGAAAAGATGGCTAGCTTCCAAAGCACCATATGTTTCCAATTGCAAATTCAAAAGCAGAAGACAGGCCTTAACACAAGCTGTCCAGCCTTTTGTGGGAGGTTATGAATCTAGGGAGGTGGGTCCTCTTTTCAAAGTTGCTTATTAGAATTTCATCCAATTATAAATGATTGGAAGAAAGATAAAGCTATCAGAAAATATTTGTTGAGTGCCATCTATATGTAAGACACTGGCAAAGAGGTTTGCAAATAGGTTTAGATATAATATAACTAGGGTTACAAGATATGACAGAGAAAACAGAACCCCAATACAAGATGGTAAATGAATAACTTTCAACCAGGAATTCTCCAGGAGATCAAAGAGTAAGAAACTGAACAGCTAAAAGAAAGATTGGTAGGAGAGATAAAACTGAGCTGTGTCTTAAAGATGGACAGCAGGACATTCCAGATGAGAGGAGCTATGTAGTCAAAGCCACAATAAAGTCATGCAAAACACATCCAAGTATCATGACTGAGTTTAATGGTGATGAGGAAGGGATACTGAGGAAGAGATTAGATAAGCAAGAAAAATTAGATGACAGATTTGATGTATTATTAATTTTTTTTAAAAAATCCAAGCAGTAATTCTGTAAATTGAATATTGTTTGAACTGCAAAGTCGATAGTTCAAATTCACCAGCCACTCCTTGGAAATCCTATACAGGATCACTATGAGTCAGAACCAACTTGAGGGCACTTAGCAAATTGTTATTGCCAGGTACCATAAAGTTGGTTCCAACTCATAGCAACCCCATGCACAACAGAGCAAAACACTACCCAGTCCTACACCATACTCACAATTGTTATTGCACTTGAGCTCATTGCCGCTGCCATCTAGTTAGGGGTCTTCCTCTTTTTCCCTGACCCTCCACTTTATCAAGCATGAAGTACTTCTCCAGAGGCTGGTCCCTTCTAGTAATATGTCAAAAACCTTTGCATGATCAATAAAGCACAAGTAGACATCTTCCTGGTATTCTTTTCTTGGCTTTCAGCCAAGATCTATGTGACATTAGTAATGCTATCCATAATTCCATGTCCTCTTTTAAATCCAGCTTGAGCTTTGAAGTTCACTGTAGATTTACTGTTGCAGCCATTTTCAAACTATCTCCAGCAAAATTTTACTTGTATGTGATATTAATGATATTATTTGATGATTTCCACATTCCATTTGGTCACCTGTATTAGGAATGGGCACATATGTGGATCTCTTCCAATAGGTTGGCCTGATAGCTGTCTTCCAAATTTCTTAATATAGATGAGTGAAGCCCTCCAGTGCTGCATTCATTTGTTAAAAGATTTCCATTTATATTACATCAATTCCTAGAGCCTTGTTTTTCAACAACATCTTCAATGCAGCTTGGGTTTCTTCTTTCAGTAGCATTTGTTCTTGATTACATGCTACTTCTTGAGATGTTTGAACATTGACTTTTTTTTTTTTTTAGGTACAACGATTTTGTGCATACTTTCCATCCCTTCTTTTAATGTTTTCTGCATCATTCAATATTTTGCTCATATTATTGTTGTTAAATGCCATTGAATCGGTCCAAACTCATAGTGACCCTGCACAGGGTTTCTGAGGAGCAGCTGGTGAATTTGCCCAGAGAATCCTTCAGTATTGTAAGTCTCTGCTCTTTTAAAATTTCTGTTCAGTTCTTTTACTTCCTCATTTCTTCCATTTACTTTAGCATCTCCAAGCTGGAGAACAAGTTCCAGAATCTCTTTTGACATCTATTTTGGTCTTTCTTCCTTCCTTTCTTTTTAATGATTTTTGCTTTCTCCCTACATGATGTTCTTGATGTCTTCCAACATATCTCTGATCTTCAGTCATTACTTTCTGTTGCATGTTGTTGTTGTTAAGTGCCATCAAGTTGACATTTATAGGGTTTCTGTGTGAGCAGAAAGCTTCATCTTTTGCCAGCAGAGCAGCTAGTGGGCTCAAACCATGAACCTCATGATTCGCAGTTCAATGCTTACAGTATGGAAGCACTAAGTGATTGTCAAAATTCACATAGCAAATAAATGGTTAAGCCAAAAGTGAACTGTTTGATTCAAATCTTCTTATCCTCTCTGGATCTAGTGATTAAGGAGACTTGAGTGATAGCTGCTGCCAACCAGTAGGTAGATATTCCACTGAGACATTTGGAATGGTTTGGCAAGGCAAGGAAATGTGAGTGGGGTAAAGTAAGCATCTAGGGGGCAGTGGTGGTTCATTGGTAGTGTTCTTGCCTTCCATGGAAGAGACTTGAACTACATGGTTGGTGGTTCAAACTCACCAGCTGTCTCTTGGAAGCCCTATACAGGGTGGCTATGAGTTGGAACCAACTTGACAGCATTTAACAACAACAACATACAAGAGACTTGGGTTAAATTCCTGGCCAATGTACCTCACACATAGCCACCATCAGTGTGTCAGTGGAGGCTTGCGTGTTGCTATGATGTTAAACAGGTTTCAGCAGAGCATCCAAACTAACATGAACTAGGAAGAAAGACCTGGAAATCTACTTCTAAAAATCAGCCAATGAAAATCTTATGTGTCAGCCAATGAAAACCCTGTGTATCACAAGTGTCCCATCCTGCTGTCCATGGGATCATCATGAGTTGTCACCTACTTGACAGTAGTTGGTAACAACAACAGCAAAGTAAACAGCTTAGACTTGAGGTGGCCATAGGGCATGGTGGGAATGGCAGGACCCATAAAGCTTCCATGCTGCAGTTGGATCCTCAGGAGAGGCCTGGCCATTTATCAGCTGGACAGTCCTCCTTCTGTAATAATGTCTTTGGCAAACATTTATTAAAAAATTGATTTGGGGTGGGCAGTCATAGTAGTTAAGGGTATTTTGAGGCAAGGCAGTCCAGCATTTCCTATTTGAGTAACTGCCCTCTTTGGAGCACTTACGGATTTCTATGAGTAAAGTTGTTGAGTCAAATCCTGTCAATGATTGCCCAAGGCACTGTGAGTCACTGAAGTGACAGAACTTAGGACCTCAGAAGCCTCTTTGTATGCAGGTGGCATCTATCATTTTTTTTTTTTAATTTATTGTTTTGAGTTTCTAAAATCAAGGTTTGAAGTGACTTCAAGTGTAGCTATATCCAGGTGCTAAGCAATTGGTCTCTCCCCATCTCTTAGCTCTGTTGTCCTCATATATTGGTTATATACTCAGGCCTGTTTTCCATCAATACAACCAGCAGAAACTGCAGCTTACATCTGTCAATTCACCAATCTTAGGGAACGAGAGTACCATTTTGTCTATACATGGAGCAAATAACAGTACTAGGTCAGCAGTTCAAAACTACGAGCTGTTCCGCAGGAGAAAGATGAGGCTTTCTGCTCCCATAAAGATTTACAGCCTCAGAAACCCTATGCAGGGTTGCTATGAGTCAGAACCAACTCCACAGCACATAACAACAACAGGTCCTGGTGTGGGGCACTGGACCACAAGGTCGGTTTGAACTGCAAGGTCAGTGGTTCAAACCCATCAGTTGCTCCTCAGAAACCCTATACAGGACCACTATGACTTGGAACTGACTTGAAGACACTTAACATCAACAGATTTTATTAGTCCAACTAAAGTCATGTGCTCTTAAACCAATATGTTATTGTTGTTATATATCGTGGAATATGTTCCAACTCGTAGTGACTCTGAGATTTCATAGCAGAAAACTTCATTTTTCTCATACAGAGTGACTGGTTAGCTGATCTGCCACAGTCCAGTGCTTATCCTACAGAGCACTGTACTTCCAAACTGATTATAATCATCAGAATATATCCTGCTCTAATTGGCTAGTTTTGAGTCACAAGTCAATTCCCACAGTTAGAATATAGGTCCAGTTGCACCCAAATCACATAGTACCAGAGTGGGAAATGGATTGCTGCTATTAGAAGAAAGAACAGTTACTGGGCAGGTACTATTTTGTATGAGAAATAAGACATGGCAAGGAAGATAAGAGAAAGGGAATCATTCATTTATCATTATGCCAAAACAGGAATGATTTCTGGGATTCCTATTTTCTGTGAGAGGTCTGTGCCTCTGAATACCCTTCCTAGTCTTATCTTGAACAACTTTCTAACTTTGTCCAGCCTTGGCAAACAAGACTATGTGTAGTCATGCATTCAGCCCCTTTGCATGGGTTGCTCCTTGGTCTGGAATGTAGATCATCTTCCACCCCAAGTTCCACCTGCTAAATTTTGTACTTTCATATCTTCAATCATACATCCCAGAAGAACATTATACAGTCCCTTCTGTCTGCTCCCATAATATTCAGCACTTTTTGTTGTTGTTGTTTGTTTTTATAATGACTATTACTACTTTTAGGTTTGCCTTGGAAAGAGTAACAGGTAGTAGGTTTCCTTCATAAGCCTTAATCATATGTTGAATAAATTGTTTCCTAGTTGCAGTTTGTGAAAGGGGAAAGGAGAACTCAGACCCTTCTTTGCAGCTCTTTGTTTTAGACCCTACATGTAGAATATGTATACATGTATGAATTACCAATCCTTAACAAAGTCATATAAGGAAGTCGGTGAAGCAAGGATTATTCCCACCTCCTCCATACACAGAGTAGACAGGGATGGACAACTTGGACATTGGCTACCCAAAATGGGGGTGGGGGGCACTACAAAGGCAAAAAGTAACTGACTTACAAGCTTTCAAGAGGGAACCTAGATCCAGAGGGCGTGGAGAAAGGTAGAATCTCCACTGAGTAGTATCCAATCTGTCTAGGCAGGGCTGATGAAAGGAAATGCAGATAGGTCTCTTGTGATACCATAGTGAATAATTGTTATCAGGACTGACTGTGAGGGTTGGAAATGTAAAGGTAGATGTTTTGTAGCAAGGAGGGGAGTGATTAACTTTTCAGTCTAGGAGCAGAGGTCCCAGTGACCATCAACGGGGAAGAGCAGAGAGTGGGACCCTACCCAGAGAAGCAGTGATGCCTGAGGTGGAGGCAGAGACAATGACATGGAGAGATCGAGCAGCTGGGAACTTTAGACCCAGAGAAGGAGAGGGGCTGTGTGCTGATGACTGGGGGGGACAGGCTTGTAGGGTATACTCTTTGGTTGGTTGATAATGCATGGAGGGGATTATAACCATGGCAATGAAACTATATACGATAGGAAGAATGTAAAACTAATGTTCTCCCATATAAACTATCATATAATTCACAAAAAAAGGTTGTGAAGTCCTTGTCTGCCTAGTTTTCTTTGAGGGCCAAATCTTTCTGTCTCACAGAATGATGGTATAAGTGTCATTTAGAGAGACACCAAAATAAATAATCTAGGAGTCTTTTTTAAAGACTTGATTCTTCTCTTACTCCTGTGACTCAATGTTGAATAGCACTTGAAAGTTCCTTCTAGCCTTGTGAAGGAGGTTATTGGTTCCCCTCACAAAGGCCTTCTAATTGGATATCATGATATGGGGGTTCATCTGAAAGACTTTAAAAGCTGGCAGAATATTCCAGACCCCAAGTCTGTCAGCATGCAGGTTTTAAGACAGAATCATCACCTGACTTAGGTAGCTCAGTTTATTCCACATCAGGGACCCCAGGGAAGCCTTTTTGGGACTAATATTTTGGCCATCATTTTTCACAATGTGGCATATTTAGGACGGGGACAGTCAAATGCTTTATAATCGTGCTTCCTAAGAGACTGCTGACAAATGCATAAGGCTTATGCCGCAGCTCTTCACCCGACAGAATTCTTGTCTTTTATAAGTGGTAAGAACTGTGACGGTGAGTTTGCCAACCTTCCAGAATGCAGCAAAGCCTGCCCAACCAGCCTGTCAGAGAGCATGGTGATTTATAAGCCAGAGTCTGAGGAAACCAAAAGTGGAGAAGGGAGGGAAAGCCTCTGAAGGGAACAGCTAAGAATAGTTTTCTTTCTTCACATTCCAGGATGCTCTGGAGTAGGCTTGGCAAATAGGAAGCTGCACTGGACCTGCAGAAACCAATTCTATAGTCACGACAGATATTAATAATCAATTAGAGCATTCTCTCTCTGGATTTGAGCCTGGTCTTAGCACCCTTCTCGTCAATGCTAATTACTTACGAGAGCCATGTGATATGAAACCTATTCTCTTAGAATGTTTTTTTAATGGCATACTTTCCACTCAGTGAAAAAACTGAGTGCTAGTATCATCGTTTATCATCTAGTATTACCTCTTACTCAATCCAAATCTCACGGATACTCTATTATCTCTTTTCTCTAAATTACAAAGTGTTTCTTTTCTCTAAATTCCATTTGGAACTTCATCTGCATTAACATTGCTTTGCCTTCTATTTATCCTAAATCTTTTTGTGAGGATTTTAATGTACTCATCCGTATCCATAGCTTCTGCAGCACCAGCCAGAATAAACACTCACAAATGATTTACTAATCGGTTAATAAGTTTGGCACAAGAGATTTAGTTGCTTAGTATGGATAAAGGAATGAATATTTATCTATATATCTGTGGGAGCTTCAAAACTTGGTTGAAAACTTCTGTTATCTTTCAATTCCATATTCCATGAACTTTTTGCAGCCTCCACATAAAGTTGGTGTGGCACTGCAGGATAAGCACTGGTCACAAGGTCAGTGATTCAAACCTACCAGCCACATCTTGGAAACCCTATACATGCCCATTATGAGTCAGAACTGACTGGATGACACTCAACAATAGCAACAACAACAACGTACTTGGAAAACAAGTGTTGGAGAAGTTGTGGAGAAACTGGAACCCTTATACATTTCTGGTGGAAATGTAAAATGATATAGCTCCCGTCAAATACAATTCTTCAAAAAGTTTAACATTGGATTACTATATGTTTCAGCAATCCCAATCCTAGGTGTCTACTCAGAATAAGTAATAGCTGAAAAGCAAACTGAAACTGGACAGTGATTTTCACAATAGCCAAACGGTAGAAACAACCAAACATCCATCCTCAGATGAATAGATAAATAAAATGTGGTGTATACAGACAATGGAATTTTATATACTTACAAAAAGGAATGAAGTTCTGATGCATACCACAATAGGATTGAACTTTGAGAAAATTATTCTGAGTAAAATAAGTCAGCTATAAAATGACAAATACAGTATGATCTCACATATTCAATAAGGAAATACATAGAAACCAAAGATTACTGATGGCTACCAAAGTTGGGAGGGAAAGGAAAGAGGAACTTTTGTTTAGGATGCATTGAGTTTATGTTAATCGTGATGACATATTTTGGAAAAATATAATGATAATGAAGACACAACATGAAAAATATAATTGATGTTCTTTAATTATAAATGTTGATGTCGTTGAATTGGTGCATGTTTTGGTTTGTTTTTTTTTTAGCCATAATATACTTAATAAGCTTTATATTTTGAAAACGGAAGGGGAGAGAATAGTTTAAATCAGAATTGCCATGAAAAAAAAATACAGGTTCATGGAAGAAAATGGAATTAAAAGACATTGGAATCTATGATACAGCTATCGTAGTCAAAACACCCTGGCAGCAGTGTAATGAAAGACACATAGATCAATGGAACTGAATTGAGGATCCACAGGTAAATCCATCCACGTATGGTCAGTTGACCTATGACAAAATGCTAAAACACATTAAATGGGGAACAGATCATCTCTTCAACAAACGGTGCTGGCAAAACAGGAAACCCATTTGCAGAAGAATGAAACAATACCCATATTTCACACCATATATAAAAGCAAACTCAGTGTCAACTAGGGACCTAAATGTAGAATACAGAACTATAATGACCATCAATAAAAAAATAGGGACAAACTTAGGAACTGTGATAATTGACATAAATATACTATCAAACATAACTAAAAACACACAAAGAGCAAATGACAAAATGGATGACTGGAACCTCCTAAAAATTAGACACTTATGAGCATCAAAATATTTCACCAGATGAATAAAAAGAGGACCCACATATTGGGAAAAAAAATTGGCAATGACATATCAGAAAAGGCACTATTCTCTAAAATGTATCGAAAACTTCAACACCTCAATAAGAAAAAGACAAATAATTCAATTTTAAAATGGGCAAAGGACATGAACAGACACTACACTAAAGAAGACATTCAGGCAGCCAACAAACATATGAAGAAATGCTCTAGATTATTAGTTGTTGAGGTTGTTAAATGTCATTGGGTTGGTTCCAACTCATAGCTACCCTGTATAGGGTTTTCAAGGAGCAGCTGGTGAGTTTGAACTGAAAACCTTGTGGTTCAAATCAACCTTGCAGCCCAGGGCTTTATCCTACAGTGCCATATTGTTGTTGTTGTTAAGGGCCATCAAATCAGTTCCGACCCATAGTAACCCTGTATAGGGTTTCCGAGGAGCAGCTGGTAAGTTTGAACCATCAACCTTGCAGTTCAAATGGCTTTGCAGTCTGGAGCATTAACCCACAGTGCCACACCAGGACTCCACATTAGAGAGCTACAAATCAAAGAAGCAATGAGATATCATCTCACTCTAGCATTCTTAGACATTACCAAATACCTTAAGGGAATGAGTTACTGGATCTCAGGTTCAGGACCATGGTCTTGGGGGACACCATGACAATTTATCTCACGTAGTCCATGAAGACAATGTTTTACATCCTACTTTTGTGAGTAGAGACCTGGATCTTAGAAGCTCATGATCAGCCATCTAAGGTGCAACTATTAGTCTCTCCTTGTGTGGAGGAAGGAAGAGTGATGAAAATTGATGACATTTGGAATCATTTAGTCCAATAGACTAATGAAACCTATGAACATCAATCTCCACAACCCTGAGTCCAGAAGAACTAGATGGTACCCAGCTACCCCTACCAACTGTTCCGATAGGGATCACATTAGAAGGTTCTGGATTGTTGTTGTTGTTGTGTGCCTTTGAGACAGTTCCCACTCATAGCGATGCTATATAGGGTTTCCAAGACTGCAAATCTTGATGGGGGCCAAAAGCCTTATTTTTCTTCCCAGGAGTGAATGGTAGATTCAAACCTCTGACCCTGTGGTTAACATTCCAATGCATAACCCACTATGCTACCAGTGGGAGAAAATCTATAACTAAATTCAAAATTGTAAAGGAAGGAGACTTATTCACTGGGTAGAGTGTTGTTGCTGTGTTTTGAAGTGCCATGGAGTCAATCCCAATACATAGTGACCCTGTATAGGATTTCCAAGGAGTGAGTGGTAAGTTTGATTTGTCATCCTTGTGGTTAGCAGCACAGTGCTTATTCTACAGTGCCACACCAGGACCAAGACCCTGGGTGGAGTGTTGTTGTTGTTGTTAAGTGCCGTCAAGTCAATTCCGACCCATAGCGACCCTGTATAGGGTTTCCAAGGAGCAGCTGGTAAGCTTGAACCACCGGCCTTGCAGTTCAAACGACTGTGCATTCTGACACATTAGACCATAGCGCCACACCAGGACTGGGTGGAGTGTAGACATGTGCTAATTTTGATGATAGATTTTTTTTTTTTTTTTAAAGACTTAAACTTATTTTAAAATATCAGATGGAGACTGGAGGAACCCAAGAGTCTAGGTTCAGATAGAGATTGGAGGAACCTAAGACAATACTTCAGGTCTGAAAAAGAACTTACTCTTGTTATTCAATTTTCAGTCAAGCAGTCAATAGTTATATTGGGAAGACTTTAGGGAGGTATGCACACGATGAAATAGTAAAAATTCAAGATCAAGAGGGCAGCATTTACCTAAGGACAAATTTCAGAAAGGTAGGAAAAGAAGGGTGAATGGAAACAAGATTCACAGGGAGGATGTGGAATTGCTGATGCTGCATGAAGAGGATTTGCAACCACTGGAATGGAATGAAGACTAGGATTTGTTTAATGCAAAGCTGATGATCTCTTCTGTAAGCCTTCAACTCAACTCACAATAAAACAATTTTTTAATTGCACTCAGAGGATTACAGTACCCACATGTAAAGTTCACTCTGGATGAACCCCTAAGCCTAAAGCCAAAGTCTCTCCAGTGAGAAAACGAGGCACCCATACTTACGGGAAGTCCTGGTGTCACACTATGGGTTAATATGCTAGACTTCAAAAGTTGCTTTATACCGCGAGGTTGGTGGTTCAAGCTCACCAGCCACTCCTTGGAAACCCTATACAGCGTTGCTATGTCAGAACCGACTTGATGGCACTTAACAACAGTCCATGAAATATGATAACTGCAACTATAACACAGGGGTTAGCAGTTTGCCTTTGTAGAATATATGCTTTTAAATTTCCATTCATTGTTATTACTGTCCAAAAGATTTCCACTGCTGATGACTAAAATTGTGCATTTTCATAGTTAATTTTTTCCCCAGCAAAGATGAATATGGCACAGTTATTGACTTCAAGAGCTCAAGATCTGAGTGGGAGTAGAGCATAAACAGACAATTATATTACATAAAAGAGATGAGGAATAAATATATGCAAAATATATTAAGATCTCAGAGAAGAAAAACCTAGCAAAGTTCAGGGAGTCTGGGAAATTTTATTGGAGTAGTTGAAACTGTTTTCCTGACTACAAGATGAGGCTTTCTGCTCCCTTAAAGATTTACAGCCTCGGAAACCCTGTTTTATGGGTCTCTATGGGTCGGAACAGACTCGATGGCACTTAACAACAACAACAACAATGATTGAAGTTGTCAAGGGCTTCATTTTTCTTGGATCAACCATCAACACTCACGGAAGCAGCAGCCAAGGAATCAAACGACGTATTGCATTAGGCAAATCTACTGCACAAGATGTTTTTTAAAATGTTAAAGAATAAGGATGTCAGCTTGAGGACTAAGGTGGGCCTGACCCAAGCCATGGTATTTTCAATAACCTCATATGCATGTGAAAGCTGAACAGTGAATAAGGAAGATCATAGAAGAATTGGTGCATTTGAGTTATGGTGTTGGAGGAGAATATTGAAAGTACCATGGGCTGCCAAAAAAAACCAAACAGATCTGTGTTGGAAGAAGTGCAGCCAGAGTGCTCCTTAGAGGCCAGGATGGCCAAACTTCATCTCTCATACTTCAGACACATTGTCAGGAGGGACCAGTTGCTGGAGAAGGATATCATGTTTGGTAAGGTAGAGGGTCAGAGAAAAAGAGGAAGACCCCCAGCAAGGTGGATTGGCAAAATGGCAGCATCAATGGGCTCAAGCATTGTGAGGTTGGCCCAGGACTGGGCATTGTTTCCTTCTGTTGTGCATAGGGTCGCTATGAGTCGGTACCTACTCAATGGTACCTAACAGCAAAAACACTGTTTCACCAATATCTAGAATAATTCCTGATGCTTAAAATGAACTTGGCATTGTGGGATGGATGGATGGATGAATGAATAGATATGCTGTCATATTAAAGGTGGTAAAGAGGGAACATTTGGGAAGGTGCACTCAGAGAATGGAGCATAGAGAACAGCATTCCAGGTAAAAAAAAACAGTGCATAAGCAAAGGCACTCAGGAAAGAAACCAAATACCTGGCATTGCTGGAGCATAAAATATGAAGAGGAGAGTAATAAGCTTGGGGCAGCCATCCAGGGGTAATACTGAAAAACTTGACATCTGGCACAGCTTGGGCTCCACCCTGTTAGAATGACTGCAGGCCTAGTAAATATCCTATGATGACAGGGGTTATCCTTTTAGATATCTGATTATGAGAAGCTTGGAAAAGGGTCTCCAATGGCTAGAATGAGATCTTGAGTTCAAGAAGAAAAGTTGGATAGGAACATGAACTGGTCATCTACCGTAACTGCATGGAAGGCAAGGGTTATGCACAACAGGCAAATGCCATCTGGAGCTTGTGGAAACGATTTTCTAATTGTTTCACTTTCCACAAGGATAAATGGAACCATGAAACCAGGTCACCAGCTGAGAGAGAGAATAAAGGAGAAGTTGCTGTAGGTTTGTCTGATGGATGACAAGATAGGAAATAATTGTGTAAGAGAAAAAGAAGGTGCAAGAAGACGGTGTTGCTGGGAAGCACTAAAAACCCACTTGAGGTTCATATCCCTGAGACTAGTAAAACCTACCACTACAAATCTGTGATTTTCTCTAGCAAAACTGAGATGTACAGTGCTGGTGTGGAATGTAAGTAGAGTGTATCGGATTTTAAAAGTTTCGTCGTTTCTCCAGGTGATACTAAGGAGCTAAGGTTTGATGTCATGGAATTAGTTATAGTGTTTCAGTTACTCTGTATTAAGAAAAGCAACAGAATAGACTATGCCCTTTCCTGTCTCTTGAATCAACTCTACACACAAATCTTTCCCTTTTCTCTTCCCCTTCACATTTGCATTTCTTGAATATATCATGTAACCGGCTTTCCTGATTTTTCACTCGGCTCCTTCCAGTGTTTGTGAATTTCTTTTTCTACCTGCTCATCTCTGCAATGTTCCTTAGAGCCCTTCTATTTCTACCACTTAAGTTATAAACCAGTGACTGTGGAGCAAGCTCCAACTCATGGTGACCCCACGTGTGTCAGAATACAACTGTGTTCCATAAGATTTTTAATGGCTGATTTTTTTTGGAATTAGATTGCCAGACATTTGTTCCCAGGTACTTCTGAGTAGACTTGAACCTCCAGCCTTTCAGGGAGCAGCCAAGTGCGTTAGACATTAGCACTGGTCAGTGACTCCTATCATTTGCATTGCTCCTGTGCTATCTCATCCATTTTCATTATGTGCTTGCAGAGGACTTGCAAATCTGTGTCTTAAATTATCTGTCTCTTGAGTTCAAACTGCTTACTGAACTTCACCATTCAGATGCTCTTACACCACAAGCTCAAATGTCCATAATTTGTTATCTTCATCCCAATATATTCCTCTTGGAGTATTCTTTAGTTCAATGACCCATCATCTGTCAGGTTGTTCTAGTCAGAAGTCTAGCCATTTGATCTATTTCCTTTCTTTTCTTTATCACATACATCCAATAAGTTAGTCATTAAGCAATTATCAACTCTATCTTCTTTATGTATTCCTGAATTTCTCAAAAATTTTGCAATGAATATGTAATTAGAGGAAAAAAATATCTTATTAAAGAAAAGAAACATTTTTTTTTTTTTATAAAATGGCATCTTCGTCTGATGTCCATATCATCTCCATACTTCTGGAAAATGTACCACGGACATTTGGTACAATTTCATTTATAGTACAGTCTGACAGCTTTTGGCTTCTTCAAAAAGGAGAATGAGGGCAGAGCCATGATATTTAATCTGTTTCTCATTGAATAAACCAAAAAGCAAGAATGGAAACTCCACTCACCAACCAGCTCTGGTTGCATAACTCAACATTCTCGTATTTCGTGGCTGGGGTCACAAGGACAATTCAGAACAAAAATATGGGTCCTTTATCTTGCAGTGTCAGAGTCTTCCTGGACCCCCAGGGTAGGAGCTTACCATTCCATTTAGAGCTGCTTTACTTCTGAATTCTACAAGCAAAGCAAGCTGAGCTGAGTGTTTGGAAAATACTGGGGCATATCAAAGGGGATTTGGAGTGCTTCGTGTGGTTTGAAAATTCTTGGGGCAAAACTGCCTTCCTGTTGCTTTTGGAAACTGCAGTCCAGAATTGGAAAGGAGGTAAACAACAGGAACTCCCTTGCTATTTGGTTTGCTTCCCATTTGTACTTAGCTAATTATTTTATGCTAACATGAGAACATGTTTCCCCACAGTCCCTTCTCTTAAAGCTTGCTGCAACCATGGGACACTTGGAAGCTGAAAGCTAAATCACAAATGGAGCCAGGTGTCTCCTTCCTGTAAGCCAGTGACTGAACTTTCTCATCTGCTTCCTCAAGATTGTGCTTTACTGTGCCTACAATGGATCAAATCCATTTGGTACACAATTAGCCATCACCCCTATATAAGAGCACTGATATTTTCAAAGTAGTGGTTGGTGAATTTAAAGTAGAATTAGTGATCATGTCCAATGGTCTCACCTCCCAACCCCCAATATGTGTTAGTAACAACATGTGGGTAAGTTGTTCACTGCCTTATTCCTATCAGCAGGCCCCTGGGTTATACCTTTCATTCGACTAAACTGTTATTTCTCTATCTGCTTTCTTTATCCTGAGATTTGTTCTCTTGCTATTATTTCTTCTCTTATTCTTTTTTTTTTTTTTTTAATGTGTTATTGTGAATTATGTGATAGTTTACATAGGAGAACACTAGCTTTACATTCATCCTATTGTATATCATTTCATTGCCATGGTTATAATCCCCTCCATGCATCATCAACCAACCAAAGAGTATACCCTACAAGCCTGTCCCCCCCAGTCATCAGCACACAGCCCCTCTCTCTCTCTCTGGGTCTAGAGTTCCCAGCTGCTCCGCTCCATCTCTCCACATCATCGTCTCTGCCTCCATCTCTGGCCTCACTGTTTCTCTGGGTAGGTTCCCGCACTCTGCTCTTCTCCCTTGATGGTCCCAGAGACCTCTGCTCCTAGACTGCAAAGTCAATCACTCCCCTCCTTTTGCTACAAAATGTCTACCTTTACATTTCCAACCCTCACAGTCAGTCCTGATTTCACTATTGTACCACAAGAGACCTATCCCCATCTCCTTTCATCAGCCCCGTCCAGACAGATTGGATACTGCTCACTGTTATTCTTTTTATCTTTGTGGCAGAATTCTTCCTTTCCACGTGGGACACCAGGTGTCGATTCCTGGCTAATGAACCTCATGCGCAGCCACCACAGTGATAGCTTGCATGCTACTTCCAGACCAAGACAGACTAGGAAGAAAGGCGTGGCCCTCTGTGTCTGAAAAACAGTCAATGAAAAACCTTTAAATCACAATGGTACGATCTGCAACCAGTCCTGGGGATGGCTCAGGAACAGGCAACATTTTGTTCTATTGTTCATAGGATTGCCGTAAAATCAGGGTTTGACTGGAGGGCAGCTAGCAACAATGTCCACAATAGTCCTTTCATATCACTTCAGTAGGCTTCCAGCCAGAACCCTCAATTATATTTGTGTTGATGTTTTTGCCATTAAATTGCTCATTCCTTAAGGGCAGCAATGTGGTACTTAATATCTGTCCTGATCACCTTGTCCAGTCCCTGGCATTTTCAGAATTCAACTGAAAAAAAAAAGAAAAGATGAAATGCGTTTCGCCATAAGCTAATGCCTGGAATAGGATATAACAGTATATAAAAGTTCAGACAGATAATGATGACAGAGCAGATAATGATGTTAGGAAGTGGGTCAGATATGCTTTGGGATCTGCAGAAAAGCCAAATGCATTTTTCTAAATTGTATTTTCAGATATTTGATGGCTGCCTTTGACTTATATTTATTCAGGTCTCCAGGAAGAGTTTTCCCATTCCTCAAGGTGGGCATAGGCCCTGGCTCTCTCAGTGTCTTTCCTCCTCCACCCTCCCTATAGCTGCAGTGTCTTTGACCTATTCTCTGAGGGTGGGGGTGCTTGCCTCCCTGAACTTCTGGCTCAGGCAATTGAGTAGAAGAGGTAGGTGGTTCAGTAATTTATTTTTGCATGGCTGATTTAAACCATCCCCTTCTCACCAAATGTGAGCTTTCAGCTACCAGAGAAGACGTGCAGGCCCTTTTGTCTCTGTACCTTTCAAGCTACAAAGATGCCTTTCACCAGATCAAAAGATTAGGGCTCCTTCCAGAATTTCCAACCAGCTGGTTCTAAGAATTTGTAATGTGCCTGAAAAAAAGCATCTGTTCTTTCCTTGTTACTTCAAGTTTCCCTTTATATGAAGCACTTATTCATTTACTTCTGCTAAGGATGATAAGTAGACAATCTGGTCTTCAGTTTGTAAGCCCAAAGAAGAACCCTCCACCAAGTGTTTATTATTTTTCTAACTTTTCTGGTTTCATGCAGACTCTAAAATAAGGTGTTTGATCCCCATTTTTGACAGGCTGCCAAGTTGACATGCTCAGTGCTGCTTCCAGCTATCTTCCTCAGAGTAGAACATGGCATTTGCACAAGGCCTTGGCTTATATATTTTGAGAAGCTTAAAGTCTTGAGAGGCTTTCTTGAACTGGTGTTTTGAAATTTCCTAATGCCCCAATTAAAGAGGCTTGCAGCTTTCTCTGAGTTTCACAGCTCAGCTTGGTGTAATCTGGATTGGGACAGTTCCAGGAGAGGAGGTCAAAAAAAGTGCAGATTCATGCATAATGTATGAAGGATTTAAATAAGCATCCTTTCATACTACAGTTTCTCTTCATGGCTTCCCATAAAACTTCACAAGCCACAGGCACTATGACTATTATTTTTTTAAAGAGCAACAGAAGGAAGAGTTCAGTCTTGCAATCTAAGTTGCTTCAGGAATTAAAATGTCTTTATACAGATGCCCCACAACAAAAAATCTGTACTCTATAGCAGCAATCCAGAACAAAAATACATAAATTCAAGCTGCATCCATTTATATGAAGCTTGAGAGATCCCAATATTCACTTCCCATTTATATTTATAAAGTGATGGTAAATTAATGTACAATGGAAAAAAGGAGTTAGAGCAACTTAACTACCTATTAACCTAGAAGAAAACAGGCAACGAGAAAGACACTGAGGAAAATAAACTAAGAAAAGCAACACTTTATGTTTATGGTTTTTCAAAAATTTTTTTCAACTCATTGCAAATTGGATTGGGACCTTTAAGAATATATAAGGAATTCTACAAAAATCCCTGCTCGGTTGCTATAACACATATTTTTGATGGTTTACCCAACTGTTAAGGAACTCTGGTAACGAAGTGGTTACGAGTCGGGCTCCTAATCTCAAGGTCAGCAGATCAAAACTACCAGAAGTTCCGTGGAAGAAAGATGAGGCTTTCTGCTCCCATAAAGATTTATAGCCTCAGAAACCCTATACAGGGTCATTATGAGTCGGAACCGACTCCATGGCACATAACCACCACACCACCCAACTGTTATCTTTATCCATTCTTCCTCATCCAGGAACACTTGGGAGCACATCTCTTAGGACATGAGGAGTCATTAAGATTTGGTGGAAAGAACAGAATATCACTCATAGTTTACAGAGTTGGAATTGGGCAGATTTTAAGTTGGCTCACTTTGGGTAATGAATGAATGCATTTCATTTGAATATGATTACTGGGAGTCCTGATGTAGCACTGTGGGTTAATGCACTAGATTACAAAGTTGATTGGATCCACAAGGCCAGTGGTTCAAGCTCACCAGCCACTCCTCAGAATCCCTAAACAGGTTTGCTAAGGGTTGGAGTCGACTTGGTGGCACTTAACAACAACAATCCTAGTACTGTGTACTCTCCAGGGAATAGGAACTCAAAATAATCCATTCCATCCCTTCACTGCTCTGAATGTTAATACATACTTGTATTATAAATTGAGTTTTAGTTATAAATCTTTCAGTTGCAGTTCCCCAATTCAAACTTTTTATTGTTTTTTTTTTTTACAAAATTAATTAATTGAAATGACCCTAGAGTTGTTTGGACATAGCTGGACCCAGCAGTTCAAATGTCCAGAGAAGACTAATTGACCCAGTGTGCATCTCACAGACATCTGTGTGCCAATCACAGTAGCCAAGAGCATGAAAGATTCTGGTCGGTCAATTCTAAGTCAAACACCTATCCCTAGAGACTGAGAGGGTTGAGGGAGATAAATCAGTGCCACTTGAACCGCATGGGCCTTACAGACTTGCTATGAAATGAAGGAAAGGCAATTATGCAAAAAAGGGATGTTGGATGACTCCGGATAGACAAAAATGTTTTGCTTATCACATTTTCTGCTCACAGACAGCTTAACCTATATGCCCACCTAACATACTATTAATTCCTTCATATACAATATGAAAGCATGGATGTCTTTCCTCTACCAAGGGAGATACTCAGTTACCCATAGTTCTTGCATGAAGTTATAAATAAAGGTTTTCTGGGTGACAAGCATTCTTATAGGAAAGAACTAAATGTGGCTCCTCATGGACCTATAATGTATTTACTAATTGATATATTAAAGCATCTCTTCTCAAAAAAAGAAAAAGAAAAACAAAAGAATATGTAATACGGTGGCCAGGAAGAGTATACTAGGCACAATTCAAACTCCGTGTAGAAAACAGGAGAAGTTAAGATATTATGCAATGGTCACCAACCTATAGCATATCCCACAGGTGGGCAGGATTAGGGAGGAATCTCTACTCACAGTGGAGTGAGATATGGAATAGCCACTCTGACTGTCTCCAGTTCAAGTCCAGAGGAACCTCCCTTGGATCTTTCTTCTATGGTCCTGTCTGAAATGAATGTTGCAGGATTTGTCTTTGGAGAACAGCTCTATTCTGACACCTTACTTCTTGTTGATGCAGATTTGAAGCTTTAGGACCTTCTAAGGATTGAGAATGCCAGAGGCTTGGAGTGTTCTTGAGGTACAACTTCCTTAAAGCTCAATTCATGTTTGGCGAATTTGCTAGTAAACAGAGCCCAAGCTCTTGTTGAGTCATGGTCTTTGAATATATGCCCTGTCCTGATAGTTCCTATGACTTACTCATAGACCTTGTTCTCTACCACCCTGCTAGCTTCAAAAGAACTGCTTCTACTGTTATTCTGTCTCAAACAATTTTTAAATATAGGCTAGACACAATAGGGCACTGTGACATTCACAGCAGGAAGTGTCTGTTTATTTTTCTGGATCCCTTAGGTCCCCATATTTTCTTCTGCTATTTCTTCTACCTTTGTCTCCCATCAGATTTGCCTGAGCTATAGAATCCAGACTTTTCAGTTTTCAACCAGCATGGTGATACGACTGTCTTGGATGTTTGAGCTGTGACAGAAAGGAATAAAATGTTCCAGGAAGGGACATATCTATTACTTATTGTTATTGTTAAGTGCCTTCGAGTCAGTTCTGACTCATAGCAACCCTCTATAGGGTTTTCGAGGAGCAGCCAGTGGGTTTGAACCTCTGTCCTTGTTGTTCAAACTGAACTTGTGGTCCAGTGTATTCCTATCATTATTGCCTTTGGATGAAGTATCTTCAAATTCACCAGTAGATCCTCAGAAACCCTATACAGAGTTGCTATGAGTCTGAACTGACTTGAGGGCACTTCACAAAAACAACACCTTCATTGACCAGGCTATATCACATCCCCAAGCCTGGGGAGAGGAAGGAGATAGTAGAATCATTTCTATCACTACCACACAGAGGCAGTGCCCTTGTGCTCAACTCAGTTCCCTCTACTCACCTGTTTACTCCAGTCACCTGAAGCATCAGGTATAAACTGACTGCACCTTATCCTACCTACATCATGTATCTAGTTTTCTGACCCAAGACTTACTTTTCTTCACCTCATGGGACACCTATGAGGACCTGCTCAGCTATTCTGATGCCTGGCAAACTGAAGAGGAAGGTGACTTAACATCCATGGGTAACTTTGACCAGTTGGGGCAAGAACCAGTGAATGAATGCCTCTCTCTTCCATTCCTTATGGAAAATTTCAAAGCCCGTTCTTCACAACTTTCCACAGGGCTTCTAGCAGGTTAGGAAAATTTTCTCTTCTTGACATACACTTCCCAGGAACTTATTCTTCTTCTTTGAAATTGCTTTCCAAAATAAGGTGTCTACTTGGGCATCTTGTTTCAAAGCCTGTTTTTGAAGGGATATATATTATTATGGGAGAAGGAGGCGTGGTTCCACAGATGAAGAGCGTCTCCTTTGAAATCATGATGAGCATCATGGCTAATCTGTATGGAAGCCTTATTCATATCACGTATATCTGAAGTGTGCTACATGTTTGGATTCATTCAGTATTCACAACAAGTGAATGCAATGAGTGCTTTTTTACCTATGAATCATGGAAAAATTAAATAACTTAACAAATGCCACAAATACAGTAAGCTGTTGTTGTTGTTGTGTGCCGTGGAGTCAGTTCTGACTCATAGTGACCCTGTACAGGGTTTCCAAGGCTGTAAATATTTACAGGAGCAGAAAGACTCATCTTTATCCCATGGAATAGCTGGTAGTTTCGAACTGCTGATTGTGAGATTAGTAGCCTGATTCGTAACCACTACGCTACCAGAGCTCCTTATAGTAAACTGAGGTAGGATTTGAAATCAGGCAGGTGATTCCAGAGCCTGCACTTTTCATCACAAGACGTTTCACAGTCTCACATGATTGAACACCTCTTTAACATATGAGTATTTGTTTAGATACATTTGAAGACACCTTTCAGGTTTTTTATGAGTTCTCTTCCCCAGGTTAAACTAGCATATCTATCTACAAATATTTACTTAGCAGTTACTTAATATTTACCTTGTGTTGAGCAATGTGACAGGTATTGGAGACACAATGATGAAGGAGACAGAACCTTGCGCAAGATACCTACAGACCCATTAGGGTGGGGATGGGTAAGAAGGAAACAAGTAAGCAAGGGAAGCCAAAGCTTTGTGATAGCGGTTAGATAAGGGTCCAGGCAGGTGCCATGGAAACACATCGGAGATTCAGCTATTCCAGATGCATGGAGGTAGGGACGTGACTGGCCTTGGTGACTGACTAAGTACTGAGAGTAAATGTAAAAGGAGGACACCAGGTGTTAGTGATGCCTTTGTCTGAAAGAACTCTGCAGGAGTGGGATTGGAGAGAATGTTAGTTTGGCTTTGAAATAAAATGAAGTTGTTATGGATCTTGATTTATATCTCTTCAACTCTTCTCATCCTTCAAGCAAGTTTGTTTATGTGCAAGTTTTTTGGGACCCTGAGTGCAAGACCCCAAGTTTTTTTCATACTATATAAACATGTCTTGTTAGATAAATTCTGTATTTGTCCCTAGTATTGATCCTAATTCTATCAACCAATATATTTATGTTTCTACCAACCCAGGTGCTTTTGAAATTACCAGCTTCTTTTAGTCCATCTTTTTCTGAACATTTTACCACACCTTAAATTGTGAAATGTTATTTTTGTTTGTTGTTTTGTTTACTCACCCACATCATGCTTATGACTTCTACTGAGCAGGCAGTCAATCAAAATCTCTTATTTCCTTTCATAAAACTTTGCTTGCTTTTCATAACTCTTTTTTTGTTATTCACATATATTTCTCTTTTAAAATGCATTTCATGAGATTAAGTTCATTGTTTTTAACTTATCAAAATCTTTTTTGATCCCGATGCTGCTCCTAAGTGTTTTAGCTTTCTCTTCAGTTTTGTGTCATGGATACAATAATAAACAGAGTTTCAGAGTTGACAGTCATAAGCTGTCCTAAGTTTTAAAAGGAGGAGGGAAAAGGGTCAAATAAAAGGTAGACCAGGGAAACTGCTATTGTTTCCTGGCCAAGTTCCAAAATAAATTATTAAAAAGATGTTTTGATAGTATTGAAAAAGAAAGAAAGTGCTGATCACTTGAAAACAGTTTACTAAGAGAAAATATGCCAAATCAATCTAATTTCTTCTTTTCATGGTGCTGCTAGACCAGCAGAGGAAAAAACAGATTAGAGACATAGGTTATATGAATTTCAGCAAGGATTTAGCAAATTCAGTTCTGGCAGATAAAATGACTGGATTATAATGAAGTGGGAGTCCTGGTGTGGCACTGTAGGATAAGCACTGGACTGCTAGCTTCAAAAGTGATGATTCAAACTCACCAACCACTCCTTGGAAACCCTACACAATGTTGCTATGATTCAGAACTGACTCGACAGCAGTTAACAACAACAACATGATAATAAAGTGAGGTGTCACCATCCAGGGAGTCCTGGTGGAGTGCTGTGGGTTAATGCGCCAGACTGCAAAGCTGTTTGAACTGCAACATCAGCAGTTCAAGCTCACCAGCTGCTCCTCAGAAACCCTATACAGGGTTGCTATGGGTCAGAACCAACTTGACGGCACTTAACAACAACAACATTACAATCCAGGGTATTATAGTGAATTTGGAAGAGCAAAAATTAGACCTTCTTGTCAAAATTGTATTGTACTGGTGAAAAGACCATAAAACTGTCTGTATATGCATTTGGCAGCCTTGTTTGGTTAGTGTTTGAAAAGGCAAACTTTGTGGGTTCTCATCGAAGAACAAAACAAAGAGAACCTCTGGCAATAATGAGCAACAGCAGTAATCTTCTGATGTGAGAAAACACTTGCTGCTTCCTTTTATTCAGGCTGCATCTACTTTTTATGTAATTTGCCTAGCATCTATAATCTTTTGAGTTCGTTGTCCCTACCAAGGCTAAGAGTAAAAGCAAGGCTAAGAGTAAAGGTGGTGGAAAGAGTTTCCTCAGCTGCTAACTAAAGGTTTGATGTTTTGAGGCAACTCTGAGACTCCTCAAAAGAAATACTTGGAGATCTATTTCCAAAAAAATCAGTCATTGAAAATCCTGTAGAGCACAGTTCTACTGGGATCACCTGAGTTGGTATTGAATTGACAGCAACAGGTGTATGTCAATCTCCTGTTGAAACTTCAGGTAGATAGGGTGCCGACCAGTGTAGACTGGTAGCACTCTTGTCTGTTGTGGTACCTATTGTTTGTACACTATGCCTTACCTGGACAGCTCCCAACCATCAGTACACACAAAGCTTTCCAAAGTGATTCTTTTCTTTTAGTAATATTTCATCATGTTTTCAGTGAAAGCTTATGTAGCAAATTCAATTCACATTTCACAGTTTCTACACAAGCTGTTCAATGACAATAACTATAATTTTTATAATATGTCCACATTCTCATTAATTGTATTGTTTGTTCTGTTGACAATACTTTACTTTCTCTGACCCCTTGTCTTCTCATCTTTAGAGTCATTGCTGATTTTTTGGTCTCCTATAGATGTTTGTTTGCTTTTTTAGTGGAGCCCATACTCACAGGTAATCTCCTTTATTTTGTGTGCCAATGCGCTATTTCACTCAAAGGTGACCTCAGTAGAGAGTTTTGGTTCAAGATTTAATTGGTACATCAATCAGAGTGAATCCTCCATTATCAACTAGTCCAGTAAGTCTGGGCTGTGTTTTATTTATTTATTTTTTTTAAAGAATTTGAGTTCTGTTCCGCATTTTTCTCCCATTCCATCTGGGTTTTCTATCCAATGAAGCAGTGTCTGAACCTTCCCCAGATGTAAGAAGCAAATGAATTCAGGTTAGAATATTCATTCATTCTTCTTTCACAGTCTCATGCCCTGGTGAATTGGGATTGAAGGTCTCAATGTCCCATCTACCCTCCAACCCAAAGTTTAGCAGAAACCTGCCTGGATTCTGTGGTCAACAGAGCTTATAAATACATGGCAAGTGACAAATACTATAACACCAAGACATACACAGAAAACTCTTAATACAAGCACTCATGGTCTACAGGCAACTCCCAGTAAAGTATCCAAACAAATACGAACGGACACTGTGATGATTTTATACAAAAAAAAAACAACAACAACAAAAAAAACCTGGTTTGAATGCTTACATATATGTTTCCCATTACTGTGCAATTTCCAATTTGCTACAGTGGAAGGTAGTGGTCTGCCGAATGCCAGGGTGTGGGAAAGAGTAAACAGTTTTGCTCTGGTGCAGTGGGAAGCTGCCAGGGGAAGCTGATAGTCTGCAAAACACACCCAGCTTCTGCATCTTCCAAGAAGATGACCTTTTGGCCTCTCTTTATGAAGCTTAGTGCCAGAGAGTTGGGGGAGGAGAAGAGGAAGAGAATCATGACCAACAGTAAAAACAAGTGATTTGCATATGGATCTTATAATACTCTCTTTTCCTTTGTTATTTTCTCTGTCAACCTTTTTTTTTTTTTCTTCTTCTTCTTTCCCTTCTTCTGCAAAACATCTAGAGTATAATAAGGTTTCTGTGCTGCCTGATGGAGTAAACACTTCTGGGAGAAACTCTCCCTCTCCATTTTTCCCCAGCATTTTTCTTACGATATCTCCTTGGCCGTGGTGAGAACAGTGGGCTCAGGGTGGCTACAAAGTCTTTTCCCTATAGGTGTGGACTTAGGATGGTAGAAAAGTCTGGCAGTTCTCCCAGAGGTGGAAACTGTAAGATATGAAACATGGAATTATTACTGTCATGTAGGTAGTGTGGACAAAACTAACCCTCAGTGGCAAAAAGACAACAAGTGAAGTCTCAGGAGAGAAGCCTGGGCTAAGGTGGAGAGGGAGAGGTGTGTGAGGGTGCAGTTCCATCACACACATCTCTAGATCTGGGCATTCCCTTGTTTAGCAGCATGCCTCTCCTCATAATGTTTGTCAATTTCTGTGAGTCAATAAACAAAAGTAATTCTCTTCTCTTAAAAAATGAGTCCAAGTTGAAAGAACAAAATAGGTAACTGTCCTCTTACTTATTGTATTAGTTTCCTAGGGCTACCACAACTCTATATTACAAACTATAGCATTGCTCTAGTATGGCACTGTAGGATAAATAAAGCACTGGACCAAAAGTTTGGTTTGAACCACAAGGCTTTGTTGTTATTGTTATGTGCCATCAACTCAATTCTGACCCATAGTGACCCTGCATAGGGTTTCCAAGGAGCAGCTGTTGTGCTTGAACTGCCAACCTTGCAATTCAAAAGCCTTTGCAGTCTGGTGCATTAACCCACAGTGCCATACCAGGACTCCAAACCACAAGGTAGGCAGTTAAAATTTCCAGTTGTTCCTCAGAAACCCTATAAAGGGTTACTATGAGTCAGAACTGGCTTGAAAGCACTTAACAACAACAACATAGAGCTGCTATAAGGATGTCTGCTCCTGTAAGATTTACAAATCAGGAAACCCTGGGGAGCAGTTCTACTCTATTCTATATGATCACTCTGAGTCAGAATTGACTTGATGACAGTGTTTTTTGGCGGGGTATGGATACAGCTGGCGTCCTGGTGTGGCGCTGTGGGTTAATGTGCCAGACTGCCAAGCCAGTTGAACTACAAGGTCAGTGGTTCAAGTCCACCAGTCGCACCTTGAAAACCCTATAGAGAGTTGCTATGAGTCGGAACTGACTCAACGACATTTAACAACAACAATGGATAGAGGTACTATGAGTTGGACTTGATGTAACAGCAGTGGATTTGGTTTTTTTGTTATTGTTTATATGCACTGAAGAGGAGCCCTGGTGGCAAAATGATCATGTGCTCTGCTGCTAATTGAAAGGTTCGTGGTTTGGACCCACCTGTGACTTTATGAGAGAAAGAGCTGGTGGTCTGCTCCCATAAGTACTACAGCCTTGGGAACCCTATGGGACAATTTTACCCTTTCCTAAGCACTCAGTATGAGTTGGAATTGACTTTACAGCACACACAATGTGCATTAAAACAACAGAAATCTAATTATTTCACAGTTCAGGAGGTCAGCAGTCTGAGATCAAGGTATCAGCAGGGCCATGCTTCCTCCATAGGCTTTGGGAGAGGATCTTCCCTTGCCTCTTCAAGCTTGTAGTATTTCCAGGTGCTTCCTGGCTGTGACAGTATTTCTCCACTCTAACTCCATCTTCACACTACCCTGTCTTCTGTGCCCATCTGTGTCTTTCCACCTATTTTCATAAGGACATGAACCATATTGGATGAATGTGCATCCTACTCCAATATGACTTCAAGTTACCGTAACTAGTTATATTCTCAAAGACCCTGCTTCATAGTAAGGTTGCATTCTTCAGCACCGGAAGTACACACACACACACACACACACACTCACACAGAGACATATATTGTTGCTGTTAAGTACTGTCAGGTCTGTTCCGACTCAGAGTGACCCTGTATAAGGTGTCCAAGGAGTGGATGGTGAGTTTGAACCACTAGCTTTTTGGTTAGCAGTCCAGTGTTGATTCTACAGTGCCATATGTAGGCCATTAAGTCCACAGAAACCCTATACAGGGTCGCAATGAGTCAGAATAGACTTGATGGCATTTAACAACAATATATATATCATTTTTCCTCCTGGTCGTTAGTACTACTCCGTGCTTCTACTTTTTCCAAATACCAAAAAAGCTGCTTAAACCCTTTTCTATACCCCTGGTTATAACGAAGAAATGAAGATTATTTAAAATACCAAAGTTGGCCCTACACAGTACTATGACTCACATGATACTAAGCTGATCTTATGTATTTCTTTCTCCAATTTTCTGTCCCATTTCTACTCTCTTCCACACTCTCCAGGCCTCTTCCCACTACTTGCTTACACTAAGGAGTAGCACTCTGAGGAGGTATTTGATCCCACTTGCAATGCCTGCTCCTTTCCAGTCTTAAATTTCACTTCTGCTACCAGATACCCTATTGGGATTTAGAACCGGTATCCCTCTCCCCCAAGTAAACCCCAAAAACTGGATTTGATTCCTGGTTTCAATAATTACAAATTAGATGGCAACGGAGAAATTTGTCATCCCATGTGATTGTGTTTCAGTTTAAAAAATGATGACAGTATTTCCCGTTTGTGGGATTGCTATAAAGATCAGATTAAATATTAAGTATCAGATTATCAAATTTTTTAGCATGGCAGCTGGTCGATGTTCCGTAGACACTAATTGAATCTGAAGATGATTTCTGCAAGGAAAACTATAGGAGACAACAGCACAGACTGGTGAGTCAGATATTTCTGCATTCAAATCCCTGTGGTAACATTTAACATTTCAGTAAACTTGGACAAGTTTCTTAATCTCTGATTCTTAACTTGTAAACCAGACTTCTGTCTTGCAAGTCTATTGTGAAGACCAAGTGTATTTTGAAGTTAATGCAGGAATAGTGCCCCCAGAATATATTTAATAATAATAATAAAATCATATTACTATTATTCATCTGGGAGGGACCAGAGGAAAAACTGCAGTTGAAGACTATCTAAGTGGGGGAAAAAAGGAAGCCACAAGGTAAGAAAAGGTTTTCCAATTTCATTTACTACTAAAATCTACCCAAAAAAGATTTTTTTGTTAATATGAGTGAACATGAAGGTGTTTTCTTTCCCTTATCCCCAGAGATGGTAGCAGAAATGGAACTGGTACACAGGTCCAATTCAAACAAAGATATCTACAGGAATAACACTGGGGGAGACACAAGATTTGTTTTGGCAAGTAGAAGAGATATCCAATTATTTTGGTTTTCTTCTCTTGGATTCAGTCGGTTTGTGGCTTTGAGAACTATGGATATGGTCACCGTATGTCCTACATTTCTCCAGAGCAGTCCCAATTTAAGATATTGAAACAGGTTGTCGTCCCTTAAGAAGGCTTGTGTTTGTATGGTCATTGTAACTATGTATGGAAGAATATATTTGACTGGGTAGAAAATAGAGACAACTGGAAAATGAGGGCAGATCATGAGCTAAACAACAACAACAACAACAACAACTAACTAGGGTACTTCTCTCCTTTTCTTTCTGATCATGCTTCTCTCACACTTTATCCCACCTGCTGGCCCAGCGGTTTCCTCTAAAGAAAAAACACAGGCAGTGGGTTTCCAGGGCAAATGTGACTATTCCAATGTCTTTGAACTGAGTCAGTCACTCTTGAGACGATTTAAGCCCCATTCAGTCTGATAATTTTCTCTTGAGAGAGCATGACGGAGAAAGAATATGATAATAATAGTAGCAACTCGACTTCATTCATTCAGTGAGAAATTCTCTTTGGGTAAGTAAAAAAAATTCTGTTTCTAGGATTCCAGTTCATACATGCATGGGTTTATTCCAAACAAAATATGTGTAAACACGCTTCTGTGGAGAGTGGATGTTGCAGACACGTTCTCTTGGTAATACACTTGTTGTAGTCTCATTGTTCTTGTTGTTGTTGTTGTGTGACGTGGAGTCAGTTCCGACTCATAGTGACCCTGCATAGTCTCATTAGGGTTCCTTCAAATAAAGGCTACTTCCAAAACCAGTAGCCACTGACGGGATCTACTAGGCCAGTTGAATTCAAGTCAGAGAGGCCAGCTTTGCAGATTCCAAATGGGTCATCTTGATAAAATTTCTCAAAGCACACAGGTTTATCTTCAGGGTTTCTTAATGAAAAAAAACTTGTTTTTAATTTAAAATTGCATTGGTGAAAACAGGTCAGGAAAGTTGCACAGAGGAATTTCTTTCCACCATGACAATGAACCTGCTCATCATACTTCAAAGGTAGCAAGGGCTGTCCTATAAGAAATTCCTTGGGAAACCTTACCCCATCCACCCTACAGCCCTGATCTTACCCCTTCATTCTTCTTTTTGTCCCAAAACTCAAAGAATATTTAAAAGGAACATGATTTGAGTCCCTTGAGAATGTCAGAACTACTGTTTTGATATAACAGTGCAAATAGAAGAACGCAGAGTTCTTCGGAGAAGGGTTGTTGTTGCTAAGTGCCGTCCAGTCGGTTCCGATCCATAGCAACCCTGTATAGAGTTTCCAAGTAGCAGCTGGTGAGCTTGAACTGCCAACCTTGCAGTTCAAACAGCTATGCAGTCCGGCGCATTAACCCACAGCACCACACCAGGACTCAGAGAAGGGTTGTTGTTGTTGTTAAGTGCCTTCGAGTCGGAGCCGACCCATAGCGACCCTGTACAGGGTTTCCGAGGGTGTAAATCCTTACGGGAGTAGAAAGCCTCATCTTTCTCCCGCGGAGCGGCTGGTAGTTTAGAACCACTGACCTTAAGGTTCGCAGCCCGATTCGTAACCACTACGCTACCAGAGAAGGGTTAGAGAGATGGAAATACCACCTTAAGAAGTTTATAGACCTAGATGAAGGCTACATCAAGAACAAGTTTCATATGTTGAATATTTTTGCTTAATAAAGGTTTCTATGATTTCATAGCATTACTTTTTTACTTACCTTCCTATGTGTCAAAACTTGGCTGAGTGTTCTCCATGTAGTATCTCATTTAGAGCTTGCAGCAACCTACAAGTCAAGGACTCTTATTTCTTCCTTTGACTTATAGAGAAGCAGGCTCAGATGGATGTAATAAACATGCCAACAATAACATGACCAGTGAATGGCAGAGCTGAGAATCAATCCTGTTTGACCCCAGGGTTTCTCGGTAGGTAGATTTAGCATAGATTCAAATAAAGCAAGGGATTTTTTAAAAACAACAACAACATTGAGGATCAGGCCTGAAATGTCTGGGATGGTCATGAAGCTATGCATCAGGCTACTGCTCATAGAAGAGCAAGTCCCTCTATAAATTGTTTTTCATATGTGGAAAAATCTTGGAACCAGAAATCAATTATGTGAAAGTAAATGTATCTGGATGGGATTATTAGAGATGTTCAAACCCAGGGGTGTTTGAGGCTTGGCTACACATTATGTTCTATTTTTCAAAGGTTCTGGGAGAGGCAAAACTCAAAACATGTTTCTGCACAGTAATTATCCACTTTGGTTTCAAATCCATGTGTATTTCTGGGGGAGCTAACTACTCTGGACCTGTTTCTTATTTTAGTGGGTTCCCTTCCTATGAATATCCATCGACAGACCAAACCTAGAGGACATCAGGGAAGTCAGATGAGCCAAATTCTTGAGGCTTGAGAAGAGAGTGGGGAAAAACAGTACTAGAATACCCATCAATATAGTCTTGCTTCTATAGTTCATAGGGAAATTCAAATAAAAACAAACAACAACTTCATACTGGGTGGCTATTACGTAAAGCATTGTTCTTGATACTGAGTTACACTGTCGGTTAGGCATTGAACTGCTAAAGGCAAGATCAGCAGTTCAAACACACCAGCCTCTCTTTGGGAGAAAGTTGACACACCCTGGTCTAGTAAGATTTATAGCTTCAGAAACCCTATCTAGGGTTATTATGAGTCAGAATCGACTCAATGGCAGTGGGTTTGGATTTGTTTTGTTTTGTTATGTAAAGCATTGTTCTTGATACTAGAAACACCATCTTTGTCCCAAGGAAACATCCACCAGACATGTGAATGGTGGAGGTGGTTGTGTGCTGTGGAGTTGGTTCCAACTCATAGTGACCCTGCATAGAGTTTCTAAGGCTGTGAATCTTTACAGGAGCAGAAAGTTTCATCTTTCTCCAGAAGAATGGCTGATAGTTTTGAACTACTGACCTTGAGATTAGCAGCCTGACTCATAACCACTATGCTACCAGAGCTCCTTGGTTTTTGGTTTTGGTGGTAAAAGCAGAGTTCCATAGATGCACAGATAACACTTGAATAATGTTCTAGCTATATATTTCTGGGTACCAAACTGCCCCCAAACTTACTGGCTTAAAACAACAACCATTTACTTATGTTTCAAAGTTTATGGATGAGGAATTTGGGTAGGACATAGCTAGGTGAATCTTTTGTTTCACATGATGTTTTTGTAGGCCACATAGTAATATGCAGCTGAAGATTGATTGCTAAGTAGGATCCAAGTTGGCTTCACTAACTTTTTCATTTGCCTTGGTGGAGATATCAGAGGTCTATTGGTCAAAGCAATTACTACCCTTCTCAATTTAAATGAAAATCAATTTACATCCCACATCGTAAGAGAAGGAATGTTACAGAATCTGCAACTATGTTTTAAAGCTATCACAGTCATCTCTATTACCATAAATCATTTAAATTTCTCCTAAAAGCAAAACACATTCACCTTCTTCTACTTTAAAAGTTTCATAGCATTAACGTAGGAGACACAGATTTGAGTTCCAGAATCTCATCACACAAATTATATCCAGATGTAGATATGTCTTCTCAGGTCCAGTTCCTTGGGTATGGTTTCTTTCAATCTGAAGATCTATAAACTAAAGGGACAACTTTTTGCCACACCCACCACTACCATCACACATATACAGTGTAGGAAAATTGCTCTGGAGAGTTCAGTTCCAAATGGGGGATGGCAATAGAAGGCTGTCTCTGGCTCATAGCAATTCTAAAATTATCAGGAACATGCTGTGTCTCTCTCTCCTCTCCTCTCCTCTCCTCTCCTCTCCTCTCCTCTCCTCTCCTCTCCTCTCTCTCTCTCTCTCTCTCTCGCCTTTGTTTCTCAACTTGCTTTTTGTTATTGTTGCTGTTATTAGATGCTGTGAAGTCGGTTCAGACTCATAGCGACCCTAACCTATACTACGCTGTCGTCATAATCGTGGTTATGGTTGAAACCATTGCTGCTGCCACTGTGCCAATGGGGGTCTTCTTCTTTTCAGTGATCCTTCACTTTACCCAGCATGATGTCTTTCTTCACAGACTGGTCCCTCCTGATAATATGTCCAAAGAATAAGAGACAAAGTCTCACCATCCTGGCTTCTAAGGAATATTCTGGCTCTGCTTCATCCAACACAGATTTGTTTGTTCTTCTGGCAGTCCAAGGTACTTTCAATGTTCTTCTCCAATACTATAACTCAAATATATTTATTCATTGTTCAACTTTCATATACATTCGTTGTTGTTGTTGTTAAGTGCTGTTGAGTGGATTCTGACCCACAGCAGCCCTGTATAGGGTTTCCAAGGAGCAGCTAGCTGGTGAGCTTGAACCGCCAACTTGCAGTTCACACGGCTTTGCAGTCTAGCACATTAACCCATAGCGCAACACCCGATATAAGTCTATTGAAAATACCATGACTTGGGTCAGACACATCTTTTCTTATGCAGCAGATTTGCCTAGTGCAATATGTCACTTGATTTCTTGATTGCTGCTTGCATGAGTGTTGAAAGTGGATTCAAGCATATGAAAATTTTGACAGCTTCACTATTTTTTATGTTTATCATGATGTAATTTATTAGTCCAGTGGTGAGGATTTTTGTTTTCTTTAAAATGAGGTGCAACCCATACTGCAGGCTTTGATCTTTGCTTTTCATCAGTAAGTATTTTGAGTCCTCTTCACTTTCAACAACCAAGATTGTATCATCTACATTATCAAAGGCTGTTAACGAGTCTTCCTCCAATCCTGATGTCATGTTCTTCTTCATATGATCCCTTTTCTTGGATTATTTGCACAGCATGCAAACTAAATAAGTATGGTGAAAGAATACAACCTTGACACGCACTTTTCCTGATTTAAAACCATTCAGTGCTCCCTTGTTCTGTTTGAATGACTGCCTCTTGGTCTAATTACAGGTTCCTCATAAGCGCAATTAAGTGTCCTGGAATACCTATTCTTCACAAAGTTATCTATAGCTTGTCATGATCCACACAGTTGAAAGACTTTGCATAGTCAATAAAGTACAGGTAAACATCTATTTGGTATTTTCTGCTTTCAGCCAAGATTCATCTGACATCAGCAATGATCTTCCTCATTCCACATCATTGTTTGAATCCATCTTGAACCTGTGACAATTCCCTGAAATGTACCCTTGCCACCATTTAAAAAACACCTTCCCTTACCCCTTCAGCCTATGTCTCAATCCATGTATTTATGCACAGAACACTGCTGTTCCAAAGTGTGTATACATCACTATCTCTATTCCCTTTAGGCCATGCACACCTCCCTGTGTCTTCACCTATCTTATTATTCTTCTGCCACCCTCCTTCTTCTTAAATATTGCTCTCTCTCTTCCTGCATATTTCCCTCCCTGGCATATTGCCCTCCCCACCACTTGAGCTAACATGTGTCTACTTTCTAGTCAGTGAATTACTCTCCCATTCCTCCCATACCTGGTAACCTTTCTTTTAGTATGAGAACCTCTTGTTAAGTTTTAAAGTAATGTTCCCATACAATAACTTGTCCTTTTGTGATTGACTAAGGAGCATTGGTAGCGTAGTGGTTATGAATCAGGCTGTGAACCTTAAAGTCAGCAGTTTGAAACTACCAGGTGTTCTGCGGGAGAAAGATGAAGCTTTCTGCTCCCATAAAGATTTACAGCCTAGGAAACCCTGTACAGGGTTGTTATGAGTCAGAACCGACTCCACGGCACATAACAACAACAACAACAACAATTTCACTCAGCATAATGTCATCCAGGTTCATCCATGTAATGAGGTGTTTCACAGATTCATCATTATTCATCAACGTTGCATAGTATTCCATTGTGTGTATGTACCAAAGTTTGTTTATTCATTCTAACATTGATGGGCACTTAGGTTGTCTCCAAATTTTTACTTGCAATAGTGAATAGTGCTGTGATGAATTTCAAATTTGAACCTGGATTTTCAGGACTTATGTAGTAGTATTTTCCAAGGCACTCAGTTAGAACATAGTTTAAGCAGTTTGATTTATAACCTTTTGAATTATATTTGATCTCCATGTATACGATGATGTTTAACTCTTCAAATGGTCTGAGGACTGTTGCAGTTAACACAACTGTAAACAAAACATCACAAGTTAATGAGTTTACATCTGACTCTATGGGCAATATGGAACAACTGAGAAATATTAAGCAGACAAGTGATATTTATATGCCAATATTTTACAAATATCTAGAAAGGAACCTGGAACATTGTATACATGTAATAAATATTTTTTAGTGAATTAATTAACATACTTGAATTTTAAGATGAACACTCTGATGCAGTATTTTAAATGTTTTAAAAAAGAGAAGGACTGAAAATAAGGAGATTAGTTAGAAAGCTCTAGAAGAAATTCTTCAGAAGATGTTGGTGGTCTTAACCAGTCATGGATCTAAGGATGGAAAGAATTGGAAATGTAATAATAACAATTATTTAAAAAGCACACACATCTACTGTTCTATTTATTATATTACATTGCTCTTTTGATCTATTATACTGTAATTTATTTATCATACTACATTACTCCTTTTATTATACAAATTTTTCTCTTATGGGCCTATATTGCAAGCCAATTATGACATCCTTGAAACAAGTTGTACCTTTTAATTTCAGTGTTACCAGCGGCTCCTAGGAAACCCTATACAGGGTCGTTATGGGTTGGAACCAACTCAATGGTGCTTCACAACAACAATCTTAACTATTGAGTTGATTTTCCAAACCAGAATAGCCATGTCTTTCTACCTACTCCACCTTAGTCTAGAAGCTCTGCTAAAGCCTGTACAGCATCATAGCAATATGCAAGTCTCCACTGACAGAGAAGTGGTGATATTGGAGCATGTGCACTGACCAGGAACAAATCCTGGCCATGGGGAAGGCAAGAATTCTACCACTGGACCATCACTATTCTGACTCTAGTTTAGAGCATCTTGTATGGAAAACCTTCTAAACAAGAGTCAGAATAGACCACTCTTGTTTTATTATACTTTCTTCACAGCTATTAAACAATTTTAAATGATCTTCGTTATTATATATGCTTGTAAGTAATATTAAACTCAGCATAGTGGTTATAAGTCAGGCTGCCAACCTCAAGGTCAGCAGTTCAAAACTACCAGTGGTTCCACGGGAGAAAGATGAGGCGTTCTGCTTCCATAAAGATTTACAGCCTCGGAAACCCTGTGCAGGGTCACTATGAGTTGGAACTGACTCCATGATTCTTAACACCACCAACAACAATATTAAACTCACTTATTTCCCCCAAGAACATAAGCTCCCTGGTAACAGAGTCCTTGTGTGTATCTCCAGCATCTGACACATAGTAGTTACTCAGCAAGTATATATTAAGTGAATGAATGGATGAACTTGACAAACTCATAAGATGTAGATCCCAAATTTGAACACAGCACTATTGGACTACAGAATCCTTACTGGTGCAATAGGATAATCACTGGGCTGCTAACCACAAGGTCAACAGTTCTAACACATCAGCCATTCCAAGGTAGAAAGAGAAGGCTCAGAAACTCTATACAGTCAGAATTGAGAGGATAGCAGTGGGTTTGGTTTTTGGTTGGTTCTAAATGCAGCCTCATGAAATTCTATAGCCATGGAATTGTATTTATCTTGTTCACCACTGTATGCCCAGCTCTAGATAAGTGTCTACACAGGTGTTTAATTTGCATTATTGTTGTTTTTGCTAAGTGCCATAAAGTCTATTCCAACTCATAGCCACCCTATATAGGGTTTTTCAGGAGCAGGTGGTGAGCATGAACTGTTGACCTTATGGTGCAAACCAACCTTGCAGTCCAGCACATTAATCCCACAGGACTCTCAATTTACAGAAGTTGAATGGATTAATTAACTAACCTGACTATCTTAAAGAACACAGATTTATTTCTTTGTCATCACATATAGAAAAAAACAAAATGCATACCTTACATGTAGAAACAAAACATCCCTTTCTTAAAGAGCCTCAGAAGACAAGCCTGTCAATTTACTTACAAAAAAAAAAAAATCACAATTTTTAAAACCATATGGAATAGGGTTTAAAACCATATGGACAGATTATGCAAAATACTGCTTAATAAGAAGAACAAACTTGGAAGCCTCTCATTCACTGATTTAAAAATATACTACATGGCTACAGTGGTCAAAACAGCCTGGTACTGGTACAATAAAAGATAAATAGATCAATGGAACAGAATTGAGAATCCAGAAATTAATCTGTCCACATACAGCCAACTGATTTTTGCCACAGGGCCAAAACACATTGAGTGGGGAAGACATAGTCTCTTCAACAGATGGTGCTGGCAATCAATATGCAAATCATTGAAACAAGACCTTTACCTCACGCCATATACAAAACCCAATTCAACATGGATTAAAGACATAAATGTGAATCCCAAAATTATAAAGGTCATCAGTGAAAAAATAGGGATAAACTTAAGGGCTCACATACAGAGCACACACAGACTACCAAACATTGTGAAAATTACACAAACAAAAGAAGATGAAATAGATGATTGGGACATTCTAAAAATTAGAAACTTATCTGTGTCAAAGGATTTCACCCAGAGAATAAAAAGGGAGCCCACAGAATGGGAAAAAATCTTTTGCAATGACACATCAGACAAGGGACTAATTTCTAAAATCTATAGGAAATTACACCAACTCTACAAGAAAAAGACAAGTCACCCAATTAAAAAATGGGCACAGGACATGAACAGACACTTTACCAAGGAAGAGATTTGGGCAGCCAACAAACATATGAAGAAATGTTCATGATCAGTAGCCCTTGTTGTTGTTGTGAAGTGCCATCGAGTTGATTCCAACCCATAGCAACCCTATATATGGTTTCCAAGGAGCAGCTGCTGAGCTTGAACCGCCAATCTTGCAGTTCAAATGATTTTCCAGACTGGCGCATTAACCCATTAGAGAGATGCAAATCAAAACAACAGTGAGATATCATCTCACACCAGCAATAACAGTGAAGTTCAAAAATACAGAGGTTAATAAATGTTGGCAAGGACATTGCTGGTGGGATTGCAAAATGGTCCAAACACTCTGGAAAACAGTATGGCGCTTCCTCAGAAAGTTGGAAATAGAAATACTATATGATCCAGCAATTCCTCTACTTGGTATATATCCAAAGGAATATGAGCCATAACACGAGTAGATATATGCACACCCATGTTCATAGCAGCATTATTCACAATAGCAAAAAGATGGAGACAGCCTAAGTGCCCATCAATGAAATAATAGATAAACAAACTTTGATACATACACACAATGGAATATTATGCTACCTTGAAGAATAACAAGGAAGCTGTAAACCACCACATAACATAGATAAACCTTGAGGACATTATGCTGAGTGAAATTAGTCAATTACAAAATATTTCATAGGACCATTATTGTAAATACTTAAGAAAAGATAGCCATACTAAAATGAATATATATATATATATTTGTTGGTTACCTGTGGGGGGATCATGGGAGAAGTAGAGGGAGGCAACGGTAGAGCACAGGGCACGGGACAGACACATCATAGTTCAGGTGTTGGGAAGGGCAATACACAAGAAGGGGGAGGGGTGGAAGAACAAGGTAGATAGAAAAACACTAAGACAGGTTTGCATGGGCTAAGTGGGGCAGAGGTAAATAGTGATACATGCTCAACCTTGGAACAACAGGGCTCTGTGCTACAAGGATCGAGGCATAGTCTGAAGACGGGAAATAATACTAAGATGCTTGACTGTCTTATGAATATTGGTTTTCCTTGCCTACTATTGTAAAATAGACACTTGAGTGGGATGGAAAGAAATGTCAGGAAATATGATTACAGAAACTTATAAGCCCGTCTTCAGTCTATTGAAACTTATAAGCCCGTCTTCAGCCTACTGATTGAAATACCTGAAAAGGGTTCTAGAACTTGCCCAGTGAAATGGGCCTCTTGCGGAGCCTTTGCAATGTAAAGGACCTTAGGTGGAATTCTGAGCCCCATCCAGAACCTCCTGAGGTGGGACATTCCCACTAGAAAAGACAAGCAGACCAGCCTGGAACAGCTAGAGTGACAGAAGATACATCTTCAAAGAAAGATCAGCAGGAAAATCCCCAAACAAAAATGACAGTATGATTGGCTACAACAAGAATAAGCAAGTTGTTCACCAGGACGCCACCAAGGCAAGAAATCAAATCCCTTCAGGACAAACTCCCCTCTGAGACTGAAACTCAAAGGGAACACATGAGTAGGCATGTAAGCTTGTTGATGACCATATTGGTCTATTGGTGAGTGGAAGAGGGGGAAAAGCAGCAATGAAGAAATGGGCTGAGTTCAATCAGATTCCATAGACTCCCATTGACCTGGAGATGAGAGAGAGAAGAGGAAGGGCTGGTTGGTCCAAAGTGTCGTGAGACCTGGGGACACCAGAGCCCATGGACAAGGACATAGCCACGGAGGTCTAGAGCTGAGAGTGAAGCATCCTGTTGATACAACATGAGGGAGATGCACAAGAACACCCAAACATGCAGATAATACCCATTTAACCTAGCCTCAATGGCTTGATAATCAGAACTCAACTAGAGGACGATTAAAAACAAATGATAAAGAAAATGATGGTAAATTGCTGCAATTTGATGAACTTGACTTATACTCATGAAGGTATTAACTCTAAATACCAACAGAGAGAGAAGAAATCTTCACATCAAGTATCAATGCTATGCCTTCTGTATACAGGCTAGATAGAGAGGGGCAGCTTAGACATTGGCTACCTAAAATGAGACAGCAATAAAGGCACAAAGAGACTGGCTTACAAATTTTCAAGAAGGAGTTTCCTTTAAGAGTGTGCAGGGAAAATAGAGTCCCCACTGAATAGTTTTCACCTTGTCTAGGTGGGTCTGGTAAAAAGAGATGGAGATAAGATTCTTATGATTCAATAGTGAGTAATAGTTATCAAGACAAATTGTGACTGTCACAATTATGAAGGTAGAAGTTTTGCAACAAAAACAGGGGAGTAGTTAATCTTACATTCTAGGAACAGAGGACCCTAGGACCATCAAGGTAGAAGAGCACAAGCGGAATGCAGAACCCTATCCAGAGAAGGAGGCAGAGATGGGGACATGGAGAGAGAGAGCAGCTGAGGAATCTAGATTCATGGAAAGCAAGGGACTGAGAGCTGGTGGCCAGGAGGCAGGCTTGCAGAATGTGCCCTTTGGTGGTTTAAATTATTATACATGCCTGAGTGTTTAAAAAAATAAAAAATAAAAAGGAGCTAAAATGAAAAGAGAGAAATACTGTTATTAACTGATGGTAGATGTAGGGGATTATAATCATTATAATAAAACAAAGCATATGATTTGTTGAATGTAAAACTGATTAACTGCCTTGTAAACTTTCATTCAAATCACAATAAAAACTAAAACAAAAAAACATATGGAGAACTCTTAGGGTCCACATGAGTCAACATCACTCAGTGGCAATTAACAGAAATGAAACTGCCCTTTAATTGTCTGAGATTCCCACTAACAAAGTTCTTCAGAGGCAGAAATTGTACTATTGTGTCCTTAGCAACTGCCTTGGTGCATGCCATAGCTGATGATATGTATACATTGTTGTTGTTGGTATTAACTGCTGTTGAGTCGATTCTGACTCATAGCCACCCTGTATAGGGTTTCTGAGAAGTAACTGGTAAGTTTGAACTACCAACTTTATGATTAGCACTCCAGTGCTTATCCTACAATGTCACACCAGGATAAAATAACAGAGCAAACATAATGTCATCAAGTCGATTCCAACTTATTTCAACCCTATATAGGGTTTCCAAGATTGTAAATCTTTACAGGAGCATACAGTCTCATCCTTCTCCCTTGGATCTGCTGGTGGGCTTGAACCACCAACATTGTGATTAACAGCCCAGTGTTAATTCTACAACATAATCAAGGATAGATAGATAGATCACACACACAAGAGGGCTTCAAAGAGTTCATGGAATATTGATTTTTTTTACAAACTTTTTGAAGTGTATATATATATATATTTGTTGTTGTCAGGTGCCATCGAGTTAGAACCGACTCATAGCGACCCCATGCACAGCAGAACGAAACAAAGTCCAATCCTGGGCCAACCTCACTACCGCCGCCACACTTGATGCCATCAATGATGTCACCTGGCTGATCCATCTCGTTAGGGGTCTTCCTCTTTTTCTCTGACCCTCCACCTTACCCAGCATGACATCCTTCTCCAGC
>NW_006408526.1:1796626-1798930 GCF_000296735.1 Chrysochloris asiatica
TATGTTATTGTTAAATGCTGTTGAGAAAGTTCTGACCCAAAGAGACCTTGAGGTTCAAACCAGGATATATATATATACATGTTGTTGTTAAGTGCCGTCGATTCGGTTCTGACCCATAGTGACCCTGTATAGGGTTTCCGAGGCTGTAAATCTTTACAGGAGCAGAAAGCCTCAGCTTTCTCCCGTAGAACAGCTGGTAGTTTCGAACTGCCGACCTTGAAGTTAGCAACCCGACTCGTAACCACTACGCTACCAGAGTTCCTTATAGATGGATTGTTGTTGTTAAGTGCTGTCGAGTCGTTTCCGATCCACAGCAACTCTGTATAGGGTTTCCAAGGAGCGACTGGTGAGCTTGAACCGCCAACCATGTGGTTCAAACGACTTTGCAGTCTTGCGCATTAGTCCACAGTGCTACACCAGGAATCCTATAGATGGATGAACTACTCTTATTTCCTTATAAATAACGTAGCCTCTCAATAGTGAGTGCCCTCCAGACACTGGGGAGGGTGGGGCCCGGAACAGAGGTGGCGTCCCGACCCATTAGCAGCCTTTCCGGGACATGCGGCTAAGGCTGCATCACATGCCTGTCCCCTGAACTTTCATAAAAGATTAGCTCTGGCTTCTTAGAGAACTGAATTCAATAAGTGGAAATAAAAGATGTTTATAACTAACGCCAAAGAAAAGTCTGTTTGTTCTCAAGACACTGAGCAAGTTGTTCAACCCAGTGAGTTCATCCACGCATTTTCTTGGACTTTGCTGGGGTCATAATGTCAGCAGGGTGACAAGCCATTTGGTTCAAGTCATGCCTATTCAGGGTGTCCCCAGGGCAGTATTAATTTAGGGTTTTAAAAAAGAAATAAGAAACACTTCAAAAGAAAAGGGGAGCGAGAGGCATATTTTGGTAGCTTATGCTTGCACTTTCTTGCTCTGTGTTGCCTCTGCTCCTGGAGCAGAAATGACCTCTGCGTGTCCTCATTGTAACTCTTCTCCCTTACCTTGGTGTTGGGACCCAGAGGTGTGCTGCTGGCAATGATATGGGGTTCAGTTCCAAAACAGGAAGGCCTGTAGTCCCAGTCTGATGCTTACCTCCCACAGTGCCACAGGAAAGTGGGGAAAGCGATAAAATATTCATAAGGAACAAAATCTAATCAGGGTACTCAGGAGGTAGGAATTCTAATCCTTGAATCAATGTGATTGACCCTCAGGATCAAAATTCCATGAGCTTTTTAAGCTAAGGTCACATAAGCTAAGGGGAGTTTTTATCCTACTAAATCTCAGTACAGCATATGACCTTTAAGTATGGAATAAATCTCTCCTTAATCAATCATGTGTATAAACATTGATTGCTCACGGATGAATATTACCATATTATTTTATAGAATCTCAAATTGGAAACAGCCTTAAGTATCCAAGTAATCAATTGATGAGCTATGTTTATGGTACATCAATAGAATGAAGTAATCATTAAAAAACATGTAGTTGGGGATATTTAATGATATAGAAATTTCTCAATATGTTGATGGATAGATCATTCATCCCAAATTAAGGGAAATGTATAAGCATAAAAAATGACAAGAAACATGGTGGTTAAGGGTTATTTTTACTTTCTTTTATATGATTTAAAAATTATTCTTTTCAACTTTTCAACAAGAAACATGCATAATTTTTAATTAGAATATTAATACAATTTAAAATTAACATATCTGATTTGGTAGCTCACATGAAAAAGAGCAGAGCATGTTTGTTTAACAGCTCAGAAGTCCAGGGTTTTAATTAATTAATAAGCATTTACTTTGGGGAAATGAGAGGCGGACACAAGCTGATTTGTATAGATTTACATGACAAGAACTGGACACTCAATGTCTTCCTTCAAGTCAGAATCATTTCCAGAAGATCTTCTGACGTCAGTATTTAACGTTCTAGTGTATCTAGCGATCAGTCCTATTGTGCTTTGTTCTTACTAGTATTGAACGTTCAGTCATCTCCACTAGACAGTACAAGCAGTTTGTTAAGGAAATTAACCTCAGATTGTATATTTGGAAAGCATGTGTAACTGAATTCATGATGAAAGCATTAGATCCAGACTCAGAATTCTGGCCCTGAACACAACTTTGCCTCTTATTCTGTTCCCTAATTGGTTTTGGTTATGTGCAGTGGAGTCAGTTCTGACTCATAGCGACCCTGTACAGGGTTTCTGAGGCTGTAAATCTTTATGGGAGCAGAAAGCCTCATCTTTCTCCCGCGGAACAGCTGGCAGTTTCGAACTACTGACCTTGTGGTTCACAGTTCAATTCGTAACCACTA
>NW_006408526.1:1799030-1836925 GCF_000296735.1 Chrysochloris asiatica
AGGGTTTCTGAGGCTGTAAATCTTTATGGGAGCAGAAAGCCTCATCTTTCTCCCGCGGAACAGCTGGTAGTTTCGAACTGCTGACCTTGTGGCTCACAGTCTGATTCATAACCACTACGCCACTACGCTACCAGAGCTCCTTATAAGTTTGCTTAAATTCTCTGAGCTTCAGTTGCCTCATCTGTAAAATATGGATATGGTCATGAAGATTTATTTATTTAATCAAAAAGAGTTATTGAGTATCTACTTTTCAAGACACTTAGGATATAACCAGGTCCAACCCTGTGCTCAGAGAGTCATATGTAGCTACTGAGCACCTGAAATGTGGCCACTTCACACTGAGATGTGCTGTAAGTGTAGAATAGAGAAAGGATTTAACAAGTCTTTATAAAGATGACATGTTGAAATGATAATAGTTTCGATAGATGGGATTAAGTAAAATCTATTATGAAAATGCATTTCACTTCTTTCTTTTTAGTGGTTGCTAGAAACTTTGAAATTGCACATCTATATGGAAAGAGCCCATCACACCATGATTGACTCTGCTAAATACTCTCAATGCACAGAACAGAGTTTCCATAGTCTTTCCCACACTGATGGTGCAGGTGATGTGCCCACAGGAAACCTGGACCATAGAAATCCAGTAGCCAGTGCCTTGCACTGCATCTAACCGTAAACCATGATGGGGAACAAACTGTGCTGAACTCAGAAATAAATCCAAATAGATCAAAAGGTTTTAATTTCCTGAAACAATCAGCCCAAAGATGACCAAGGAATGTATTCAAATTGCAATGGAACCTACCTACCTATTTCCTAAAACTAGTGAACTACCATAGCCCACTGAGGCCACATTAATTGGATTTGGGTCCTTGCTTATAACCAAGTACAAAATATTTACTAATCCTGTGTATTTTGACTTCTGACATAGAGGCTGCTTTTTATAACCAAATGAGTAAAGTCAGCGATCTTTACTAATGCAAGCATAAACAGGTGTTCACCATAAATGGGTGTTGACTCTTCACAAGAAGATGGAACTGCTGTATCCACATTAACACAACCTAAGCACATGAGGGGTCTTTCAACATGCTGTCAGACTTTGAGGTCAAAGAGTTCAAGCTTGAAGAGCATGACTAGACTTAGACAACCTATGCTGACCAGCTGTATAACCCAAGGCAAGTTATGCAGTATTTCTAAAGCCTCAGTCTCAACAATAAAATGGAGACAACGTCATGAATATTTATATACATATGTATGGATATAGTTGTTGTTGTTGTTGTATGTCTGACTCATAGTGACCCCCAAATGAAAGAGTAGGACTGCCCCATAGGATTTCCTAGGCTGTAATCTTTATGGGAGCAAGGCTGGCTCCAGGAATGATAAGGGAGTGTAACTGTCAGGTAAGATGTCAGGATAATGTCTCTGAGAAATGAGTGAAGTGAAGAAGAGTTCTTTCTAGAGAAGATGTGAAAGAAGGACGTTGCAGGAAAAGGAAGTAGCAAATGCATATGGGGAAAGAGCTTGATGTTTTGAAGAACCGCAAAAATAAGCAAATCAGCTGGAAGCAGTGGGGATGGTGGGAGATCATATCAGACCACTGGTTTTGGCAAGAGAGAAGTCATTAGTGAACTTGACCAGGGTGTCTTCAACAGAGTTTAGACATAAAAATGTAACTGAAGTACATTAGAGAATAGAGGCAGCTGGGAGATAGAGACAGATAATACTGTCTTTTGAAGAGCTTTGCTATAAACAGGACCAAAAAATGAATCACAGCTAAGACAGAAGACACTAAAGCAAGCTGTGTAGAGCCAGGGATAATTCTGCAGAGGGAGAAATTGTTGGTGCAGGAAAGGGGGAAATAATTGTAGAAACAAAGTCCTTAGTGGATTAAAGAGATGACAAGTCTGTGCACCAGGGAAAGGTCTGGCCCCTGGCAGCAGTAGGGACTGTTGTCCCACCTAACAGGTAGACAGAATGTGTGGGTCTAGATGCAGGCAGTGCAGTCTGTTTGGTGGTGGAGAAACGAGAGACGCCTGATGGCTTCCATTTTCTCAGGAAATAAGTGCAGTCTTTGCTGAGGAGGAGGTGGTGGCCCGGAGAGTTGCCATTTTATCTCATGTATTGAAAGCAAAGCCTACGCAAAGGTTCTCAGAAACCTTTGTTGACTAACCAAATGAGTTTCAACTATATGACCTACAGGAAGAGAAAACACCCACTTCCCTTCCAGCTTGATTTCGCACCCCTCCCTGTCTTGCTCTTTCTTGTACCTGCTGAGATTTGCTCATGTTGTCAACATTTCAGTTCAAGTCAACAAGTATTTGTGAAGTGCTTACTCCATGCCCTATCTGTGTGATATTGTGTGATACAGTTCACCCTCATGTGAAGATGTCTGAAAACAGTGGGTGACAGGGTTGTAAACAAGTACTGTAACCTACTGAGAGCGATGCCAGGCCTTAATTGTGTGGAAGATTGCAGATTATTCCTGAGCTGTCTTCATCCTCTTTCAACATATTTCTCCTCTTCTCTTCAACAACCTTTAGTCTCCCTCTCCTTTAATGCCTTGGAGCCCCGGGGTGCTAGAAATGGTTAACATGCTCAGCTGCTAACTGAAAGGTTGGAGGATTTAGTCCACTCACAACTAACTCAAAAGAAAGGCCTGGTAATTTACTTCTGAAAAATCAGCCATTGAAAACCCAGTTTATAGCACAGTCTTACTCTGACACACATGGGTTGCCGTAAGTCAGAGGTGACACAGTGGCAATCTGTTTTTAATGCCCTTCCCAGATCCCACATCTCTTGACTGCCCGGACTAGATTGATATTTTCCTGCTCTGGCTTTTCAAAAGACACATGGTTGTACCTCCTCCAGTAAGTAGTCCAATGACAAGTGCTTCCCTCCAGAGAGGGGTCACTGGGAGCAACAAATCGATCCCAAGCCAGAAGTGTGGATCAAGGAGAATTTAGTGTTCCAATTGGAACTTTCACATTGCAGCTGCCACCCTTAGGAGAGTGTTAGGATGGGGGGGACAAGCTAGAGAGTTTGAGATGGCCCTGGAGTGTCTGAGGAAATGAGGAAAGGGGCCGGGGCTAGGAACCCATCTGTGTGAGGTTTTGTGGGGCTCGGCTGAGTGCTCAAGTTTCATTTAATGCTTGAACTGAGCAAAGAACTGCGCTGCTGTCCCATGAGGAGGCCGTGGGCAAGGCAAACATGCTGTCTGGCACATTCACTTGATAGAGAACAAAGGCAAGAGTTGTCGGGCTGTTTTTCAGGGTGAACCGCTGGCTCAGGCATGTGAAACAACAGGCCAGACACTCTGCAGAGGACCCTGAATTACAAAAAGACTGGTTTGCGTTTTGCTCAACGCCATAGCAAATATTTGCTGTGCTCCCAATGGCAGCAGCAACAACATAATAATGGCAAAAACATTGTTGGAAAGGGCCACACGCATCCATACAACACCACCCACAAAGCCCATATCCTACCCTATATGATAAAGCATTTTCATCTCAGTATGTCAGGAAGTCCTGGTGTGACACTATAGGATTAGCACTGAACTGCCAACCACAGGCTGACAATTGAAACCCACCAGCTGCTCCTTGGAAACCCTATACATAGTTACTATGAGTCCAAACTGACTCAATAACACTTAACAACAACAACGCTAGGGACCAGTCCCTGGAGAAGGACATCACGTTTGGAAAAGTGGAGGGTCAGCAAAAGAGAGAAAGAGTCACAACAGGATGGATTGGCAAAATGGCAGCACCGATGAACTCAAATATAACAATTGTGAGGATAGCGCCGGACCAGGAAGTTTCAGTCTGCCATACATAGGGTTGCTATGAGTCAGAATCAACTCGACAGCACCTAACAACATCTTAGGGTGGATTTCATTTCCCCCTGATGTTTTCTCTCTCCTCTCTTGTCTCCCCTTAACAAACACAAATGCTTCAGAGGAAGAGAGCTACAGGTTTTAAAGTTTAAGAATAAAAATAACATGGAATTGCTTACTACGAATAGCCTACTTCATTTCAAGGTTAGAATAAAGGTACAGACATTTGGTATGCTGAGTCTACTATCACTGATTTACTGGCATGATAGCCCAGGGCTAGGAGCCAAGGGTGAGCTCATGCACTCCTTTCTTTACCTAAGCAGGTGTGGAGCTAAAAACACAAGGCAATCCAAATCACTTCACCTCAATAGATTGAGTCACTGGGAGGGTGGGTGATTCCTTCTTGAAAGCTTCTTGCTGCTTCTCAAACTCCCTCCGCCTTGCCCCTCACCCACAGCCACAGGAAGGGAATCCTCATCCCACCCCCAACACATTTTTAGGCCAAAGACTGTTTTAAATGCTGGAAATGTGACAGAACTGTCCAACAGATTGAAAAATGCTTATGTAAATTGTAAGATTCCAGTTTCTATTTTGCTCTGAAACGACATAAAAATGTACAAATTTTTCATCAAGATGGAAAACAAAACCCATGACTGCTATGGCATCTGATAATTTGTGGGCCCCCAAGTCTCAATTCCAGGAAACATGTGAAAAGTCTCATTGAGATAGGGTGATGGTGGCTGTATGCCGTGGAGTCGGTTCCGACACACAGCGACCCTGTACAGGGTTTCCGAGGCTGTAAATCTTTACAGGAGCAGAAAGCCTCATCTTTCTCCCATGGAACAGCTGGTAGTTTCGAACTGCTGACCCTGAGGTTAGCAGCCCAATTCATAACCACTACGCTACCAGAGCTCTCCTTTCTAATATGAACTGAAATGATGTAGTTCCACACTGGAATTTGATGGGCTTCCAGGAGTTCTTGTCCTGGGACAAATAAGAAAGCAAAGAGAGGCTTGCATCTTTCTGGATTTTTTTTTTTCTCCAGGAGGCACTGGTTGCCCTAAAACCTGTGTCCTTGCCCTCTTTGAGCTTCTCACACCTTAAATGAGAGCCTTTGTTTTTCCGAGGCACCTCTTGTTCTGTTTCTTCCTAAAGGGTCTAGAAAGACTGCAAATTTGAGACTCTACGCTCAGATACCTGGCATATCCCCGTTGCTGTTGAGTTGATTCCAATTCATGGTGACCTCCTGTGTGTCAGAGTAGGGTTTTCAATGGCTGGTTTTTCAGAAGTAACTAGCCAGACCTTTCTTCCTTTGCATAGACTCTTTGTCTTCCTGAGTGACTCTTATAGTGTCCTCTCCATCCACTCAGATGGGTTGACTTTTCATATCAGGACTGTGCATTTCAGCAGCTACACACCTTTGGACCCCAACTCTATAAGATCCTGATTCACATCCCCAGGGCATCCAGTCTCTCTGTACAGACCATTCCCTTTACTGTTTCACAGATGCAAAGCACATGGCTCAGTCCCTATGCTGGCCATGAGAATTGTCTTAGGATGGGTTTAGAATCCATCCCTTGGAAGTGCTTAGTGGTGGTGGTGGTTATGTGCCGTGGAGTCAGTTCCGACTCATACAACCTAGCTAATGAAATCATTGGTTCTCCACTAAAATTGAGACTCACGTTTGCAGAGCTACAGTGCCTGAACTTAGGTGGTTTAAAAATCTACACAGAGGGACAAAACACACAGTATGAATCCTATAGAAATACCAACTGCCAACTTTCAACCAAGAACAGAAAGGGCACTCTGCGGGAGCAAGCAATGAGACTGAACGTAGCAGTTCTTCTGAGGATGAGAGAGGAAAACAAGGAGCAGCTGATGATAGGCAGAGCCGGCTAAACTGTGTGAGTTGAGAGATGACTGACATGTCTGGTCTATTGCACAAGTAGGACATCAACATGAAACAGCTTTATATTTTTCAATGACCACTTTTATCTGTAGAATCTAGTTTCCTTTCCTTCATGATGTCTTGAAAAGGTTCCATTACTTCCAAGTTTCCAAAATGCTCCAGTTCTGTTTTCTTTTTTAATTTACAAAAAGTCTTATTTAGTCCAGTTTAAAAATTTACATTTCGTAACCAATTTCTTGATTATCTCTCCCTCACAGCTCCTGCCATTTAATCAATTCCAACTCATGTGGGAACCCCATGTGTGTCAGCATACAACTGTGAGCCACTGGGTTTCCAGTGGCTGATTTTTTCAGAAGCAGATTGCCAGCCATTTTTCTGAGGCATCTCTGAGTGGACGAAGCACCAATCTCTTGGTTAGCAGCCAAGCGTGTTAACCATTTGCATGACCCAAGGGACTCCCACATAGGGTAGGTGTAAGGGTTAAATGAGTAAACTATGGAATGTATCTAGAACTGTGCAAGAGACAATGCAGGAACTCTAAATAAATGTCAGTTATTATAACTATTTTACAAGGAGATTACTTAGCTCAAAGCCTGGCACGTGATAGCCATAGCACAGAGGTGAGGAACTAGAACTCTGCAATGAGGTTGGTATTGACATAGAGCATTTCTTTCCTTTTCCCACCCCTTGGTTTTAAACATTTTCTTGGCCTCTGTCCATGCTCTTTCCACCATGTTGTGCCTTTTTGGGTTTGTCAGCTTCCCGTGGTCGCCCTGAGAACTCAGGAGCCTGCACAAGCCCAGGCATTGCTATTTCTGCCTTGGGAGTCAACACCACCCACCCCCAGCTGAGTTAAGTCTCCTCAAAAACAGGCCACTGTTTACCCAGAGGGTAGAGCTCTCAGCAAATCTGTTTTTCACTTAGTCAGGCTCCAAAAGCTCCCACTCAGCAGATTTTTTGCTGTCTGAGAGTTTAGGCCCAGTCAGTCATCAGGATTTCTGCATCTCCCCCAGTTTGTGATCAGACGCAGATCTGAGGCAACTGATTCGTCAGCAGCCAGCCTTGTACTTTGAGTTGTTTTCCCAGTGTGGATATGAATTTATACCTGCACATCCATGCTCTCACATGCAGACTCTCTTGTGACCCAGAGGTATAATAGCATCTTGAGGATCTGAACTCTGCCTACCTATTCTGCCTTACCTCTGCTGACCTGTGCTGACTTCTTTCTCTAGTGTGGTGGTGATGCTGCGAGTTGGTTCAGACTCATAGTGACCCTGTATAGGGTTTCTGAACCTGCAAATCTTTATGGGAGCAGAAAGTCTCAACTGTCTCCTGCAGAGGAGTTGGTTGGTGGGTTTGAACTGCAAAACTTGAGGTTAGCAGCCCAACGTGTAACCCACTACATCACCAGGTCTCCTTCCTCTGAGCCCTAGTCTAAACAAATTACAGGCACAAGAGGCAGTACGATCATCATATCTCCAGGTCTTCCCAAATGCTTCCTCCCTCCCTATCATTACTTCTTCCTTTGACAAACTTGTACTCAACTTTCAGGATTCAGGTTGAGCATCACTTTCCCAGGGACAGTCTTTCCTACTATCCCTTTCCCAATTAGATTAAGCACCTATCCTCAATTCTCCCACATATTGAATGCCTTATGTCAATTACTATATCATAGTGTTTAATTGCTTAATAAATATGCAACAAAACATTTGCCATTTCAACATTTTTCACATATACACTCAGGTGACATGAATTAACATGTTTATCATGCTGTTTAACCATCACCATTGTCTGTGTCTACAACTTTCCATCACCCATAATCTCACTATTCCCTAAGCAATGACCTCCCTCCCACCTGCCTGTTGGTAACCATGATCAGCTTTAAATGTTATCTGTTTGCCTATTTCATCTATGTGAAATCATACAATATTTGTGACTAACTTATTCCATGTAGCATAATGGACAAACACCTATGTCATAGAATGTGTCAAGACTTCATATCTCTTTATGGTTGAGTAATATTTCATAATGAGGTTGGCCCAGGATTGGGCAGTGTTTCGTTCTGCTGTGCATAAGATCGCTATGGGTCAGTACCAACTTGATGACACCTAACAACAACAACAACAGCAACAATACTATACTTTGGTTAACTATTCATCCGTTGGTAGACATTTAGACTATTTCTACCATTTGTCTATTATAAAGAGGGTCTTCCCCACATGATAGTTTATGTTTTCTTTAAATCTCTGTATTCCTGATACTGAGTCAATTACAGTATGTTCAAACAGAGTTGGTGCTCCGCAAACGAATTTAAAAGATGGCAGCTTAGGATAGCTCTTATAGTTGACTTGTAGCTCAAAGAATCAAAAAGAAAACTGGTCTCCATCAGGATGGAATTTATCAGTGTGTCCTTGAACCACACGGCATACAAACAGGTCCCCAGCCAATTTTGAGAGCTCTGTGAAGAGATACAAAATACAAATATAAAAAGAAATTCTTACCTTAGACGAGGAACACTCCCTCCAAAAGAAACCCTCCTGACCATTATGACCTTCTGGATTCTTGGAAGAGGTTGTTAAAATGATCAATATGGAACAATGTATCTTTCCAAACTATAACCACAACCTAACTCCTTGCTACTGAGTGGATACCAACCCTGTTGGACCGAGTAGGACTTCTCCATATGGTTTCCAAGGCTTCCATCCTTACAGAAGTAAACTGCCTCACCTTTCCCACTAGGAGCAGTTCAGAGCCCAATGCTATACTCCCTGTGCCACTAGGAGTCCTTTCCCACACTCTGTTGTTGTTGTTGGGTGCCATCAAGTCAGTAGCGACCCTATGCACAGCAGAACGAAACACTGCCTGATCCTGGGCCAACCTCACTACTGTTGCCACCCTTAAGCCCATCGATGCTGCCACTTGGCCAATCCATCTCATTAGGGGTCTTCCTCTTTTTCTCTGAGCCTCCATCTTACCAAACATGATATCCTTCCCCAGCGACTGCTCCCTCCTGACACTATGTCTGAAGTATGACAGCCATTAAATCAATTCTGCCTCACAGTGACCCTGCAGGACAGAGTAGAACTAGCTGCTCCTTAGAGTTGCCTAGGCTATAACTCTTTACAGGAGCGAACAGCCTTATCGTGCTCCCATGGAGCAGCTGGTGGATTTGTAGTTAGTAGCCCAATGCCTAACCCACTGTGCCACTAAGGCTTTACATTATGGTGGTGGTAGTGGTGTGCTGTGGAATCTATTCCGACTCATCATGACCCTGCATAGGGTTTTGAGGCTGTAAGTCTTTACACGAGCGGAGAGCCTCGTCTTTCTGCTGTGAACGGCTGATCGTTTCAAACTGTTGACCTTGAGATTAACAGCCTGACTTGTAACCACTACACTGCCAGAACTCCTGTATACTCCCATTAAAATGGTAAATTCATATTAATAAAATGATAGAAACTAGAGCTGCTCAGGAATTACCCAGGCCACAAAGGCGTGTTTATGAAGGAGTAGGGCACTAATGTTTTCAATGATCTACCCAGGAGCTCTGGTAGCTTAGTGGTTACAAATCAGTCTGTGAACCGCATTAGCAGTTCAAAACTACCAGCTGCTCCGCGGGAGAAAGATGAGGCTTTCTGCTCCCTTAAAGATTTACAGCCTCGGAAACCCTGTACAAGATCGCTATGGGTCGGAACCCACTCGACGGCACTTAACGAAACAGCAACCCAAAGACTTTAATGAAGCATATCCCTTTGTCCTCATGTCTCCTGCTTCACCAAAACCTTCCACTGAGGTGTCTAGCCACTCCCTCATACCCATCTGAATGCACACATTTAATTATGCTATTGCTGGACTGCCCTCTTCAACGACAATAAGAATTAAAAAAAAATTTTTTTAAAGGAAAAATACTGTGAAATAGGCATTTTTATGACTTTTAGTTTTATAGATGAAACAGGTTCACCAAAGTAAAATTCATCTCCGAGTTTAAACAAGTTAATAGAACAGTGACAATGCTGAGAAATTGTTGCTTAAGAATGGTGATTTTGAAGATGATCTTTGGAATCAAATTTCTACATTTCTACTTACTTGCTACATGACTGTGAGAAAACTAACTTGCCTTTCTGAGATTTAGTTCCTTCCACTGTAAAATGGAACATTACATTACATTTCCACTCATGTAAAAATTAATTAATTGCATATGCAGATCATCAAATTATTAAAGAAGGATCTGAAAAGAGCATTTTTTTTCTTTCTTTTTTTTTTAATGTTTTATTGTGAATTATGTGATAGTTTACATGGGAGAACATTAGTTTTACATTCATTCTATCATATATTGTCTCTCATTGCCATGGTTACAATCCCCTCCATGCAATCCTTCCCCCTGTACCCTCTAGGTCTTCAGTACACAGTCGCTCTCCCTCTCTGGATCTAAAGACTCCAGCTGCTCCATCGCTTCACGTCATCATCTCTGGCTCCATTTCAGGCATCACTGCTTTTCTAGGTAGGGTCCTGCTCTCTACTCTTCTCCCTTGATGGTCCTAGGGACCTCTGCTCCTAGACTGAAAAGTTAATCACTCCCCTCCTTGCTATAAAACGTCTACCTTTACATTTCCAACCCTCACAATCAGTCCTGATAACAATTATTCAATATTGTATCACAAGAGACCTGTCTGCATTTCATTGCATCAGCCCCGCCTAGACAGATTGAATACTACTCACTGGAAATTCTACCTTCCTCCATGCCCTCTGGATCTAGGTTCCCTCTTGAAAGCTTTGTAGCCCCCCATCCCCCATTTTGGGTAGCCAATGTCCAAGTTGCCCATCCCTGTCTACTCTGTGTGTGGAGGGTGTGGGAATGATTCTTGCTGTAAGGACTTGTTCCCTCTTTTGAGCTACTGCTTCCATAAGTGTAGGTCAAGTTCATCAAATTGTATGAGAATACTTTTTTTTTTTTTCCTCTTCTTTTTAATTCTGGTTGAGCTCTGATCATCCAGTCACTGAAGCCAGGATAAGTGGGTATTATCTGCAAGTGTGGGTGTTCTTATGCATATGCCCTCTCTTCTTATCAGCTGGACACTTCCCTCTCCACTCTAGTCCTCTGTTGGCTATGTCACTGACTCTGGGCCCAAGAGTCCCCAGGTCTTGCCACACTGCTGGCCAACCAGGTCTTCACCCAGGTTCACAGAAGTCTATTGAATGTTGTAGGGCTTAGCTCACTGCTTCATTGCTGTTTTTCCCTCACTTCCCCTATCGGTGTCGAGCGTGGTCACCAATCACAGCATGTATTCCCACTGAGTCTTAGTCTTGGAAGGGGGTTTGCACTAAGGGGACCCGACCACTTGCCTTGATGTTTCCTGGGCAAGCATGTTGCTTGTTCTTGTAGTAACAGTCGGTCTGCCTATGTTGTTTTATATTTTTCCTGTAGGTCTTTCTTTCAAGAAGAATCTTGAAAAGAGCATTCTTAGAAAACCACAATTACAAAGAACCTTAAAAATGTTCAAGAATTTCAAGGAAAATATAGACATAATGAGTAGAGAAATGAGAAATGTAGGAAGAGGTAAATGGAAATTCTAGTGGCTCAAAACACAATATCTAAAATTAAGTAGTGGATAGAAGTAGTCAGGAGCAGATGAGGTACTACAAAATCAATGATCAATGAATTTAAGAAAATTATTAATATCCCTATTGCACAAAAACTATGTAATATGAAAGATAGAAAGGAAAAAGACTGAAATAAATTAACAGATCTTCAATGTACTGTGCAATAATCTCATGTACTCTAAACATACGTATCATTGGAATCCCAGAAAAAGCGAGATACTTGAAAAGTTAATAATATACTTTCTAAAAATTTCTTTTGAGGACATTTTTGAAAGTAATGCTTTTCTATGGCCACATACACTTTCTTCTTCTTCTTTTTCACATATACTTTCTAATCTTTCCCAGGAAAGAGGAAGGCACAGGAGTGGGGTATAGAGTGGTTATGGTGTCTGGCCAGCTAGAGCTTTGACATGCTATTTTGAACATTACATGAAATAATCCTTGTAAAATGATTAGCCATGAGCTTGGCACACAAAACATATTCAATAAATGTTAATTCGTGTACTTTTTCTTCCAGATGCTTAGTACAGAACTTAGTATATCGATTGTACCATAAAGTCATGGCTGAATACATACATGGGTATTGAGGTTTAACCCATTATCCATGAGAGTCTCTGGTCCTCCTGAGCATCAAGAAGAACCACCCCCCATGTCACTAGATGCTTAATAAATATTTTTAAGTTTCCTCTCACAAGAATATTAGCTGATTGCAGCCTCTTGGCTATAAGTTTTCCATGGGAGCCGAGGTTAGAGAAGTAGTGTAGTAATACTAAATGTTTTAAGCATTCTTAGAAAACCACAATTACAATGATTATGTGCCGTCAGTGAAATGTTCACTGGAAGATGTGCCCCTCTGAGGTGCTGAGCAGTGAAGAGATCTCTCTGCTCACAAGGTCTCACCAGGTTCCTTCTTCTGGAAACTGGCATTGAGAAAGTGTAAACCAGAGTGCTGGGTACTATAGAACAGAGTGAAGCTAAGAGGCCTATAAGGGAATTAAACCTATGACCTCCTCCTCATTAGCACAATGTTCTAGCCAACTTGGAAATACTGCAGACTCCTTGAGTGTTAGCAAATACTGACCTACTTAGATATGAGGGATAAAAGCACATATTTTCTCTCCGACATCAGCACAATCTGTCTCTGGGAATTGAAAGGACAGAAATCCCTTTCATAGGCAAGTTCTGGGTCAATAACTCTCATCTCATGCTCCTACAGTAATTACTGGATTATGTTCTCCAATTATTCTTCCAACTAAAAACTGCCTCGCTGCCTACCAATCCATGTTCTAACAAGTATTAGAGAATATGTTGGGCCATTTGAGGTTTCTGTGGCATCAGAACATTTATACCACCCACCATCTTCACCTTCCTATGGCTGCTCTTTACCTCCACTCATATCCCTAATATCTACTCATTCTTCCTGTTTAAGCAAATCACCCTGGAAGCTGACATGGATTCCAACACCTACACCTGAGCTACTTATTTGTCCTGTGTGTATCTCTGCATACTCATGCACCCCTATCTTAGTCTTGGTGTGGCACTGTGGGTTAATGCACTGGACTACAAAATTGGTTTGAACTGAAAGGTCAGTGGGTCAAGTTTACCAGCTACTCCTCAGAAACCCTACACAGGGTCATTATGGGTTGAAACTGATTCAGTGGTACTTAACAACAACAACAACAACAACAACAACAACAGTACTTACCACATAGTACTACCACAATCTGTTTTGTTTTTTTTTTTTTTCCTACCCCTCAACATTGTAAGTGCCTCTTTAGGGAAAGGACTATGTCTTGTGTAAAGTTTAATCCTATCTATTAGTATAGTGTGTAAGGAACTCTGATAGCGTAGTGATTATAAATCAGGCTGCTAACCTCAAGGTCAGCAGTACAAAACTACCATCCATTCTGTAGGAGAAAGATGAGGCTTTCTGCTCTTGTAAAGATTTATAGCCTTAGAAACCCTACGACTCTGAATCAGAACCGACTCCACAACACACAACCACCACCTACACAATGTGTGGCAAAAAACAAGAATTCAAAATACTTGTTGAATGAACAAATGATTGAAACAATTGAAATTTTTCTCTATTGCTTCTATACAATTAGGTGCTGCATAATGTCCATTTGGGCAACGTCCTAACCACATATTCATCCCGTAAGGTTATAACAGAGTTCAGAAATCTCGATCAGAAATGGGATATGACAAAATCAGCAACTTCCCACATGCAACATGCATTTCTCATGTCGCTTGTACATAAGGCAATTGCATTGTTAGAAGTACAATGGTACAGTAAGCACATCTATAACCTACAAGCACATGTCTTTACGAGTCTAATAAATGTCTATATTACTGGCTATGTAAGCACTGTATTACAGTTTCTATCTGAAAAAGCTTATCATGTAGCAGTGTATATTTTCACTCACAGGCAACAGCTTCCAACCTCATGTATTGCATATCTCTTGAATGTTGTAGCATTATCTCAATTTAATCTTCTTTTGTTAAGTGTGCCATTGCTCCCAAACACAGCAAAACCAGTGTTAGTAATAGCAGTAGCAAGAGGCAAAGGAGAAGTATCAATTTAGAAGTAAAACAAATGTTCATAACACAAAGGAGGAAAATCAATGTACGTTCTTACTCATGATTTAGGCACGCCATACTTGAGAATCACAATAATCCTCAAAAACAAACAAAATTCTCCAACTTGTTAAAGAATGGGCTCCACTGAAAGCTACAAGCCTTAAAAAAAAAAAAAAAAGAAGAAGAAGTGAGTGGGTGGATTGAGGACTAAACACAAAAGCAAATCCCTCTCAGTACATTGGCGATCACCACTAAGGCCAAAAGGTTGTTAGAAAGGCTTAAGGAAAAAGTAGGACCAGACTATAATATGGAGTTTGCACAATGTCCAAATTACATAATGTCTTGTTTCATAGGACAGATGGTGGATGTTAAGTGACACATGCCTATATTAAATGCCCTAAGTTTTGCAAAATATCCAAAGAAATTTAAATAGTATTTACATCTAATCACATGAATTCTTCTCTACTTAAAGGTAAGATATGACTTTCACTAAATTAAAATGAGAATGCATTTTGGAATCAGATCTAAATTTAAATTCCTAGTTGTTTATTAGCTACCTGTGTTTTAATGTTGTTGAGAGGATGATAATACCTGCCTCATAGAGTTATTGAGATGGTAGAATGTGAAATATATATAAAGTTCCTACTGCTCAACACATGGAAGAAAAATGAGAGCGTCTGTTCCTATAAAGATTCACAGCCTTGAAAACTGTAAGAAGCAGTTCTTCTCTGTCCTGTAGTGTTGCTATGTGTCAGAATTGACTCAACAGCAGTGAGTGAATGAGTGAGTGTTTAGGAAACATCAATATGCTTTCCCTCTACCCATGCCGTAACAAACTTTCTCCTAAATTCCTGTCTTCCCTATTTAATTGGTAATAAATACTGCTTTTTCACATGTACACACAAAAATTTAATTTTTATCCTTTATAGGTTTGTTATGAGAGATCATCAGAGACAATGTAGAAAAGCAGTTGAGTGCCTGACACATAGCAGGTAATGGATTCATAGAAATTTTCCTACATTCTTTCTTTTTCTTCATTTTTATCCCCCCTCTCTCCATTATTCCTCTCTCCTCCTCCCTCCCTTTTCTTTTACTAGAATAATTTAATAAATATTAATTAAGGAATCATATAATTAAGCCTCTCATGATTGTTTTATTTTGTTGTACATAGGCTCACTATAACCTGGAACCAACCAACTCAATGGATTATATCTTTGTAGAGTTTAGACAAACAATAAAGTATTATTTCTACTGTATCATTATTATTAATATCCAAAGTATTTTTAAGAATCATAATAGCTTCACAAGAATTCAAATTCTACTGTAGTCTTTCAGTCAACATTTGCCATAGAAGACATATTCTTTAAGGAGATTCAGGGGATGAATTGCTGGCACTATGTTGGCAATGATTGTTAAGTGGAGCAAAACAAAACTTAATTAATAAACCAAGCTCACCCATCAAGTTAACTCCAACTCTCAGTGGCCTTGCAGCAAGAAAGGTCTTTTTCACAGAATATCGAAGTTTGGAAATACTTCTATAAGGACAAGAATTTTATAGTTGAAAAAGTGGATCCTATAATGGACTCCTAGTGTGGCACTGTAGGATCAGAACTGGACTTTGAACCACAATGTCAGTGGTTCAAACCCACCAGCTGTTCCTCAGAAACCCTATGTAGAGTCACTTTGAGTTGGAAGCAACTCAACGGCACTTTACAACAACAATATTAGATTAAAGCGGTGTTCAGATAATCAGATAATATCTGTTGTCTTATTTAGGACCAAAGATGGGTCTTCATTAAGAATAAAACTGTACTGATAACAATGTAGCTTCTAAGATGTGAGTCTTAAGCTTAGAGGTGTTCCACATTGATTTACAAACACTGATGGAACCATTCCGATTTTGGACAAATAAATCATTGTTTGTACACATAATGAAGAGGAACTGGTAAAATCCTAATTTAATTTTTAAATCTCTTTTAGGTTTGTTGTGAGAGAGTACAGTTGTCTTTTTTTATTCTCTTTGGGAACACACATACGCTAGAGAGAGAATTGTGATGTGGGGACAAGAAGAAAGGAATGAAGGGGAAGTGGTCAGATGTTTTTACTTCATGGATTCTTTTAAACATTTCATATTTTTATCAAGTCCTATGGAGAACACATGATAGAATTCTGTGAAATCAATGATTTGTTCATGTCAAATATCTTCTTTAGACAGCATAAGAGATGACTATACACATGGTCCTCACCAGATGGAATACATAGAAATCAAATTGACTTCATCTGTGGAAAGAGATGATGGAAAAGATCCATATCATCAGTCAAAACAAGGGAGACTGTGGAACAGACCATCAATTACTCATATACAAATTCAAACTGAAGCTAAAAAAAATGAAAACAAGTCCACAAGAGCCAAAATATGACCTTGAATATATCCCATCTGAACTTAGAGATCATCAAAGAACAGATTTGATACATTAAATACTAAAGACTGAAGACGAGAAGAGTTGTGGGATGACATCAAAAACCTCATACATGAAGAAAGCAAAAAGTCATTAAGAAGACAAGAAAGAAGGAAAAGCTCAAAATGATGTCAGAAGAGACATTGAAACTTGCTCTCCAGCTTAGAGATGCTAAAGCAAATGGAAGGCATGAGGAGGTCCAAGAGCTGAACAAAAATTTCAAAGATCAGCTTGAGAAGATAAAGCCAAATATTACAACAAAACATGCAAAGATCTGGAATCAGAAAACCAAAAAGGAAGAACACACTCAGCATTTCTCAAGCTGGGGGAACTGAAGAAAAAAATTCAATCCTTGACTTTCATTACCGAAAGATTCTCTGGACAAATTATTGAATGATGCAGAAAGCATTAAGAGAAGATGGAAGTAATACAAAGAGTCACGGTACCAAAAGAAAATGATTAATGGTCAACCATTTCAAGAGGTAGCACATGATCAAGAGCTAATGATACTGAAGGAGGAAGTCCAAGGTACATTAAAGGAATTAGCAAAGAACATGGCACCAGGAATAGATGGAATACAATTGAAATCTTTCAAGAAAGTGAGGCAGCACAGGAGGCACTCACTCATCTCTGCCAAGAAATTTGGAAGACAACTATCTGGCTAGCTGATTGGAAGAGATCCGTATCTGTGTCCATTCCAAAGAGAGGTGACCCAACAGAATGCGGAAATCATCAGACAATATCTTTGATATCCCATGTGAGTAAAGTTTTACTAAAGGTAATACAGAAACGGCTGCAAGCATACATTAACAGGGAACTTCCAGAGGTTCAAGCCGGATTCAGAGGCCGTGGAACAAGGGATATCATTGCTGATGTCTGATGGATTTTGGCTGAAAGCAGAGAATATCAGAAAGATGTTTACCTGTGCTTTATTGACTATACAAAGGCTTTCAATGGTGTGGCTCATGACAAGCTATGGACAACATTACAAAGTATGAGTATTCTGGAACACTTAATTGTGCTCATGAGGAATATGTACATGGACCAAGAGGCAGTTGTTCAAACAGAACATGGGAAAACTGCATGGTTTAAAATTAAGAAAGGTGTGAGACAAGGTTGTATTCTTTCACCATACTTATTCAACCTGTATGCTGAACAAATAATCTGAGAAGCTGGGTTCTATGAAGAAAAACGTGGCATAGGGATTGGAGGAAGACTCATTAACAACCTACAATATGCAAAGATACGACCTTGTTTGCTGAAAGTGAAGAAGACTTAAAACATTTATTGATGAAGATCAAAGAGCAGAGCCTTCCGTATGGATTACATCCCAATGTAAAGAAAACAAAAATCCTCACCACTGGACCAATCAACTACATTCTTATCAACAGAGAAAAGATTGAAGTTGTCAAGGACTTCATTCTTCTTGGATCAACTACAACACTCACGGAAGCAGCAGTCAAAAAAATCAAACAACGTATTGCATTAGGCAAATCTGCTGCACAAGACCTTTTTAAAGTGTTGAAGAGCAAATACGTCAGCTTGAGGACTAAGGTGCGCCTGACCCAAGCCATGATATTTCCAGTAAACTCATATGCATGCGACAGCTAAACAGTGAATAAGGAAGACCATAGATGAATTGATGCTTTGAGTTATGAGGTTGGGAGAGAATATTGAAAGTGCCATGGGCTGCCAAAGAACCAATAGATCTATTTTGGAAGAAGTATAGCCAGAGTGCTCCTTGGAGGCCAAGATGGCCAAACTTCATCTCTCATACTTCAGAGATATTGTCAGGAGGGACCAGTCACTGGAGAAGGATATTATGTTTGGTAAGGTGGAGGGTCAGAGAAAAAGAGGAAGACCCCCAACAAGATGGATTGGCCAAGTGGCAGCATCAATGGACTCAAGTGTGGCAACAGTAGTGAGGTTGGCCCAGGATCAGGCAGTGTTTCGATCTGCTGTGCAGAAGGTCGCTATGGGTCTGTACCAACTCGATGGCACCTAACAACAACAAGAAGGAGTCATTGGGCTCTATACAATAAGCACTAGTCTGCATACCACAAGATCTGCAATTCAAGCCACAAGACTTACTGCAGGAGAAAAATGAGGCTTTTTGCTCCCATGAAGATTTAAAGTCTAAGAAATCCAGTGCAGGGTCACTATGAGTCCGAACTGACTTGACACACTTAACAACAACAACAACAATGGGTCGTTATGAGTCAAAATTGACTAGATGGTAATATCTGTTCTTACATTACGTTATGTTATGTCATGTCATGTCATGCTATGCTATGATATGTGCTGTCTAGTTGGACTCGTAACAACCCTGTATAGGATTTTTGATGAGCAGCTGGTGGGTTTGAATTGATGACTTTGCAATTAGCATCCCAGTGCTTATCATAACTACAGTACCACACTAGGACTCCTTTCTTATATAAAGAATATTATCATAGCACAAAGGTGCAAGATGCATTATAATATATATTATGTCCTACAATATCTGGTATCAGAAATATATGTAGATAGTTCACAAAGACTATGTTCTACATCTTACTTTGGTGAATAGCAACTGGGATCTTAAAAGCTCAAGAGGAGGGACCATCTAAGTTGCAACTATTGGCCTGTCTCTCAAGTGGAAAGAACAGTAATGAAAATTGAAGACACTTGGAAACAATTATCCAATGGAATAATAGATATTATTCCAAATCATCATTCAACTGACAAAAAAAAAAAAAAAAGAGAGAGGAAATATATATGTAGAAAATATCATAGTCCACAAAGACACTGTTCTATATTCTACTATGGTGAGTAGTAACTGGGATCTTCGAAGCTACTGAATAGCCATATAAGTACAGTCAATGGTCTCTCCCCATCAGAACCAAAGAAGAATGAAGAAAATCAAAGACATGTGTAAACAATTAGTCCAAAGGACTAATGGAGCATGCAAACCCCAGCCTCCAGAACTAGATGGTACTGGCTACTACTGCTGACTGCTCTGAAAGAAATCACAAGAGGTCCAGGATAGAGTGGGAGAAAAGTGTGGAAAATTACTCAAAATTATATGTGTGTGTGTGTGTGTGTGTGTATATAAAGACCAGGCTTATTCATCTTATAGAACCCTGAGACTATAGGCCTTAGTCACTCTTTAAACCTTTAAGCCATCTCCATGGCTCAAATCAGAGCCAAACAAGAGAGTAGACAAACCTATAAGGGGAACAGTAACACTAGGGAGGTACATGCTCCCTAGAACAACCAACCATACAAGATCAAAGGGAAGCATCTGCCCAGGGATAAATCTCAGAAGGCAGAAAGGGACAGGAAAATCAGAGGATGGAAATGGGAAACTCAGGGCAAAGTGGAAAGAGTGCTGTTATATTGTGGGGATTGTAATCGATGTCATAAAACAAAATGTGTCTGAATTCTTGAGTAGGAAATTATTTTGCTCTGTAAACTTTCACCCAAATCACAATAAAAAAAAATTTTTTTTAACTAAATTAGAAATTAAAACAAAAAAAGAACACAAAAGAGAAATATATGTCGAGTGGAGGAGAAACAATATTTGAAATGTATAGGACAGAAGCTAGTCTGTGGAAAATTCTCCCAGGCATCAGACATGAAAAATTACAACTGAAGATTTGATTTTCATTAATGCCTAGTCAAAATGAAACTGGCCCCTATCAGAAATATATTCAATAATGTAGTATATGTCATTTTAAATGCAATTTACATGTATTTTTTTTCATTTTGGATGAGACTTAAAACAATAAAATCTATCAGAATTCTTTTGTTTGCACAGTCTTGGTGTGGCACTGTAGGATAAGCACAGGACTATAAGGTCAAGGTTGGTGGTTCAAACTTACCAGCCACTCCTCTGAAACCCTATACAGGGTCATTATAAGTCAGAGCCAACTTGACGGCACTTAACAATAACAACAAAGTAGTACTACAAACAGTAATTGCATCTGTGTGTGACACATTTCATATGTTTTTATGCCTCCCAACTAGGAATAATAAGAAACAAATCAACATCTAGAAGATGTACTAAATTATCTTTGCATTCTCTCTATAGAAATGACTTTACGAATGTGTTGTTATTATATGTAAAGGTGATCAAAGTGTATAAAGTCAAGAACTGTAGAAATAATTTATGATACAGGCATGGCAGATAGTTTATCAATAAGAATATGATATTGCATTACTGGTTTTGTAGTGTCTGTGGTATTTGTTTTTAACTTTTTTTAAAAAATTGCTGTGATTAGACTTTCTAAATAATTATTATAAGCATTCCTGTTTATTTTAATGATGTCTCCTCTTTTTCTTAGAAAGGGTTTCCCAAATTGAACAAACTTTGGGCTCCACAAGACCTGGATTCATTTTCTTCCACCATTCTGAACCTAGAGGGAACCCAGATACATATCCCAGTTCTTTCTGGCCCGGTTACACCTCCCACCATGTCTATTCTTGTTGCTACAGTCTCTGAGAGTCTGCTGAAGTCCAAGTCTCTTTCTAATATCTATTTGGTTCTGAGATTTACTATTGTCCCTTTCCATATCTGTACATCTGAACACACAGATACCCATGTATACACACAAGCACATATACACACTTGAAGACATCTCTCGAGCAAAAGGGAACAAGACATAGAACTCTTTCCCGGTATCTAACTCCATCACTTCCTTTCTAATGTCTTCTTTCTGAGCCTGAGGAATTATTACATGTCTAAGGCAGGAAAATTGGCTCTTAGATCATACAGCATTCTTCCCTAAACTATTGTTTACAACACACTCATAAGCCCTTTCTTTCAACCTACTCAGTATAATTGTATTTTGAAATTCAAAAGCTTAGAATTGCTTCTTTTGTTCTCTGTTGTTTTGCCACAGCCCTCTTTCCACATGGCAGTCATCCCAGACAGAGGCCTGAAGTGGGAAGTTCCCAATCGGAATGGGTAAGGAAGGACAACACAGATTCATCAGAATTAGAAAAACTCATCATTTAGTCTGAGAAGAGCTTCAAAAAATTCATAGAAAAATTGGATTAAAAATTAATGGAAGGTTTCCACGAACTTTTTGAAGCCCTTCATATTGATATTTGTTGAAATATCTGAATGCTTGGAATTGTGTGGATGAAACTTCCATGTGATTGAATTACTTTTAAAATCCAGATGCTTTTTATCTGTATAGATATTTTCACAAACACATGGAAAAAATGGACAAATTGCCAAGAAATTCCGATATTTATTAATTAAAATAATGAGAAGAGAAAAATAAAATATAAGGATTCTCCATGTGATATTGACAACTATTAATATTATTTTGTATTGATTGTGCTTAATTTTGGGTTGATTGCCTGACCTTTTCTCAAATTTCATAATTTCCTAAATTTAACATTTTTCTTCATGTCTCATGCTGCATTTTTTTTATTTTTATGTTTTTGTTTTTGTGACTTTGAATTCACATTCATCATTGTGTAGTTTTAAGAAATATAAAATGTGACAAATAAAAATATGATATTCAACTGTATGGTTCATTAATTAAGTCATTCTATATTGGGTATGTGTGTGTGTGTGAATGAAATTATGCACTATTATGTAATTTTTTCACTACGTAGTACTTAGCAAGTAGTACTATACAATAATTTAACCACTTATCTAATTTTGCTACTTGTTATTTATAACTACTCAATGTTTTAAATAACACTGTTATGATCTTTCTAGTTAATGATTCTTAGCATTTATGATTATTTATTTAGAATATATTCCTAGGAGATAAATTACTTGGTCAAAATAAATAAATCTTCTAGGGCTTTTTTCTTTTTCTTTTGAATGATTTCCAAATTGCCCTCCAAACATTATCAATTGTGGGCATATAGTATCATAAACATATAAAAAGTATGTTTTCCTAACACTTTCCACCCTTTCAACATTAGCCAACCTACTGTTGTTGAGTCAATTCAGACTCATAACCAACACTAGAGATCATATTATTTGGATAGTTAATGGCAAAATTGCATACCTTATTTGTCCTATTTGTCCAGGAAAGTCCTATTGCTAGAAAAGGACATCATGTTTAGTAAAGCAGAGGGCCAATGAAATGAGGTGGATGGACACAATGGGCTTAAACACACCACGGATCATGAAGATGGTGCTGACCAGGCAACGTTTTGTTCTGTTGTATACAAGGTCACGATGAGTAGGTATTGATACAATGGTAATTTGTTGTTGTTGTTGTTAAGAGTTGCCGAGATGATTCCAACTCATAATGACCCAGTATAGGGTTTCCAATGAGTGGCTAGTGGGTTTGAACCACCAACCTTATGGTTATCAATCCAGTGCTTATCCTACAGTGCTACATCAATGGTAACTTATAGCACCAAATTTGTCCTATTTGAATTATTTGGTTACTCATGTAGTTTTCACTCCCTGACTGTTGGATTCTCCTATATTAAAATATAAATTGAGGCTATATCCTTATATTAAACCACATAGATTTTTAAGTGTTCAGATTTTATTAAGTTCATTAACAAATTCAACAAAGCTATAACCCAAATCTTGGGAAATTGTCTACTTGCTTATTAGTTTTATGGGACACAAACTATTAAGTTTTGCCATAGTTGTGAAGTCTTTCCTCTCCCCTGACCCTAACTCATTACAATTACGATTAATTCCTTCCTGCTCTCATTTCCTTCCTCTGGTGCTTCATTTATCCTCCCATAGTAGCAAGCATGTACATATTGTAATCATACAAAGCAATGTTTATTTCCCACAAGCTCAGATAGCTTTTACAGGACAGTGACCAAGTCTCATTTATCCCTGTACCCCCAGTACCTTGCATAGTTGCTAGCACACAGCGCATAAATGATATCTGAAGAGTGAGTGAGTGAGAGAGTGAGTGAGTGAGTGAATGTAAGGATCCACATGGGACTTAAAGGATAGAACACATTTTACCATTGATGCCTGGTGTGGTGCTGTAGGATAAGTACAGGGCTGCCAACCACAAGGTTGGTGGTTCAAGCCCACCAGCCACTCCTTGGAAACCCACAAAGATTTACAGCCATAAGTTGGAACATCTCAAAGACCCTTAACAACAATAACAACAACATGGGAAGTGCAGAGTAGATATTTAATGTCCATAGACAGTAGGTCATGCTGTAATAAAAGGAATCAGACCTGGGTCAAAAATTTAAGACATGAACAAATTTTATGAAACAGTGGTTTTCCCACATTGGACAACAGAAAATGGGTGACTGTGACCTTTGAGGAATGTGATTAGCCCAATAATTTCCCAGTTTACCACTGGAGGCACTTCTTAGAATACAATTCAAGAGGGAGGAAGGCTCCAGAGCTCAGTGGTCTTGCTGAGTTCAGATGAGAGAGTCAAAGTTTGGCTAAGTCAAGGTAGCTGAACTTTTCTTGTCATTGTTATTGAGTGCAGTCTCCTAGCTTTTAGGAGTATAGTATTAGAAACTGGACTTCAAACAATAAACTTAGAGGTTTGAGCCCACCTCAAACCTCATCAAAAGATGAGGCTTTCTGCTCCCACAAAGATTTACAGCCTAGTAAAGGAGCTCTGGTAGCGTAGTGGTTACGAATCGGGCTGCGAACCTTAAGGTCAGCAGTTCGAAACTACCAGCCGCTCCGCGGGAGAAAGATGAGGCTTTCTACTCCCGTAAAGATTTACACCCTTGGAAACCCTGTACAGGGTCGCTATGGGTCGGACCCGACTCGATGGCACTTAACAACAACAACAACAACATACCCTATATGGGTCACTGAGTCCAACGGCACTTAACCACCAACAACAGAATGAATCAAATCTACATTTTAACAAGATCTCCAGGAGATCTATGAGAATGACCTGGAGACCTTGTTAAAATATAGATTCAAATTCAATGTGTCTAAAGTAGAAAAGCCAGTTCTTTACAGGGAGTCAAACTGAAATTAACTGGTTTGAAACCATGGCAGAGAACTATCCTTGAGTCTTTGTTGCCGTTGTTAAGCGCCCTCAAGTCCATTTGGAGACCCAGTTATAGGGGTTCCAAGGAGTGTCTGGCTAGTGGGTTTGAACTGCTAAAGTTGAGGTTAGCAGTCCAGTGCTCATCCTACAGCATCACATCAGGACTCCTTGAGTCTTTGTAGTTGTTAAGTGCCGTCGAACCTGTTCCGACTCATAGCGACTCTCTATATAGGGTTTCCAAGAAATGGCTGGTGGGTTTGAGCCACCGACCTTGTACTTCAAACTGACCTTGCAGTCAGTCCAGTGCTTATCCTACAGCCCTATACCAAGACTCCATGCTATTGCTGTTATTGTTAAGTGTTGTGAGTCAGTTCTGATTCATAGTGACCCTGTATAGGGTTTCCAAGAAGTGGCTGGTGCATTCGAACCATCGACCTTTTGGTTCAAATTGACCTGGTAGTCCAGTGCTTTATCCCACAGTGCCACACCAAGACTCCTTAGTTGAATATTTATCTGCACACATGTGGGAAGAAATTGATCAAGGCTGAGCAAAGAATCACCAGAAGGCAGGAAGCTGAAAATTCTGCATACACAGCTGGGACTGGTTTGTGATCTCACCAACTTGTATAGCAAGATATACTAATACATGGAGCATCAAGTAGAATCCTCAGAAGGGCTATGAGCTAAATTAGATCCAGACTAAAGACTGTTCTGAAGTAACACTTAGAAAGCTTAAAATAAAGGTCTCAAAAAAATAAAGTTAATTTCAACCAACTTAACTGGATGCCAGAAGAAAGTCTTACACTATTCAAAGGAATACAAAAAAGAAGAAGAAGAAATAAAAATATAAAATCCAGCAATAAAAAATATAAAATCTACTGTGCCTGGCAACTAGTAGAAATTTATCAGGAATACAAAGAGGCAGAAATACATGACATGTGATCAGAAGATGGTCTCAGCAAGGGGCTCAAGCATAGCAATGATGGTAAGGTTGGAATAGGACCAAGCAGTGTTTCATTCCATTGTGCATAAGGTACCTACTCGACAGAAACAAACAACATGATCAGGAGAAAACTCAATCAATAGACACAGAAAATATACCGGTGATAGAATTAGTAGATTAGGACATAAAACAGGTTTTATAATTATATATGATCAGGAAGTCAGAGATCAGCATAATGAAGAGAAGAAATGGAAAACAAAAATAATGATATCATAAAATTGAGAAATATTTAAAATGAAAAATACATTGAGAAGAATAAACAGAAGATTAGAGACTGAGGAAGAAACAATCAGTGACCCTTAAGACACAGTAAAAAGCTATCTAATATGATAGAGCATAAATCAATAAATAGAGCATCAGCAACCTGTGGAAACATATAAGAGAATTAACATACATTGTTGTTCTTGTTGTTGTTAGGTGCCATCGAATCTGTACTGACTCATAGTGACCCTGTGCACAGCAGAACAAAACACTGCCCAATCCTGGGCCAACCTCACTACTATTGCCACGCTTGAGTCCATCGATGCTGCCACTTCGCCAATCCATCTCGTTGGAGGGTCTTCCTCTTTTTCTCTGACCCTCCACCTTACCAAACATGATATCCTTCTCCAGCAACTGGTCCTGCTTGACAATATGTCCAAAGTATGAGAGACAAAGTTTGGCCATCCTGGCCTCCAAGGAGCACTCTGGCTGCACTTCTTCCAACACGGATCTGTTGGTTCTTTTGGCAGTCCATGGCACTTTCAGTATTCTTCTCCAACACCGTAACTCAAATGAATCAATTCTTCTACGGTCTTCCTTATTTACTGTACAGGTTTCAAATGCATATGAGGTTATTGAAAATACCATGGCTTGGGTCAGGCACACCTTAGTCCTCAAGCTGACTGACATCTTTGCTCTTTAGCACTTTAAAAATGTCTTGTGCGGCAGATTTTCCCAGTGCAATATATTGTTTGATTTCTTGACTGCTGCTTCCATGAGTGTTGATTGCTGATTCAAGAAGAATGAAGTCTTTGACAAATTCAGTCTTTTCTCCATTGATAAGAATGTTGTTTATTGTTCCAGTGGTGAGGATTTTTGTTTTCTTTACATTGAGATGTAATCCATACTGAAGGCTGTGCTCTTTGATCTTCATCAGTAAATATTTTAAGTCTTCTTCACTTTCAGCAAGCATATCGCAGGTTGTTAATGAGTCTTCTTCCAATCTAATGCCACGTTTTTCTTCATATAATCTAGCTTCTTGGATTATTTGCTCAGCATACAGGTTGAATAAGTATGGTGAAAGAATACAACCCTGTCGCACACCTTTCTTAATTGTAAACCATTCAGTGTTCTCATGTTCTGTTTGAACAACTGCCTCTTGGTCCATGTACAGATTCCTCATGAGCACAATTAAGTGTTCTGGAATACTCATACTTTGTAATGTTGTCCATAGCTTGTCATGATTCACACAATCAAAAGCCTCTGTGTAGTCAATAAAGCACAGGTAAACATTTTTCTGATGTTCTCTGCTTTTAGCCAAGATCCTTTGGACATCAGTAATGATATCCCGCGTTCCATGGCCTCTTCTAAATCTGGCTTGAACCTCTGGAAGTTCTCTGTCAATGTATGCTTGCAGCCATTTCTGTATTATCTTTAGTAAAACTTTACACGCATGGGATATCAAAGAGATTGTCTGATGATTTCCGCATTCCGTTGGGTCACCTCTCTTTGGAATGGGCACAAATATGGATCTCTTCCAATCAGTCAGCCAAATAGTTGTCTTCCAAATTTCTTGGCTAGATGAGTGAGTGCCTCCTGTGCTGCCTCACTTTCTTGAAAGATATCAATTTTTATTTCATCAATTCCTGGTGCCTTGTTCTTTGCCAATTCCTTCAATACACCTTGGACTTCTTCCTTCAGTATCATTGGCTTTTGATCATATGCTACCTCTTGAAACGGTTGACCATTAATCATTTCCTTTTGGTACAGTGACTCTGTGTATTCCTTCCATCTTCTTTTGATGCTTTCTGCATCATTCAATAATTTGTCCAGAGAATCTTTTAATAATGAAAGTCGAAGCCTGATTTTTTTCTTCAGTTCCCCCAGTTTGAGATATGCTGAGTGTGTTCTTCCTTTTTGGTTTTCTGATTCCAGATCTTTACATATTTTGTTGTAATATTTGGCTTTATCTTCTTGAGCTGATCTTTGAAATTTTCTATTCAGTTCTTGTACCTCATAATTTCTTCCATTTGCTTTAGCATCTCTAAGGTGGAGAGCACGTTTCAGTGTTTCTTCTGACATCCATTTTGATCTTTTTCCTTCTTTCTTGTCTTCTTAATGACTTTTTGCTCTTTTCATGTATGATGTTCTTGATGTCATCCCACAACTCTTCTGGTCTTCGGTCTTTAGTGTTTAATGTATCAAATCTGTCCTTCAGATGATCTCTAAATTCAGGTAGGTTATATTCAAGGTCATATTTTGGCTCTCGTGGACTTGTTTTCATTTTCTTCAGCTTCAATTTGAATTTTCATATGAGTAATTGATGGTCTGTTCCACAGTCTGGCCCTGGCCTTGTTTTGGCTGATGATATGGAGCTTTTCCATCATCTCTTTCCACAGATGTAGTCAATTTGATTTCTATGTATTCCATCTGGCGAGGTCCATGTGTATAATCGTCTCTTATGCTGTCTAAAGAAAGTATTTGAAATGAACAAATCATAAAATACATGAAGGAATAATGCTCAATACTATTCCAATATTGATATTGATAAAATCTGCAAATGCATAGATCTAAGAAGTTCAATAAACTCCAACTAAATAATTAAAAAAAAAAAAACAAAAAAAACAAAAAACAAGTTTACTGGCCAGAAAGAGACCGGAGGAACCTAGACTATTGTCCTCAACCATGTTCAGGTCTGCAAAGGAACTCACTGTCATGGCCCAGTTTTCAGCCAAGCAGTAGATATGTTTATAGGGAATGGAAAAACCACGTGGAGACCATGTCTGACTTCCCCTGGCTTCACAAGGGGCAAAGAAAATCAAAGTAAAAAAATTTGGTCCAAGGCCAATTCCTATGAAGTAAAGGTCAGACATGCTTCCACTCTACAAACTTCTTTACCCTCTTCTGACACCAACCATCCCTCCCATAGCACTCTCTGCTCCACATCTGGGCTTGATAATCCATTGCAATGGCCACCCAGAACTCATAACAATACTCACGATTACAATTCAGTATCAGAAATACTCAGGACCCAGCTGTTCTCCAGTCAGGAATGCCTCTTGTCTGCCGTACTCCATGCATGCCTCACTCTTATCTTTGACCTCTTAGTCATGTGGTCACTTGGCCTCTGCCCTTCTGTAGCAAGTATTGCAAAGCTCTTTTTGCCAGTCTGTGAATACCCAAAGGACACATTCTGCAAGCCAGTCTTCTGTTCATAGGTAATCAGCTTTACTCAGTCCATGGGCTTACAGGCCGCAGCTTCTCTGTCTCTCCATGCCAACATCTCTGTCTTTACCTTTGCTGTCACTGCTTTTCTAGGAAGGGATCTCATACTCCACTCATGCTCGTCCTTCTTGATGGCCCTAGAAGCACCTTCCTGCTTCTGAGGTGGCTCCTTTTAAACCGAGCTGGATGGCAAAACTAACCAATCCCAGACTTAGAGGCCTGTATACCTTATTTGCATGGTCCCACCCAATCTCTTGGTGGGAATTAAGATATTGGATAGAAAAGGCATATGAAGTAAATTCAAGGTTCTGCAAGCAGGGAAAACAACACTAGCAAGTTATGCTCACCATGGAATGGTCAATCATTCAGAATCAAAAAGACAACATTTTTCTAAGGACAAAGTTGAGAAGGGTTAAGAAGGTGAGTGAATTGCAAATAGGAACCACAGAGAAGAAGCAGGTTAACTATTGTTGCATGGAAGGAATTGTAAATATAGAGAGGAAACAAAATGTATGAAATGTTGAACGCAAAGTTGAAGATCTTGTCTGTAAATGTTTACTCATATTCACAATGAAAAGTTAAATCATATCAAAATAAAATTACTGAAAACCAGCAATAAGAATCTTAAAAGGAGTCAGAATTACTCCCAACCCCCATCACAAAAACATACACATCATATGGAGTAACAAAAAGGAGAATGAAAGCAAATTTCTCATCAGCTAGTATACAAGCTACAAGACAAATGAACAACATTTTAGAAATACTGAAATAAACAATCAACCTAGAAATCTATTTCAATGGAAAATATCTTCCAAGAATGAAGACAAAACAAAGAGTTTTCCAGACAAACAAAAGCTGAAGAAATTCATTGTTAACCATGAGAAATGTTAAAAGAAGTTCCTTTGGCAGAAAAGAAAATTATATCAATGCTAATTTTTATTTTCATAAAAGAATGACGTTCATTGGAAATGGTAACTATGTGGGTAAGTATATATATATGATTTTTCCTATTGTTTAATCTCTTTTTTTTAATGACTGTTTGAAGATAAATGACAAAAAATATATTATAGAATTTATAACATATGTTGAATAAAATATGTGGTGAAAAAAACAGTACAAAAGAATGGGAGGGAAGGAATGAAAATATACCCTTACAAGATTCTCAGACCATGTGTAAAGTGTTATAATATTACTTAAAAGTAGACTTTGGAAATACAAGGATAGATTTTGTAAAGCCTATGGCAACAACTAAAACAAGTGAATGGATGAGTAAGAAGATGAATGAATTAAACAAAAGATTTGGCCAAGAAGTCATAAGTAGAGATAGAACAGAATCATAAAAACTACTCAAATAATTCAAAAAAGCAAGAAAAGTTAGGGCAAATAAAAAGCAAACAGCAAGATAATAGGTTTAAAATCAAATGTATTTGTTAAGTGTTATCAAATCGGTTCTGACTCATGACAACCCTGTATAGGGTTTCTAAGGAGTGGCTGTTGAGTTTGAACCATCAATCTTATAGTTCAAACTGACTTTGTGGTCCAGTGTTTTATCCCACAGCACCACACCAGGACTTCATATTGGTAACTAAATTAAATATAAAAGGGCAGACACTCTAATTATGAAGCAGATATTGTCAAATTGGATTAAAAAAAACTGTTAAAAGAAATGCATTTCAAATGTAAAGACAGAGTTCTAAAGTAAAAGAAAACATATACCATGAAAACACTTAATGTGCAAAAGCGTGTATAACCGCATTGCTTACTGTTAGTCAAAATAGAACTCAAAAAAGGAATGTGCAGTGATTTAGAGGGAGTGTTAATGAAGATCAAGGCCTCAATTCATAATTAAGTCATACAAACCCTAAATGTGCATGTATATAATATTAGAGGTTCAGAACAAATAAGCAAAATTTTATAAAATGTAAAGGATAAATAAATTCATAATTAGAGTTGGATTGGCTAGCCCTTCTTTCTCAATAATTCATAGACCAAATAGAAAAGCAGGAAAGATATTAAAGATTCAAATAACATTATTAGGTATGGATTATACCTCAATGTAAAGAAAGCAAAAGTCCTTACAACTGAACCAATAAATAACATCATGATAAGTAGAGAAAAGATTGAAGTTGTCAAAACTTCATTTTGCTTGACCCACAATCAACATTCATGGAAGCAGCAGTCAAGAGAACAAGCATATTGCATTAGGCAAATCTGCTGCACCTGGCCTCTTTAAAGTATTAAAAGATCAAAGATGTCAGTTTGAGGACTAAAGTGCACCTGAACCAAGCCACGGTATTTTTAATTGCTTCATATGCATGTGAAAGTTGGTTAATGCATAAGGAAAACCATAGAAGAAACAATGCATTTAAATTATGGTGTTGGAGAAGAATATGAAACTGCCAGAAATATTGGACTGCGAGAACAAAACAAATCTATCTTGGAAGAAGTGCAGCCAGAATGTACCTTAGAAGTAAGGATACTGAGACTTCATCTCTCGTATTTTGGCAATATTATCAGAAGAGACCAGTCCCTGGAGGACATCCCTCTTGGAAAAATGGAGAGTCAGGGAAGAAGAGGAAGACCTCCAATGAGATGGAATGGCATTGTGGCAGCAAGTAGGGGCTCAAATGTAACAACAGTTGAAAGATGGTGCAGGAACTGCAGTGTTTTGTTCTATTGTGCCTAGGATTGTTATGAGTGTGAACCGATTCAATGGCACCAAACAACAGCAATAACATTATCAACTAATTTGACTTAATTGATATTTATGGGACACTCCATCAAACAACAACTGAGTGTATAGTCTTTTAAGTGTACAAGGAGCATTCACCATGAGAGAATATTATTTGGGATATACTGTAAATTTTATAAATCTTATGACACTGTAGGGTAAGCACTGGACTTCTAACCACAAAATGGGCAGAAAACCCTATACAGGGTCACTGTGGATCAGAATCAACTGTACAGTACTTAACAACAACTGAAAGGAATTTAAATCTTATTGACTTTTCTTTGACTTCTCATTGGGATTAATTTAGAAACCTAAAACAAACAAACGAAAGATACTGGGATTTTTTTCAAATATTAGAAAACTAAATAACACCGATCTAAATAATCCACATTGTTGTTGTTGTTTCATGCCATCCAGTCAGTTTCAACCCTGTAAAGGGTTTCTGAAGAGTGGCTGATGGGTTTGACCTGCTGACCTTCTAATTAGCAGTCCAGTACTTGTCCAATAGTAGCATACCAAGACTCCAAATAATCCATAGATCAGACAAAAAATTAAAAGGAAATTTGAAAATACTTTGAATTCAATTAAGATGAAAATAAAGTATTACAAAATTTGTAGAATATTTAGAGGGAAATTTATAGCTCTGAATACTTACATTTGAAAACAAGAATGGTCTTAAAACAGTGATCTAAAAGAGCTCTGGTAGCGTAGTGGTTACGAATTGGGTTGCGAACCTTACAGTCAGCGGTTCGAAACTACCAGTCGCTCCGCGGGAGAAAGATGAGGCTTTCTACTCCCGTAAAGATTTACACCCTCGGAAACCCTGTACAGGGTCGCTATGGGTCGGAACCGACTCGACGGCAGGTAACAACAATAACAACAAACTTTTCATGATGCTAAGAAATTAAGGAACAAAAGGTAAGCAAACCTTAAAATATGCAGAAAAATAAAATAAAAGGAAATATCAAAGAAATAGAAAATATTTTAAAAAACAAAACAAAACAAAAAAACTAGAAAATCGATGAAACCAAAAGTTAGTTCTTTGGGAAAAAAACACCAATAAAATTGATAAATCTATAGTGAGACTTATCAGGAGAAAATGAGAAATGGTGCAAACTCTCAACGTTGGGAATGAATTGGAGGACATTACTCCAGATCTAGAGTCACTGAAATGTTAAAGAAATATTCTGAACAACTTATTGCCAATACATTTGACAACTTAGATAAAATGGAAAATTCCTGGAAAGTCACAAACTTTCAAAGCTCATTCCAGATGAAATAGACTGCCTAAATAATACTGTATCTATTATAGAGGCTGCATTTGTATTTAATAACCTTTCTATAAAGAAAATATCAGGCCCAGCAGACAATACTCGTGCTTTTATTTAAGGAAGAAATAATACCAATTTTGCATAAGCATTTGCAAAAACAAAAGCATTACATTGATACAAAACCAAAGACATTATAAGAAAATTACAGATCACTATGCCTCATGAACATAAATGCAAAAATCCTTAACAAAATGGTAGTAAATCAAATCTACCAATATGAAAAACAATATATTATGATCAAGTAGTGTTTATCCCAGGTATGCAAGACTGGCTTAAATTCAAAGTGAATCAATTTAATTATTGTTGTTGTTGTAAAGTGTCATCGAGCCTGTTCCAACCCACAGGGACACTGTATAGGGTTTCCAAAGAGTGGCTGGTGAGCTTGAACTGTCGATCTTGCAGTTCAAACCGACCTTTCAGTCCAATGCATTAACCCACAAAGCTACACTAATTAGCCATACTAAAAAATAATGATAATAAAAGTAAAGCTATATGACTATATCAATAGGTGCAGAAGATGTAAAATTTATCACCCATTCTCTGGAAATAAGAGGTAGAAGGGATCTGCCACAACCTGAAAAAAGACATGGTTAAAGCACTTTCTTCTAAAAATTAGGAACAAGTCAAGGATATCAGCTCCTAAAACTTCTACCTGGCATTGTCCTGGAGGCCTAGCCAGTGCAGTATGGTAGTAACGATAAGAAAATGGAATTCAAACAAAAATGAGAAATGTATCCGACTTCACATAGCTAGGATGTAGAAGAGTCAAGCATGCCTGCCTCTCTTCCATTTTAATAACACTCATTCTGCATTTGAGTGGCACTTTCTGCTTCAGAAAAGCAATGGGGAAGATATTTCATCCTATTCTTCCGACATTAGGAATGTTATTTCATGGTTGTAGTTCAAGTTGAAAATAGTTACCACCTTTGGGCATAATAATAGATGATATGTTACTCTCTTCATGACTCTATTAAAGATCCCTCTCCAATTAAGCAATATACCTAGATGTTAGTGTTTAGTAGGAGACTCTATAATGAGTTCTAAAAAAATCCATACAATACAATAAGCAATGTACTTGATGTGGGACTGGAGTCCCGGTGTGGCGCTGTGGGATAATGCACTAGACTGCAAGGTTGATTTGAACCACAAGGTCGGTCGGCGGTTCAAATTCACCAGTCCCTCCTTGGGGACCCTATTGTTGTTATTATGTGCTGTGTAGTCGGTTCCTACTCATAGTGACCCTGTGCAGGGTTTCCTAGGCTGTATGTAATCTTTACGGAAACAGAACGTCTCATCTTTCTCGCGGAACAGTTGGTAGTTTCGAGCTGCTGACCTTGCGGTTCGCAGCCTGATTCGTAACCACTACGCTACCAGAGTCAATATTAATCGGAACCGACTGGGTGGCACTTAGCATCAACAACACGTTACTCTCTTCATGACTCTATTAAAGATCCCTCTCCAGTTAAGCAATGCATCCTATATGTTTGAGTTTTGTAGTAGACTCCATAATGAGTTCTGCAAAAATCCATATAATACAATAAGCAATGTACACAATGTGGAACACATTTTTCAGGAAAACAAAATTTTCTCTGCTAAAATACCTTGTTTCCAATCGCCAGAAGGCAGCTTTAAAGCCCAGAGCATCTAAGAAATTAGCTTAAAGTCACAAATCAAGTAAGAAATGGAAGGAATGGTGGTTTTGAAAGAAATTCTATAATTTCATTAATGATTTGTGTTCTGACCACAAAATCTCTAAGCCTAGCCATATAAATATTCCTCCATTTATTGTTAACAGTTCTATTCATTCTTCTTGAATCAAAAGATCTACTGATGTTTCCTTTTATGAGTCCACATTTCTTTCTGAGAATAATCTGAAATGTTAAAGCAAGGTGGGAGTTCTTCAAGAAAATAAAGGAAATCTTTAGAAAAAAACCTCACTGAGATCATGAAGTAGACCCTCTAGACTATTAATATTTATATATAACCCCTTTTTTTGGAACTTGGCAAGAATACATAGTTCTTCTTGAGGGAAAATACGTGGGTGGCGGCTGCAGTGGCCACGGAGCTGCATGTCAGCATGTTGATTCAATGGAAACACACAAGCTTTGCCAAGGCAGAGCAGAAACAATGAAAGATACTAGTTCCAGGGTGAAGGTGCAAGGGACCTTTCCTATCCAAGAGAAACCAGAACTCACTTCCTTACAGAGCAACAGCTTAACAAATCCTTTAGCAATTGAAGTAAATACATCTCTATATGACTTTCTCTCCGTCCTCCCACTGGCGAAAACAAAAAGTCATCCCTACTTTTGTTTCTGTCAATGGTGAAGCCCAAAGGCAATGAATAAATGTGAGTAACCATTTAAAGGAGCTCTGGTAGCGTAGTAGTTACGAGTCAGGCTGCTAACCTCAAAGTCAGCCGTTCAAAACTACCAGCTGCTCCGTGGGAGAAACATGAGGCTTTCTGCTCCCGTAAAGATTTACAGCCTCTGAAATCCTTTGTAGGGTCGTTATAAGTCGGAACCAGCTCTTTGGAGCACTACCGCCGCCACCACCGATCACTTAAAGAAGTAAAGATGACAGGCTTTATTAGTTATTTTGAAGATATTTATTTGCAAGAGAATGATGAGGCTCTCTGCTCCAGCAAAGATTTTAAAAGCCATGGAAACACTGTAAAGGGTTGCTATGAGACTGGACTGCACTTAACAACAACAATGAAGTGTCCGATGTGCAACTAAAACTGCATTCAGCTTCATAGAGAAGAACAACATTAATAACAACTGTTGTTGTTTTTCCTAAGTGCTATCCAGTCAGTTCGGACTCAGTAATCCTGTTTAGGGTTTCCAAGGAACAGCTGGTACTGAACTTACAAGTAGCAGTCCAGTGCTTATCCTACAACACCACACCAAAATTGGAATTGACTCAACGCAATGAGTATTTGGCTTCTTTGTGCAACACAAAAAGTTAATGACCCCTGCTGCTAATCAAAAGGTTAGCAGTTAAAGTCCACCCAGAGGCATTTTGAAACAAAAACCTGGTGATCTCCTTCTAAAAAAATCAGTCATTAAATCCCTAAGTTTGATAGTTAGATTGAACTCAGTAGTAACTGGTTTGGGATTTTGTTGTTGTTGTTTTCTCTGTTTTATTGTGTGTTTACACAGTGTGCTGCACTGTGCTAATAATGATATATATGTTGTTGTTAGGTGACATTGAGTCAGACTGATTCATAGTACCCCTATGCATAGGGTCAGAATGACACACTGCCTGGTCCTGCACCAACTTCACAATCATTGCTACGCTTGAGCCCTTTGCTGCTGCCACTGTGCCAATTCATCTTGCTGGAGGTCTTTTTCTTTTTCTCTGACCCTCCACTTTGCCAAGCATGATGTCCTTCTCCAAGGACTGGTCCTTCTTGATACTATGTCTGAAGTTGCGAGACAAAGTCTAGCCATCCTGGCTTCTAATGAGCAATCTGGCTGCACTTTTTCCAACACAAATTTGTTTGTTCTTCTGGAAGGCCATGGTACTTTAAGAATTCTCCTCCAACACTGGTAACTTAAATGCTTCCATTCTTCTACGGTCTTTGTTATTCATTGTCCAACTTGCACATGCATATGAGGTTATTGAAAATACCAGGGCTTGGGTCAGGTGTATCTTAGTTTTCAAACTGAAATCTTGAGCACTTTGAAGAGATAAAGTGCAGCAGATTTGTCAAATGCAATACATCATATGATTTCTTGACTCTGCTTGCATGAGAGTTGATGGTTGATAAGAGCAAAATGAAGTCTTCATCAATTGCAATCCTGTCTCCATTTATCATGTTGTTATTTATTGGTTCAGTGGTGAGGATTTTTGTTTTTGTTACATTGAGGAGCAACCATACCAAAGGCTGTGAGTATTTTAGGTATTTAAAATCCTCTTTGCTTCAGAAGCAATGTTGTATCATTTGCATATCACAGGTTGTTAATGAGTCTTTCTCCAATCTTGATGCCATGTTCTTCTTTATATAATCCAGCTTCTTGAATTATTTTTTCAGCATACAGATTGAATAAGTGTGGTAAAAGAATACAAGCTTGGTATATGCCATTCCTGATTTTAAAGCATTCAGTTTCCCCTTGTTCTGTTCAAATGACAGCCTCTTGGTCCAGGTCCAGGTTCCACATGAGCACAATTCAGTATTCCAGAATACTCATACTCCACAATGTTGTCCATAGCTTATCATGATCCACAAAATAAAAAATCTTTACATTGTCAATAAAGCACAGGTAAACATCTTTCTGGTGTTCTCTGCTCTCAGCCAAGACCCAACTGATGCCAGCAATCATATCCCTTGTACCATATGCTCTTCTAAATCTAACTTGAACCTTTGGCAGTTCTCTGCCAATGTACTATTGCAGCCATTGTTATAAATTATCTTTAGCAAAATTTAACATACATGTGATATTAATGATCTTGTCCAATAATTTCCACATTCTGTTGGGTTGGAATGGGCACCAATATGGATCTCTTCCAATCAGCTGACCAGGTAGCTATCTTACAAATTTCTTGGCATAGATGAGTGAATGCCTCCAGTGCCGCCTCACTTCATTGAATGATTTCAATTTGTCTTCCATCAATTCCCAGAGCCTTTTTCTTTGCCAATGCCTGCAGTGCACCTTGGACTTCTTCCTTCAATATCACTGGCTCTTGATCATATACTACCTCTTGAAATGGCTGAACATTGACCATTGCTTTTTGGTATAGTGACTTTGTGTATTCTTGCCATCTTCTTTTGGTGCTTTTTCCTCATTCAATATTTTGTCCATAGAATAATTGTGTGTATGTGTGTGTGTATATGTATGTGTGTGTGTATATATATATATATATAGAGAGAGAGAGAGAGAGAGAGAGAGTCCTGGCGTGGTGCTGTGGGTTATTGCGATGGACTGCAAAGCAAAGTCAGTTTGAACCGCAATGTCTGTGATTCAAGCTCACCAGTCACTCCTTAGTAACCCTATGCAGGGTCACTATGGGTCAGAACTGACTCAAAGGCACTTAACAACAATAATATATATATACACACACACATATATATACATATATA
>NW_006408526.1:1837079-1846683 GCF_000296735.1 Chrysochloris asiatica
GACTACTTCTGAATGGTCAGCTGCTGAAAATCCTGTGAATAGCAGTGGAACATTATCACATATAGTGACAGAAGTGATACCATGATGCAAAGCAGCATAATGAGTCCTGGCATGACACTGCAGGATAATGTGCTGGACCAACTCGACTTGATGACACTTAACAACAACAACAACAATTATGTAAAATATACATGCATGTGTGATGCAAAAAAAATGTTGAGAATTATGATTACAGAGAACTTGCAAGCCCATCTTCAGCCTATACTTGATTGGATTTGCTAAATGGGGAGTTAGAATTTTCCCAGAAAGAAATAGGCATTTTGCTTTAAGCCTTTATAGAGTATGGGACATTAAGTGGAAGCCTGAGCCCCACCCAGAACCTTCAGAGTTGGGATATTTGCAATTGAAAATACACGAAAACCAACCCAACCCACAACTGCTGACAGAACAGGAGATCCATGCAGAAAATAGTAGGGCTTTTGGCTTTTTGAGTTTCAAGCAAACTGTTTGCCTTGAGGTGATCTGAAGTTCAGGGAGGTGTGTATGAAATCCCAAACTGGCAGTTGGTACTTATGTGACCTAGCTTGGATAGTTAGGGTTGAACCTAGCCAGAACCTAGCCAGATGAAGATAAAGATGTTTGATACTACTGTTGTTTTTGTTGTTGTTATGTGCCATGGAGTGGGTTCCAACTCATAGCGACCCTGTACAGGGATTCTGAGGCTGTAAATCTTTACAGGAGCAAAAAGCCTCATCTTTCTCCCATGGAACTGCTGGTAGTTTCGAACTGCTAATCCTGAGGTTAGCAGCCAAATTTGTAACCACTATGATACCAGAGCTCCTTATGGAATTGTTAGGGAGTCTCTTTATGTTGATAATGTTAGCAAGTATAAATTTCTACAGTTTGATGAACTATACTTTTGCTTATGGATGCAGTTGCTCAAAATTCTAACCATAATGGGAGATTCTTCAGAATAAGGAACATGCTTGTCTCCTCAGTATACTGGGTTGATTGTTTTGGTTGTTGTTAAGTGCCGTGGAGTCAGTTCCAACTTATAGTGACCCTGTATAGGGTTTCCAGAGAGCAGCTGGTAAGTTCAAACTGCCAACCTTGCAGTTCAAACTGACCTTGCAGTCCAGTGCATTAACCCACAGTACCACACCAGAACTCTTCTTTTTAAATATGTTCATATATATGTTTCACTGGTTTTGTTTCTCTAGACAACCCTGCCTAAGACAAACATCATATAGGAATAATGCAAAGGGTCATTAAAAAGATAGGAAAGAAAGGCAAGTGAAAAATGGATATCAGAAGAGACTCTTAAATATGCTCTTGAATATAGAGATGTTAAAGCAAATGGAAGAAATGACAAAATAAAAAAGCTGAACAGAAAATTCCAAAAGACAGCTGAAGAAGGCAAGGTAAATTATTATAATGAAATGTACAAAGACCTAGAGTTATATGCAGCCACAAGGGAAAAACACACTTGGCATTTCTCAAACTGAAATAACTGATGAAACATTTCAAGCCATGGCTTGCAATATTGAAGGATTTTAACAGCAACAATGGCTAAAACATTGAATAATGCAGGAATCATCAAAACAAGATGGAAGAAATATGCAGTCACTGAACCAAAAGGAAATAGTTGATGTTCTACTATTTCAAGTACCAAGAACTGATGGTACTGAAGGAAGAAGTCCAAGCTGCACTGAAGGCATTGGTAAAAAACAAGACTCCAGGAATTGATGGAAGACAAATTGAAACATTTCAGCAAACTGTTGAAGCACTGAAGATGCTCACCCATCTATGCCAAGAAATTTGAAAGACAGCTACCTGGCCAACTGATTGGAAGAGATCTATATCTGTGCACATTTCAAAGAAATGACCCAACAGAATCTGGAAAAATTATCAAACAATATCATTAATAACACAGGCAAGTAAAATTTTAATGAAGATAATTGTAAAATGGTTATAAATGTACATCAACAGGGAACTGACAGGATTCAAGCAAAATTAGGAAGAGGACAGATAACTAGGAATATCATTGCTGATATCAGATAGATCTTGACTAAAAACGGAGAATATCAGAAATATGTTTACTTGTGCTTTATTGACTAATCAAAGGCTTCAGACGGTGGGAATCATGACAGACTATGGATAACATTGTGAAGAATGGGTATTCTAGAACACCTAATTGTACTTATGAGGGACCTATGCACAAACCAAGAGGCAGTCTTTCAAACAGAACAAGGGAATACTGAATGGTTTAAAATCAGAAAAGATGTACATCAGGGTTGTATCCTTTCACCATACTTATTCAATCTGCATGCTGAACAAATAGTCTGAGAAGCAAGTTTATATAAGAATGTGGCTTTGGAATTGGAAGAAGTACTCATTAACAACTTGTGATATGCCGATGCCATAACCTTGCTTGCTGGAAGCCTAGAGAACTTGAAATACTGATGAAGATCAAAGACTACAGCCTCAGTATGGCTTACACCTCAATGTAAAGAAAACCAAAATCCTCACAACTGGATCAATAAATGATATGATAAATGGAGAAAAGACTTCAGTTTGCTTCGATTCATAATCAGTGCTTATGGAAGCAGCAGTCAAGAAATCAAACAAGCTATTGCATTAGGCAAATCTGCTGCCAAAGACCTCTTTAAAGTGTTCAAGAACAAAGCTGTCAGTTTGAAGATTAATGTGTGCCTGACCCAAGTCATGATATTTTCAATAGCCCCATATTTATGTAAAAGTTGGGCAATGAATAAGAAAAACTGTACTAGAATCCATACATTTAGATAATGGTGTTGGAGAATAAATATTAAAAGTACTATGGACTGCCAAAAAAGCAAGCAAATGTCCGTCTTGGAAGAAGTGTAGACAGACTGCTCCTTAGAAGCCTGGATGGCAAAACTTCATCTCCCCTATTTTGAACATATTATCAGGAGGAACCAGTGCCTGAAGGACTTCATGCTTGGTAAAATGGAGGGTCAGAAAAAAAGAGGAAGCAACCCCAAGGAGATAGAGTGATACAATGGCAGCAGCAATGGACTCAAGCTTAACAACAATTGTGAAAATGGTGAAGGACCATGGCAGCGCTTTCATTCTGTAGTGCATGGGAATTAACTCAGTGGTATCTAACAACAATAATATTAACTTAGACTTGTGAGATATATGTTATGCATTTCCCAGGTAATCAAATAGATGTAGAAAGAAGGAGTTAGTAGCTTGCTGGCTGTCAAAAAGAGAATACTGACATAGTCAAGATTTGAAACTACTATTTAAATTTTTCATTGTCTGTTTAAACATGATTTTTGCTCATTGTTAGATGTTGTTGAGTTGGTTCTGATTCATAGCAACCCTATGCACAACAGAAAGAAACCTGTGTCATCCTCACAATTGTTGTTTGAGTCCATTGTTGCTAAACTCCTTTAAAATAATACAAAACACATTCTGATCTCAAAAACGCTGTTTTTCAGTTTACCTACTTCGCAGATTGTCAATCAATAAGTCAGAATTAACTGTACATTTCAGAGCCTGATCTGACAGACCTTTAAGACACTTACTGTTTCTGTACTCCCTTTCCCATCAAGTTTTAAAGAGATCCTTAGTTGTAAGAGAAACGCCCCTGGCAGCAAATCTCCTTTCCTCAGTTCTGTTTTCATTCAAGGGATTTTATGTTCAATAACATGCCCTCTCCTCTCAAGTCACAGAAGCAGAACCAAGAGGAAGGTTCATGGATAAAGTTTATAATTATAATGAGTCACTAGCTAAAGTTAGCAGAACAAATTTAGCTATAGAATATTAAATAGGTTAGCACTAATCAAGGTGCACATATCCCTTTCTGAGGTGCACAACATTTTGCCTGGAAATAGATCAGTGATGTTCTGAACTTAGCAATAACTGTAACTATGTTATAATGTAAGAACTACAAAGCATAATGTATATACATGATAATGAATGTACATATCATACATGTACATATAATACATTATTACACATGAATATGAATACTTAGGAAACAGCCAAGCATTCATTCAAATGCATTTAATAGTGAACTACATTAATCAAACTGTTTGAAGTCTCCAATGCAATACAAATGTTTATTTTATTCACCCAATATTTATTGAGCTTTTACCAGGTCTTAGGCATAATAGTAAGTTGTAAAGATATGAATAAAATGTGTTGTCCCTATCCTCAAGAAGATCACTTATTTTTATTTAATGATATCTTCCCAGAATAATGACTGCTTTTTTCCCTTTCCTTTATAATAGTTTGAAACATTTCTGGTTTAACTTGGGATTTCTGTTTTCTGTATCTAATGATTAGATACCTTGATTAGCCTTCCTAATGTAAATAGTTAAAATATTGATAGATATAAGTAGGTATGTGTTTATGTATTTAGATTGTTCTAAATCTATCACTAAATATAAGGAGCACTGGTAGCGTAGTGCTTCATGGGCTGGGCTGCTAACTTCAAGATCAGTAATTTGAATGTACCAGCCACTCTATGGAAGAAAGATAAGACTTTCTGTTCCTCTAAAGTAGCCCTGGTGTGGTATTGTGGGTTAATGCAGCAGACTGCAAAGCCATCTGAACTGCAAGGTTGTCAGTTCAAGCTCACCAGCTGCTCCTCAGAAAACCTATACAGGGTCACTATGGGTTGGAATCGACTCCACGGCACTTAACAACAACAAAGATTTACAGCCTCAGAAACCCTATACAGGGTCATTATGAGTCAGAATTGACTCAACAACACATAACCACCACCCATCACTAAATATTCAGTGTGCTGAAACCAAAAACAGAGTGATTTGGGAATATTGAAGACAAATAAGTAATAGAAGCCAATTTTGACCCGGAGACAATCTGCTGAACTTGAATTTACATGTTGAAATCTGCATAGGGCACAAAACTAAGTAGACAAAATATATGGTACACTCTCAGTAAAAAGTTTAATCATAGAATCCAATACAAAGTTGAGATTCAATTGGGATACAATTTCCTCTTAGAAATGGACAGTAAGGAAACTTGTCTCTTTTCACCTTGGCATTGAGTATGTTGTTGTTGTTGTTATGTGCCGTGGAGTCGGTTCTGACTCATAGCGACCCTGTACAGGGTTTCTGAGGCTATAAATCTTTATGGGAGCAGAAAGCCTCATCTTTCTCCTGTGGAACAGCTGGTAGTTTTGAACTACTGACCTTGAGGTTGGCAGCCCGACTTGTAACCACTACGCTACTAGAGCTCCTTTGGCATTGAGTATAGAGGGAGGAAATTCTCTCTTAAGAATTTGAAACTATAAGCCAGTCCTCACACTAGTTTTTGGCTCAACTTCTAATTTTCTGGATATTCCAAACAAACTCAAGTAGAAATCTTACTATACAGCTGTCCTGGATTTTAGCACCCCAAGATGATGAGATGAATGCTGGTGTGGTGCTGTGGGTTAATGTGCCAGACTGCAAAACCATTCGAACTGCAAGTTTGGTGGTTTGATTATGAGAAGCACCAAATTAAAATCCTGTCTAAGGAATGCAATTTCAATATTGTCTAAGAGAATTATCTTAGATAGTGATCCAAGAAATTTGAACTAAAATTTCAAAAATTGCTAACATAAAAGTAAATTAAGTTGGAATACGTAAAAGGAGTTCTACACCTTGCCCAACGAAATAGGCCTCTTGTGGAACCTTTGCAGTTTATAAGACCTTAGGTGGAATCCTGAGCCCCATCTAGAATGTTCTGAGGTGGGACATTCCCACTAGAAAGGACAAGTAGACCAGCCTGGAACAGCTTGAGCAACAGAAGATACATCTTCAAAGAAAGATCAGCAGGAAAAACCCCAAACCAAATGTCAGTATGATTGGCTACTACAAGAACAAACAAGTTGTTCAACAGGAAGCCATCAAGGCATGCAATCAAGTACCTTCAACTTGGTATATTTTTTTCCATCCTTTAACTTTCAGTCTGTTTTTGTCTTTGTGTGTAAGGTGTGTATCTTAGAGGCAGCATATAGAAGGGTCTTATTTTATTATCCATTCTGCCACTCTCTGTCTCTTCACTGGTGCATTTAATCCATTGGCATTCAGTGTAATTATCTTTCGGCATGAATTAATTGCTGTCACTATGTTACTTTTTTATGGTGCTGTTCATTCCTTTGTTCTGCATGCCTTCTTGTGCTGAGTTCATGTTTTTTCTGCTATTTCTTGTCCGTTTCTTCTTAGGTTTAATATTTCCTTGTTCTACTTGGATCTTCATTTTCATGGTAAGTTGTGAAGTATTAACTTTCTTTGGGGTTACCCTATAGTCTATTAAGTTTTCCCTGCATTTAAGACAGTCTGTTTTATCCTACAATCTACCTGACCTCCTCACCACCTGGCTCTCTGTTCCTATATTTTTCCCTTCATTGACATTGTTATTATTCTCATCTCTGATTGGCCTCACAGGTCCTCTGAATTTGTTGTTGTAATTTTGTTCTGTTCTGGGCTCTGCTATCTGTCGACTGAGTTCTGGGTGGTATTGCCACATCTGTCAATCTCTGGTTGTTGTATGTTCTTGTTTACAGTCCAAAGAAACTCCCTTTAGGATGTTTTGAAGCACTGGATTAGCTTTGATAAAATCTCTTAGCTTCTGTTTATCCTGGAATGTTTTGATTGCCCCATCGTATTTGATTGACAATTTTGCTGAATAGATGATTCTTTGTTGACATTTTTTTTTCTTTTAGGGCTTTATATATGTCTCTCCATTTACTTCTTGTCTGCATGGCTTCTGCTGAGAAGTCAGAGCTTAGTCTGAATTGCTTGCCTTTGTAAGTACCACTTCTCTTTTCCCTGGCTGCTTTTTGGATTCTCTCCTTGTCTTTGATTTTGGGACACTTGATTATGATATGTCCTGGTGATTTTCTTTTGGGGTCTATCCTTCCTGGGGTTTGTTCAGCTTCTTGAATGCTTATCTTTTCATTCTTCAAGATGTTAGAGAAATTTTCTTCCAGGAAATCCTCAAGTATCTCCTCTATGGATTTCTGTGATTCTTCCTGTACTGAAATACCAATAATTCTAATCAAGTCCCTTCAGAACAAACCCCCCTGTAAGACTGAAACTCAAAGGGAACACATGAGCAGGCATGCAAGCTTGCTGGTGACCACATTGGTCTACTGGTGAGTGGAAGAGGGGAAAAGACAGCAATGAAGAAATGGGCTGAGTTCAACCACATTCCATGGACTCCCATTGACCTGGAGATGAGAGAGAGAAGAGGAAGGGCTGGTTGGTCCAAAGTATGGTGAGACCTGGGGACACCAGAACCCATGGACAAGGACATAGCCACAGAGGGCTAGAGCTAAGAGTGAAGCATCCAGCTGATATGAAGTGAGGGGAGACACACAAGAACACCAAAACTTGCAGATAGTACCCATTTGACCTAGCCTCAATGGCTTGATAATCAGAACTCAATTAGAGGAAGATTAAAAAATGAGGGTAAATTGCTGCAATTTGATGAACTTGACCTTTATTCATGGAGGAAGGAGCTCAAAATACCAACAGAGAGGGAAGGAGTCTTCACGTCAAGCATCAATTTAATCCCCTCTGTGTACAGAGTAGATAATGATGGACAACTTAGACTTTGGCTACTTAAAATGAGGGAGCAATAAAGGAATGAGGTGACTGGCTTACAAGATTTCAAGAGGGAATTTAGTTTAAGAGTGTGTAGGGTAAGAAAGAGTCCCCATTGAATAGTTTTTATCGTGTCTAGATGGGTCTGGTAAAAAGAGATGGGGATAAGACTCTTATGATTCAATAGTGAGTAATTGGTATCATGACTAATTGCAACTGTCACAATTGTAAAGATAGAAGAGAACTGGGGAATAGTTAATCTTACAGTCCAGAAACAGAGGACCCCAAGACCATCAAGGGAGAAGAGCACAGCAGAATGTGGGATGTTATCCAGAGAAGCAGTGACACCAGAGATGGAGGCAGAGATGGGACATGGAGAGAGAGAGTAGCTGAGGACTCTAGATTCATGAATAGAGAGGAACTGCGAGCTGGCGACCAGGAGGCAGACTTCCAGAATGTGCCCTTTGGTGGTGTAAATTACTATATATGCCTGATGTTAAAAAAAAAAAAAAAAAGCGCTAAAATGAATAGAGAGAAATATTGTTAAGTGATGGTACATGGAGGGTATTATAATCATTGTAATGAAACAAGGTGTATACTTTGATGAATTACTCAGTGACCCTATACAGGATTTTTGAGGAGCAGCTGGTGTGTTTGAACCAATGGCCTTGCAGTTCAAATTGACCTTGTGGTCTATCTAGTTCTTTATCCTACAGTGCCACACCAGGACAGAATGAGAAGGTCCAATATATTCTAAGTAGAACTAAAACCATATTTTAAGAAATAATCATGGAAATTTTTTGAGGAAGTTACTAACTCTGACCCAATCATGTTAAATGAAATTAAATCTAGACATATTACGCAGTGGTGGTGCTGATTCTATACCATCACGTCAGTTCCGACTCATAGTGACCCTGTATTTACAGTCTATGAGACTATAAATCCTTACAGGAGTAGAAAACCTCATCTTTCTCCCTCTGAGCAACCAGTAGATTCAAACTACTGACCTTATGGTTAGCAGCCCAACTCATAATCCACTATGCTACCAGGGCTCTTTTTATTATACAATTATTGTTGTTAAGTTGTCTTCAAGTCAGTTCTGACTCATTGTGACCATGTATAGGGTTTCCAAGGAGCCGCTAGGGCTGGTGAGTTTTAAACATACCTGGCACTTCAAATCGACTTGCGGTCTAGTGCTATATCCCAAGGCAGCACACCAGAACTCCTTATTATATAGTTGTTTTTAAGTGCCATAGATTCAATTCTGATCCATAGCAATCCTGTATAGGGTTTCTGAGGAGCCACTGGTAAACTTGAACTGCCGACCTTGTTGGTTCAAAGGACCTTTGCAGTCCAGTGCCTTAACCTACAGGGCCATACGGGGACTCCCAAAAACAAAATGAAAGTTTAAAAAACTGACAGTGAGAAAAGTTTACCTGTGCTTGGTTTGTCATTTCAAAACAAAATGATAGCCAAATATTCCTAAAGAAATATGACTGCCATTTTTAATGGATTTAAATAATAGTTTTTTTGTAAATAAAGGAATTTTAAACAGCGGATCCAAGATGAAGACTTTCTGATTCCAAAATCTATGCAAACAAAAAGTAATCCAGCCCTAATGAAACTCCTAAAGACAGCATTTGGGATTCTATTCTCTTTTAAAAGGATGCAAATGTCCCGAAATTTTGATCATGCCCATATAACTGTAACAGAGCCATAGTTATTCTCTCAGCCTTTAAACAACGCACAATGTTACCAGACTCATTTACCGTATTGTCATCTTTGTCTTGCTACATCACTGATAAGAAAATTTCAAAGGCTGTGTTCTAACACATAGTATCAAAAGACCACTTTGTGGTGTGGGACAGCAATACCGGCTAAGTGATTGCAATTAAAAATTGGCTTTGATATCTCAAGCGAGTAAAGTTTTGCTAAAGGTAATACAGAAACAGCTACAATCATACACTGACAGAGAACTTCCAGAGGTTCAAGCTGGA
>NW_006408526.1:1847518-1854070 GCF_000296735.1 Chrysochloris asiatica
GAAGAAGTGCAACCAGAGTGCTCCTTGGAGGCCAGGATGGCTAAGCTTCGTCTCTCATACTTTGGAAATATTGTCCGGAGGGAGCAGTCGCTGGAGAAGGATGTCATACTGGGTAAGGTGGAGGGTCAGAGAAAAAGAGGAAGACCCCCAACGAAATGGATTGGCCAGGTGGCAGCATCGATGGACTCAAGTGTGACAGCGGTAGTGACGGTGGCCCAGGATCGGACATTGTTTCGTTCTGCTGTGCATGGGGTCGCTATGAGTCGGTTCTAACTCGATGGCACCTGACAACAACAACAACATGGATTTAAATACCAGATCCATTACTTTCTGTATAAATTACCTGGGAAAATCCTAACATATTTAATTTTTATTTACTTAGTTGTAAAATAGGAACAATAACAAATTTGTTGTGATGATAAAAAGAGATGCTAAGTGCTTTTTACAGTACCTAGCAGTGGCTTCATACAATAATTATTGGACTGCAAACAAAAGGTCCATGGTTCAAGCCTGCTAGAACGGTGAGACCTTCTGCTCCTGTGAAAATTTAAAGCCTCAGAAACCCTAAACTGGGTCTCTATGAGTTGGAACCAACTAGACGGCATTTAACACCAACAGCTTAGTTATTATGGATGGCTGTTATATTTACATAATCATCCTATTTCTCCATTGCTGTCTTCTACTAGCTTTAAGTCACACACTTCTCCTGCCTCGCATGTCTTTCTGACTTTTGCTTCAAGACCAGTGGTTCTAAAATGAGGTCTTTGTAGCATCAGCACCACTTACGAAATTGTCAGAACTGTAAATTCTTGGGCATTATCCCAGACCTACTGAATCTGGAACTCTAGAGGTGTTTATTCATTTAAGCAGCTCTAAGCTGATGTCACACAACTCAACAGTTCTCAAAAAGTAGGCTTTTGAAAACATATGGAGAAGCTTTTGGCTGTCACAATGCTTGATAGTCCCTACTGGCAATGAGTTGGGGCAGGGATGATAAATATACAGTATTAGTTCCTTAACCTCCCCTCCCCTGAACCTAATGTAATACTGCATAAATTCCAAGAGTCCTTCACACTTAATCTTCTTTGTCCATTACAGTTCAGACCATCTCTTAGTTATAAGAAATATACTTGCAGTGGTTGTAGTGATGGTTATATGCCATGGGATTGGTTCCAACTCATAACAACCATATACAGGGTTTTTGAGGCTGTAAATCTTTACAGGAGCAGAAAGCCTATTGTTGTTGTTGTGATGTGCCGTGGACTCGGTTCCTACTCATAGTGACCCTGCACAGGGTTTCCAAGGCTGTAAATCTTTATAGGTGCAGAAAGCCTCATCTTTCTCTTGCAGAAAAGCTGGTAGTTTCAAACTGCTGACTGTGAGATTAGCAGCCTGAGCTACCAGAGCTCCTTAGAAAGCCCATGTTGTTGTCGTTAAGTGCCGTTGAGTCTATTCCAACACATAGTGACCCTGTATAGGGTTTCTGAGTAGCAGCTGGTGAGCTTGAACCTCTGACCTTGCAGTTCAAACAGCTTTGCAGGTAAATTTGAACTGCTGACCTTGGATTACCAGAGTTTACCTACGTTCATTATGTAATTTTTTTTTTTTTTTCTTATTTGTTATATCCCTGAAGGAGAATTCTTATGTCTTCTTCTGTAGGATGGCAACATTAATTTAGTAACAGTCTGGACTATAGAGCTAAAATGCCTGGGTAGGAAACTTAGCACTGTGTATAACCTTAGCTAGTGTATAACCTTAAGGTAAATTCAGAGCTTTGAATGGATTCATTTTGGTCTGACTCCTGCTGCGAATTTGCATCTCCACCCCAGATACACAGAATCAGAATCTACATTTTAACCAGAAGCCCAGGTCATTCTTACGTACATGAAAACTTATGTATATGAAAGCCCTGGTTTAGGTATTTAGCTTCTCTGAGTGTTTCAATTTCCTCTTCTGTCAAATGGGGATAGTAATAATATGTACTTCAAAGAGTTGTTGTGGAAAATAATCTCTGAGCACAGAGCAAAGTAATATTGTTATTGCTAAATTCCATTGAGATTCCAACTCATAGTGACCCGATAGGATTTCTAAGGCTGTAAACTTTTGTGGGAGCAGAAAGACTCATCTTTTTCCTATTGAGTGGCTGGTGGGCTTGTGCAGCAGACCTTGTGTTTCAAAGTGTAATGCTTATCCTTCTGTTGTTATTCTGTAGTCTCCATGGTTTGGAATAATGCCAAGAATTTACCACATGCCTTATACATTACATTGATCAACTGATTTATCAAAGAAATTCAGAACTTCTTAATTCAATTCTCAAATGTTCCTTAGGAGACTCAGGCGAGCTATGATTATCAACTTTAAGTTGATAAAGTTTTGCTATAGTGGCATAGTGGATTAAGTACTGGGCTGATAATCACAAAGTCATGTTTCAAACCAACCAGCCACTCTAAGGAAGAAAAATTAAGCTATCTGCTCCTGTAAAGATGTACAGCCTTGGAAATCATAAGGAGCAATTATATTTTATCATACAGGGTCATTAGGAGATGGAATCAATTTGACGGTAGTGGTGGTAACTACAGAGAAGAAATAACTGACTTATTCTTCATTGTTTCATGAGATTTAGAATCAAAGTTTTAGAATAAGAAACAGAGTACATTTGTTCTGAGTGTCCCAGCTCATCTATCTTTCTTGCTCTGGTGACAGTGGATGGAGGTCAAGGACTTGGGTATTTGGAATCCCAGCTAGCTCTTTCAATTACTTCTATTTTAAAGATGTAAAAAAGGACACAATCATATTTCTAGGGCTGTTGAGAATCTTTCTATTTGATTCATGTTCTTTTTAATGACTTTGCTCAAAAAGAGCCTTGTTCCTGCCAATTTTCTGATGACTGCCCTGCATTACTTGTCCTTTTGTTTCCCAGAAGCCACATAGGCCATTAGCCTAAGTACATATCACTGGCAGGAGGCCTGCCTTTGGTGACACTATTCACCATATGGGCTAACCACAGCATGGGATGATGAAATGCACCTTGGAGTCTGCCCATTCAAAGTTGGAGATGATGACATTTCATTCTGAGGTGGATGGTTATGTAATAAAGGCAAGTAGAGAAGGTGGTGCATGAATATGGAGAATCAGCATCCCAGGGGCAGCTCAGGTTTTGTGAGGTAGCCTAAGAAGAAGAAAGGTGATTTGGATTCTATTTTCCTTAGGATACCATGCCAACAAAGATGGCCAGAAACTCCTGTGGAAGACCATACTGATAATATTGTTCTTAGTATTCCTGTGAAGGGGAAAAAGGAGAAAATGTGTGTTTTTATACATTTATCTGTTGTTGTTAAGTACTGTCGTATCGATTCTGACCCATAGCAACTCTGCATGGGTTTCCAAGGAGCAGCTTGTGAGCTTGAACCACTGACCTTGCAGTTCAATCGACTTTGCTGTCTGACACATTAGCCCACAGCGCCACACTATCTGTAAAAATTCCTAAAACTAAACTCACATTTCACCAAGTAGTTATTTCAGGAAGCAAATGAATTCATAAAATAATTAAATTAAATAAGTAAACAATATGGGAAACATTTATGATTAACACCCAACATGTGTCAAAACATGGTACCAAAGGAGATAATTCTACCTACGGTTCTCTGTCTTGTCAACTCTGTAGTTTAGAGAGAAAAAGGAAGAGAAGAAGAAAAAGAAGGAAGAAAAAGATAAGAACGGACTGTAAATGTCATCTCAGGCAAGACCTGGCTATCAGCACACAGACTAAGCCTCAGTTTAACCATCTTCTTGCTTCTGATTCATCAGTTTAACCACTAGAGCTCTAATGGGGCTTTCTGTTTGTTTGTTTGTTTTATTTTTATTTTTTTACACTGTTTCTGGCTATTCCTTTCTCTCCCCATCAAGTGTCTATTTTACAATGGTATGCAAGGGAAACCAAGATTCAAAAGACAGCCAAGCATCTTAACATTATTTCTCCTTTTTTAACCCATTCAAGCCATGTCTCAATCCCTGTATCCCAGAGCCCTGTTGTTCCAAAGTTGTGCATACATCATTATTTACCTCTGTCTCACTTAGCCATTCAAACCTGCCAAACTGTTCTCCCACCCGCCTTGTTCTTCCATTCCCCTCCCTGTTCTTGTATGTTGCCCCGCCCCTCAGCACTGAAGCTATCCTGTGTCTATTCCCTACCCTGTGCTCCATTTTCCCCTCCCCGCCCCCATCCCAGTGATCAGCAAAGATTTTCTATTTTCCCCTTTTAAGGTGAGTTCTTTTTCTTAATCTTTTGCAATAATGGTCCTGTGCAGTATTTCTCCTTTTGTTACTGACTAATTTCACTCAGCATAATGTCCTCAAGGTTCATCCATGTTATGTGGTGGCATGCACCTTCCTTGCTATTCTTCAAGGTAGCATAATGTTGCATTGTGTGTATACACCGTAATTTGTTTATCCATTTCTTCATTGATGGGCACTTAAGCTGTCTCCATCTTTTTGCTATTGTAAATAGTGCTGCTATAAACACTGGTGTGCATATATCTACTTGTGTTATGGCTCATATTTCTTGTGGGTAAATACCAGATAGAGGAATTGCTGGGTCATAAGGTATTTCTATTTCCAACCTTCTGAGGCAGCACCATATTGCTTTCCAGAGTGGTTGGACCATTTTACAATCCCACCAGCAATGTAGGAGGGCTGTGCAAAGAGGGTACAACAAGGAAGAGGAGGAAAGAAATGTGTAAAATCTCCTTTTTTTAAAATGCTGCTGCGTGGTTTTTAGGGCCATGTTACTGTATCAGTCTGGCTGTGGCCCTGCCCTCTGATCTCAGCCCAGGCAGAGTGGTCGCAGGGAAAGTCTCGCATCCCGATCGATTCAGAAATTGTCATATTTTCCTTTCTATAGTCAGATTTTTCCACTGGTGGGTGTAGGAAACTGACACCGTGCACCTTATACTAGATCCAGAGCTCTGGAGCTGTTCCGTGAAAGCACCGTCTCTGTTTTTTTTGTGACTCCCCCAAGAAGCCTCTCCTACCTAACTCTGCTTCTCCCACCTCCAAACCGCCAGTCTATTTCTTTATTAGTTTAAATTGTGAGATTAGAAACTCCAGATCAACTGATAATCATATAAGCTAATAGAAGGTGTTTTACCTTAGAGAGGGATATATTTGAAAAAAATTAAGATATAACGATTGGTAAGTTAAAACAAAGAGTTGGGTGGTTTAAAGAAACATTTTCTTTTTTAAAAATTGGGCTCTTTCAGAGGGACCCCTCTTTTACATTCTTAACCTCTACTGTCCTTCTTGCTAGCCAGTCAGAGATCCCTCTTTATACACTACAACCAGGGACTCCTTGGAATATCCTTACACAAGATTATCTCTCTTTTATATATAATAGGTCAACAAATATTAAATAGTATGTGTTGACTCCCTACCATGTTCATGACACACAAATTTAAGGAACCACTGCAACCTCTTGATGAGCCTGAGCCAAAACCAAACCAGTTACCAACTCATGGCAACCTTACATATTACAGAGTAGAGCTGTGCTGCTTTCGGTTTTCAATGGAAGAAATATTTCCATTGAAGAAGATCGACAGGCCTTTCTTCTGAGGTATTTCTAGGTGGCCTGGAACTGACAAGCTTTTGGTTAGCAATTGAGCACTTCATTGTTTGCAGTACACAAAGCCCACTGCCATCAAGTGGATTCAGACTCACAGTGACCATAAAGAACACAGTAGAATTGCTCCATAGAGTTTCTGAGTCTTTAAATCTTTTTGGTAGCAGAGTCTCGTATTTCGTCCACAGAGCAGTAGTGAGTTAGACTGTATACCTTTCACCCAGAGACTACCTTAATAATATCAAGAGTTCTTAAACCACTTTCTTAACTAGTGCCACATCAATTGCTATTAACCAAAGTTGGTACAGATGATACAACAGATTTGCAATGCTGGTTCTATGTTCTAAGTGGAGAAATTCTCTATGTGCAATTACCATTACATCTGCCTTCTTGATTTTAATATAATTTTCAAACTTATTGGAACGTGGGGGACTATATTCACCTTCTCAGTGACTAGAGGTTAGGTTGTTTGCTTTAAAATAACGTATAAGAAACTGTAAAATTTAATATCCATATACTATTATAAAACGAGTTAGTTTATTAAGTCAACTTGAGATTTAACTTAATATGAACATGTGGGCATCACTGACATACAAAGAATGGTAATTTATATACAAACACTAGAATCCATACTATGCATACTAAATATGAAATCTTCAAAAGAAGAATGCTCTAACTGATTAATCAGGGAATCAACACATGGTGGCTATGGAATTTTATTAGCCTGAACAAAAATTATTTGTCACTACTCTAGGATCTATCCATGCTCAATATTGCCTTCCTTGTTGTTGTTGTTAGTTGCCATCAAGTTAGTACCGACACATAGCTACCCTATGCACAACAGAATAAAACACTGCCTGATCCTGGGCCAACCTTATAATTGTTGTCATGCTTGAGCCCATTGATGCTGCCTCTTTGCCAATCCATCTCATTGGGGC
>NW_006408526.1:1854295-1885489 GCF_000296735.1 Chrysochloris asiatica
TAACTCAAAAGCATCAGTTCTTTTACAGTCTTATTCACTGTCCAGCTTTTGCATGCATATGAGGTTATTGAAAATACCATGGCTTGGGTCAGGCTCACCTTAGTCCTCAAGCTGACATCTTTGCTCTTCAACACTTTAAAAAGGTCTTGTGCCGTAGATTTGCCTAATGCAATACATCATTTGATTTCTTGACTGCTACTTCCGTGAGTGTTGATAGTTGATCCTAGAAGAATGAAGTCCTTGACAACTTCAATCTTTTCTCCATTGGTAAGAATGTTGTTTATTGGTCAGTGGTGAGGATGTTTGTTTTCTTTACATTGAGATGGAATCTATACCAAAGGCTATGCTTTTGATCTTCATCAGTAAATGTTTTAAGTCCTCTTCACTTTCAGCAAGCAAGGTTGTATCATCTGCATATTGCAGGTTGTTAATGATTCTTCCTCCAATCCTGATGCCACATTTTTCTTCATAGAACCTAGCTTCTCAGATTATTTGCTCAGCATATAGGTTGAATAAGTATGATGAAAGAATACAATCTTTCTTAATTTTAAATTATTCAGTGTTCCCATGTTCTGTTAGAAAAACTGCCTCTTAGTTCATGTACAGATTCTTCAAGAGTACAATTAATTGTTCTGGAATAATCATACTTCATAATGTTGTCCATAGCTTGTCATTATCCACACAATTGTCTTCCTAAGATACCTTAAATTATAAGATGTTCAACTTCTGTTTTCGTTTCTTGGTCAAAATTATGCTCAGAAGTGTAAATCCCCTTTCTTCTTTAATTTTCTGAAAGATAAATTTAAGGACACTTTTGTTGTTGTTGTTGTTAGTGCCATCAAGTCTTATCCTACAGTGCCATACCAGGACTCCAAGGAGACATTTAGGGAAGATAAAATAAACAAAAAAGATAAATAACATTTTTGAGATATTTTGAGTGTATCATCATAAAGCGGAGTCACTATAAGTGTTACAAGGAATTTGTTGTAGGAGTAGCAGAGAAATTGAAGGAGTAGATTGGAGTTAGAGGATAAGAGGGAACATCACTAGCCAGTCCTCCTAAATCATCAGCACATTTGGACAAATTGGAGCTTGAAGGGGATTTGAGGAGCCAAGCCATTAGTTCCCAAAATATTATTGCAAAGGGAGTTCTTATGAAGTGGTTATGAGACACTATTGCCCTTTCAATGAAATGCTAGTATTAATCTTCTGTATTTCTAATTGCAGGTTTTGTATTATTTTAAAATTTGCACTTATTTTGTCAGTTCCTATAGTATTTTCCTGAATTCTTCTGAAGTTTTTCTGTGCTCTTGCTTTTCTCAATACTTGTGAATCTAGGATAAAAGTTGCTCCTTCACTAAGAATCTTATGTAGACAACAAAACCAAAGAAAATAAAAAGGATATTAACAGAATACTATGAAGAGTTGTACTCCAACGAATTCAAAAACTTAGACGAGATGGATACATTTAAAAAAAAAACACGACTTACCTAAACTTACACAGAGTGAAGTAGAAAACTTGAACAGATGCGTAACAAAAGAAGAAATTGATCAGGTCATCAAAAAAATTCCCAACCAAAAGAAGTCCAGGTCCAGATGGCTTCACTGGTGAGTTCTATCAAGCATTCAGGGAAGGTGTTAGGTGCCATCAAGTCGGCACTAACTCATAGTGACCCTATACACAACAGAACGAAACACTGCCCCATCCTGGGCCAACCTCACAATTATTGCCAAGCTTGAGCCCATTGAGGCTGCCACTTTGCCAATCCATTTCGCTGGGGGTCTTCCTCTTTTTCTCTGACCCTCCACCTTACCAAACATGATATCTTCCTCCAGCGACTGGTCCCTCCTGACAATATGTCCAAAGTATGAGAGACGAAGTTTGGCCATCCTGGCCTCCAAGCAGCACTTTGGCTGCACTTCTTCCAACACAGATCTGTTTGTTCATTTGGCAGTCCATGGAACCTTCAATATTCTCCTCCAACACCATAACTCAAAAGCATCAGGGAAGAGTTATCACCAATTCTACTCAAATCATTCCAGAATATAGAAGAGGATGGAAAACTTCCTAATACATTTTATGAAGCAAGCATAACCCTCATCCCAAAACCAGGGAAGGACATCATTAAGAAAGAAAATTATAGACCAATATCCCTCATGAACATAGATGAAAAAATTCTCAACAAAATCCTAGCCAACAGAATCCAGCAACACATCAAAAAGATAATACATCATGACCAAGAGGGATTCATATCAGGGGTGCAAGGATGGTTCAACATTAGAAAAACAATCAATGTAATTCACCATATAAATAAGAAAAAAAGAACCACATGATCATATCAATTGATGCAGAAAAGGCATTTGACAAAATCCAACATCCATTCCTGATAAAAAAACACTCGACAAAATAGGAATTGAAGGGAAATTCCTCAATGTAATTAAGACCACATATACACAACCAACAGCCTACATTACTCTCAATGGAAAGAAACTGAAGGCCTTTCCTCTGTAAACAGGAAACAGACAAGGATGCCCTTTGTCACCACTCCTATTCAATATTGTGTTGGAAGTCTTAGCCAGAGCTATATGGCAAGACAGGGAAATTAAAGGCATCCAAATTGGCAAAGAGGAAGTAAAACATTCTTTATTTGCAGATGATATGATATGATACATAGAAAACCCCAAAGACTCAGTAAAAAAGCCACTAGACATCTTTGGAAGATTCAGCAAAGTGGCAGGGTATAAGATCAACATACAAAAATCAATTGGATTCCTCTATACTAATATTGACAGTACTGAAAAGTACATTAGGAAAGCAATACCATTTATAATAGCCACCCAAAGGATGAAATAAATGTAACCAGAGAAACAAAGGACCTATACAAAGAAAACTACAAAACACTAGTGCAAGAAACCAAAAGAGACTTACAAAAGTAGAAGAATGTACCATGCTCCTGGATAGGAAGACTTAACATTGTGAAATGTCAATACTGCCCAAAGCAATTTACACATATAATACAATCCCAATCCAGATTCCAATGACATTCTTCAAAGAGATGGAAAAACACTATTAAAAACTATATAGGGAAAGAACAGAGACCCAGGATAAGCAAAGCACTGCTTAAGAAGAAGAATAAGGTTAGAAACCTCTTACTCCCTGATTTTAAAATTTACTACACATCTACAGTGGTCAAACAGCTCAGTACTGGTACAATGAAAGATACATTGATCAATGGAACAGAATGGAGAATCCAAAAATGAACCCATCCATATACAACCAACTGATTTTCAACAAAGTATATTGCTTTGGGAGGAGAAAGTCTCTTCAACAGATGGTGCTGGCAGAACTGGAAAGTGATATGGAAAATATTGAAACAAGACCTTTACCTCACGCCATATACAAAAAACCTACTGGACATAGGTTAAAGACCTAAATGTGAATCCCAGAATTATAAAGGCCATCAATAAAAAATTAGAGACAAATCTGAGGCCTCTGATACAGAACATACATAGTCTACCAAACATTATGAAAATTGCACAAACAGAAGTAGACAGAATAAATGATTGGGACATTCTAAAAATAAAAAAACTTACGTGCATTGAAAGACCTCACCAAAAGAGTTCAGAGGGAGCCGACAAAATGGAAAAAATCTTTTGCAATGACAAATAATACAAGGAACTAATGTCTAAAATATATAGGAAACTACAATACTTATACCAGAAAAAGTCAAATAACCCAATTAAAAAATGGGCATAGGACATGAAGAGACACTTCACCATGGAAAAGATTCGGGCAGCCAACAAACATATGAAGAAATGTTCATGATCACTAGCCATTAAAGAGATGCAAATCAAAACAACAATGAGATATCATCTCACACCAGCAATAATAGCGAAATTCAGAATAGAAGAGGATAATAAAAACTCCAGTGTAAGATAGATAATTTTGTAGTTTGTGATACAGTGAAGAAAATATAGTTCTTCTGTCTTACTGGTTTAAAATATATTAATTTTGAAAATCAACATTTTATCTCAAAAGGTAACTGTGTGGATGTGTGTGTGTGCTTGGATACACTTTTGTGTGCAAGTAGTTGATTTTGCTAAACATTTGAAAGAATAAATAACCTGTAATTCGTATTAGTGAGGAAGTCTTGGAAGTATTTGGATTTAAATTGACCGCTTCCGCTCTGCTTGACTAGACTTCAAGAAACAATATATTCCTACAGCTAGCTCTGGAGGCTGTCTCTAGACAGTATTATGAACCAGGGCTTTGAATATATTGGAATCACTTCAGTCATGACTGACAAAGCAAAATTGGAACAGACTTAAATTTTTTTAATTGGATGAAATGGATTGATAAAAGGAATTGGACAAATTACAGTTTGAAATACTGCAATGGGAGATTCAGAAGAGGCATAGTTGGTCCTTTTGGGAGCCTGCTTCCAAAAATTGGATTATTTGAAGGGAGACGAGCCTGAACAGAATGTGGGACTCTATTCAGAGAAGCAGCGACATCAGAGATGAGGGCATGGAGAGAGAGAGAGCAGCTGAGGACTCTAGTCTCCTGGAAAGAGAAAGACTGTGTGCTGGCAGCCAGGTATTCATTTTGGTGTACACTTTTGTGTGCAAGTAGTTGATTTTGCTAAACATCAACACCAAAAGTGGTTTGGGGTACATCCACCCCCACCCCCCGGCAAAAACAAAAACAAAAACAGAGAGACTAGAAACAAATACTGTTGAATGATGATTCACGGAGGAGGTTGTAATCATTATAATGAAACAATTAGTGTAAAACTGATGTTCTCCATGTAAACTAACACTCAATTCACAATAAAAACTTTTTTTAAAACATTGGTTTATTTGTCAACCATGGCTGAACTGGGAAGAACACATTCAAAGCTCTATTCTGAATTGACTAATTCAGATTTGGAACAACATTCGACTGGGAAAGAGGGTTGACTCCTGAGATAGGAAATGGACATTCTGAGAATGTGGACATATAGATAAACGCTCAAGATGTTTACCGTGCTAGGACCTGCATAGAACGTGGGGTTTAGGAAGTACATGTTTGCACATGCCCAGCACTAGCAGTCATTACAAAGGTACAAAGGTCACATATCTGTGATCTGTAGTCATGCTTATACAACTGGAGGACAGTACAGCAAAATGGTGCCAGTGACATTATAAGAAATTGTATCTGGAACTAGATCTAGGTTATAAGATTTGCTGAAGACAGTACTGGTAACCAAATAAAGTGTTCTAAAGTTTCAAGGTAACATAGTTGGTGGAATAAAAGGCTGACTGCCTCATGACCTGGATGGATCTTAATCTAGACGAACAAATGACTTTTACTACCCCAAGCATCTTTTTCTTTGAACATTCTCTAGCCTGCTTCTACCAATACGTTTTTTTACTGAAATGCATCCTTAAAGTGTCCTGCAATCAGATTTAATTTGTACCATATATATGTGTGTGTGTGTGTGTGTGTATATGTATATATACACATATATATAGAGAGAGAGAATCCTAGTGTGCCACTGTAGTATAAGCAGTCTGCCTGAATCTACGTGCCAAAACAGCCCAATCAGCTCCCGCCTCACATTGGTATGGCTTACAACCACATGGCTATGAACTCCCGGAGAGCAGGATCTGAGCTAGGGAGGACAAGGGTGGCTGTTGGCCACACCTCTGGTCACCAAGGGAGCATGGGGAAAAAGAAGGACTAATACCTTTCCTGTCAAACCCACCATTCACTCCTCAGAAACCCTACACAGGATCATTTTAAGTCTGAACCAACTTGATGGCATTTAATAACAACTATAGCGTAGTGGTTACGAATCGGGCTGCGAACCTTAAGGTCAGCGGTTCGAAACTACCAGCCGCTCCGCGGGAGAAAGATGAGGCTTTCTACTCCAGTAAAGATTTACACCCTCGGAAACCCTGTACAGGGTCGCTATGGGTCGGACCCGACTCGACGGCACTTAACAACAACAACATATATATATAGTTGTTATTAAATATATATACACACACACACACACACACACACACGGGATCTTCAAAAGGTTTAAAGGAAAATTCCATTATATTTTAATTCTATTTTTCTATGGACTTGTTGAAGCTGCCTCATATATTCTTCTACATTGAAAAGCAACTCTCGACCTTCAATCCCAGTTCTCCGTGGGACTAATGCAGTTATATAGCAAAAAATGAAAAGAAAGTAGTGCTTTAGTAACAATCAACAAGTCTGAAAAGCACAGGTTTAGAGAGGTGGTGCTGAAGGTTGTTCTAACAATATGCCTATATCACCACACATACACCCCTAGCTCCCCACCCCCACCCCCCACCACTGTTCTGTTTATTCACCAGTTACAGTCTCAACCTTCCTTAGGTCTCGAGACAAACTTTTGGAATGTGGAACAATTATAAGTAGAGATAGTTTGTATAAATTCAATTAAAATATTTTGAGATACAATTTAACAACCAATAGATTAGTTCTGATAGAATAGTTTGTATCAGACCATCTTCCTACTGAGAATAATTATCAATGACAGAGAATAATTAAAACAAAAAGAATAGCTGTGTTTGAAAGCATTAGATATTAATCAAGACAGTTAAGACATTAAGGACCAAGTCCCCAAAGGAAAGGGAACTTCATGCTTTTCCATCTAAGTGACAGTGACTACAGAGAAAGAAATTCAATCAAGGGATTGGCGGTGAAGAGATCCACAGAGACAGGAGGCCATATTTTGTACTACTTCTCTTCCTTGAGGCATTTGCCAAACAGTAAGTTACGGGGAGCAAGGAGCCAAGAAACCAAAAAATACAAAAAAGAAACAACAACAAAAAAACCCTAAAAAGACAAAGTTTTTCATAGTCTCATGACACTAGGAGATAGAGTTCAGGCTCCCCGCCAAGAAGGAGGGCAGCTACTAAGCCTATTGTTATTGTATTGTTATTGTTATTAGCTGTGTGAGTCAGCCCCTATAATGGCTACCCTGTGTAGAACAAAAGAAAATGTTTCCCAATCCTACACTGCCCTTATCCTGAGCCATCTCTGTTATCCATTAAGGTGTGTGTGTGTGAAAATTCCATCCTCTCTCTTTTCTTTCTTTAAAGTTTCATTGTGAATTGGACTTACAGAGTAAATCAACTTTCCATCCAACAATTCATGCACGTTTTGTTTCATCTCATAGATTGAAATCCCGACAATGAAACAGCACTTATCCCATTTCCTCCTTGCATTTCCCATTTCCATTATTCCTTCTTTCCTAACCTTTCTGAACTTTGTCCTGAAGTAAATGCTGCCCTTTTGATCTCAAATGGTTGATTGTTCAAAGGTGTGAGTACCTCACTAGCATTACTTTTCAGCTGAAAATGGAGCCATAGATTGGGGTGAGTTCATTTCCAGACCTAAAGGGTGACTAAGGGCCATAGTCTCGGGAGTTCAATCAGTGTCCATCTGACCAGTAAGCCTGGTCTATTTTATGACTTTGAATTTTGTTCCGCATTTTCTCCTGCTCTATCCAGGATGACCAAATGTGATCCTTTCAGAGCAGCTGATAATGGCAGCTGGACACTATCTAATTCTTCAGCACTTAACAGCAACAAACATCTTAATAGCAATAAAGATTCTATGGTTGCATGATGTGAATTTCTTAGCTTTAAAATTATTGGCTTGATGATGCTAGGTTTTAAAGAACAAAATTATAATTAAGTTTGCTGTTGAAACAATAAAATTATGACATAATATTATATACTTGTATTTAATTGACAAGCATAATTGATATGTAAACTACAGCTCAAAGAAAATCTTGCAGTTCTGATTTATCAGCATTGTACATGCGATTTATAACACATTGAATAAACTTTTTTTTTAGCACTTTTCTTCTTTTTAAAATAGAAGCAGTTCTTTTGTGTCTTTCTACAAAGTTTCAAAGTTGTCAGTAGTTTATTATTAGTCATCAAGAAATAATATTTGAGTTATTTAACCAAAATTGTTGAAGGTTAAAAACCCTAGCGTTTTTTTTAAGCCATGTAGTTTTGTCTTCAACTTACGAATTTATTCTAATGGTAAGCCAAATTCTTCCCTTCTAGGCAGTTTATACAAAGCTCTTCAACATTGTAATCAAAGAAAATTTTGTTATCTAACAGACTCAATTCTTTGCTATTTGACATGAAAGCTTTTATAAAATTTCTCGTCAGACTTTTAGCCAGACAGTAACAAATTCTGATGATGCCAAATAAATTCACTTTTTAGAAATCTTTCAAACTTTTTCTTTTGTACAACTCTTTAAATTGCAATCATAAACACACTCATCAGCAGACACAAATAATTTTTCTCTGTTGCATAAAAAGCAAGAGTATAAATTTTAAACTATAAAGCATATTAACTAAGTTTAATATCAGTCAGTTACTGAAAAACCTTTAAATTTATTTTAAGGCTGTCATTTTTAGGTGCTGTTTCTACTCACAGTGGTCCTGTGAAGGAAAAACATCCCGATCCTGTACCATCCTACAATACTGTTACCTTTGGGCCCATGGTTGTGATAGCTGTTATTCTCTTTCATTGAGGGTCATCTTCTATTTAGCTGACCTTCAATTTTGCCAACCTCGATGTCCTTCTCAAGAAACTGCTCCCCCCTAAAAACTTGTCCAAAGTTCACAAGACAGAGTCTTACCAACCCTGCTTCCAAGAAGTATTCTGCCTTACTTTTTCCAACATAAATTTGTTGCTTCTGTCACTGTTGTTAAATGCTATTGAGTCACTTTCAAGTCATAGTGGCCCTGTATAGGGTTTCCAAGGAGTAGCAGGTGAGCTTGAACCTATGACTTTGTGGTTAGCGGTCCATTGCTTATCTTACAGCATCCCACACTAGGCAGTTCTTACTGTTAGTGTTAAGTGCCATTACGTTGATTCTGACTCATAGTGAGCCTATGTAGGGTTTCCAAGGTGAGTTTGAACCACTGACCTTGTAGTTTGCAGTCCAGAGCTTATCAGACCATGGCACACCAGTCAGTTCATGTTGTTATTGTTGTTGTTAAGTGCCATCGAGTCGATTTCAACCTATAGGGACCCTGTAAAGAGTTCCGAGGAGCAGTTGGTGATCTTGAACCACCAACCTTGTAGTTCAAATGGCTTTGCAGTCTGGCGCATTAACCCACAGCACCACACCAGGACTCCATATGCTGTAAAACATAGCTGCCTTGAAATAAAGTTTGTTTGTTTGTTTGTTATTATTGTTAGGTGCCATTGTGTCAATACTGACTCAGTGACCCCATGCACAACAGAATGAAACACTGTCCAGTCCTGTACAAACCTCACAATCATTGCTATGTTTGATCCCATTGCTGATGCCAAGCCTTCTCCTTGAGGGCCTTCTACTTTTTCTCTGACCCTTTACTTTGCCAAACATGATACCTTTCTCCAGGGACTAGTCCCTCCTAATAATACGTCCAAAGTATGAGAGACAAAGTCTTGCCATCCTAGCTCCAAGGACCACTCTGGCTGCACTTCTTCCAACACAGATTTGATAGTCCATCATATTCTACTCCAACACCATAACTCAAATGCATCAATTCTTCTATGGACTCTTATTCACTGTCCAACTTTCACATGCATATGAGGTTATTGAAAATTCCATGGCTTGAGTCAGGTCCACCTTGGTCCTCAAACTGGTATCTTTGCTCTTCCACAATTTAAAGAGTTCTGGTGAAGTAGATTTACTTAATGCAATACCTTGTTTGAGTTCTTGACTACTGCTTCCATAGGTGTTGATGGTGGATCCAAGCAAAATGAAGTCTTTGACAACATCAATCTTTCTTCATTTATATGGGTGTTGTTTATTATTCAAATAGTGAGGATTTCTGTTTACATTGATATGCAACCCATACTGAAGGCTGTGGTCTTTGATCTTCATCAGTAAGTATTTTAAGTCCTCTTTTACCAAGCAAGGTTGTATCATCTGCATATTGCAGGTTATTAATGAGTATTCCTCCAATCCTGGTGCCACATTTTTCTTCATATAATCTAACTTTTTGGATTTTTTGCTCAGCACATAGGTTGAATAAACATGGTAAAGAATGGTACCCTGGAGCACACCTTTCCTTATTTTAAACCATTCAGTGTTCCCTTTTTCTATTCTGTGAGTCTATGTACAAGTTCCTCATGAGTACAATTAAGTATTCTGGAATATTCATTCTCCGCATTGTTGTCCATAGCTTGTCATGATCCACATAATCGAAAGCCTTTGTATAGTCAATAAAGTACAGATAAACATTTTTCTAGTGTGGCACTGTGGGTAAATACACTGTATTGCAAGGTCTATTTGAACCACAAGGTCAACGGTTCAATCTCACCAGCTGCTCCTTGGAAACCCTGTACAGAGACACTATGAGTCAGAAACAACTCAATGGCACTTAACAACAAAAACAATAGCAATCTTTCTGGTATTCTCTGTTTTCAGGCAAGATCCACCTGTTGTCAGCAATGATATTCCATGTCCCACGTCCTTTTCGAATCTGCCTTGAACCTCTGAAAGTCATCTGCCAATGTGTGGGTACAGCTGTTTTTTAATTATCTTTAGCAAAATTTTGTTTGCATGAGATATTGATGATATTCTCTGATGATTTCCACGTTCCATTGATTCATCTCTCTTTGTAATAGGGCGAAGAATGGATCTCTTCCAGTTAGTTGACCAGGTAGTGCCCTTCCAAATTTCTTGGTATGGATGAGTGAGTGTCTCCAGTGCTACTTCCGTTTGTTGAAAGATTTTAATTTGCATTCCATAAATTCCTAGTGCCTTGTTCTTTCCCAATGCCTTCAATGCAACTAAGACTTCTTCATTCAGTATTATTGGCTCTTGATCATTTGCTACCTCTTGAAATGATTAAACATAGACCATTTCTTTTAGGTACAGTGATTCTGTGTATTCCTCTCATCTTCTTTTGATGCTTTCTGCATCATTCCATATTTTGCTCACAGAATCTTTCAATATTTCAAGTCAAGGTTTGATATTTTTCTTCAGTTCCCTCAGCTTGAGAAATGCTGAGCGTGTTCTTCCCTTTTGGTTTTCTAACTCCAGGTCTTTGCACATTTTGTTATAATATTTGACTTTGTCCTCTCAAGCTGACCTTTGAAATTTTCTATTAAGCTCTTTTACCTCCTCGTTTCTTTCATTTGCTTTATCATCTCTATGCTGAAGAGCAAATTTCAGAGTCTCTTCTGACATCTCTTTTGGTCTTATCCTTCTTTTTTGTCTTCTTAATAACCATTTGCTTTTTTCTTGAATGATGTTGTCATCCCATAACTCTTCTGGTCTTTGGTTTTAGTGTCTAATGCATCTAATCTATTCTTTAAATGATTTCAAAATTCAGGTGGGATATGTTCGAGGTAATATTTTGGCTCTCATGGACTCTTTTTAATTTTCTTCAGTTTCAGCCTGAATATGCTGTCTACCCTTGACCTTGTTTCGGCTTGTGATATGGAGCTTTTTCACCGTCTATTTCCACAGATGTGGTAAATTTGATTTCTGTGTATTCCACCTAGTCATTTTTTATGTTGTTTAAAAAAGTGTTTGCAATGAATAAGCCATTTGTTTTGCAAAATTCTATAAGGCAATATCCATCATTGTTTCTATCACCAAGGCCATATTTTCTAACTACTGATCCTTCCTCTTTGTTCCCAACCTTTTCATCCCAGCCACCAATAATTATCAATGCATCTTGATTGTCTGTTTTATCAATTTCAACTGAAGTTGGTAAAATTCTTCAATTTCATCATCACTGGCATTGGTGGTTGGTGCACAAATTTGAATAATAGTGGTATTAACTGGGCTTCCTTGCAGGTGTATGGATATTATCACAGACAGTATTGCACTTCAAGAAAGATCTTAATATGTTCTTTTTGACAATGAATACAACGTCATTCCTTTTCAATTTCTCATTCTGGCATCGTAAACCATGTGATTGTTAGATTCAAAATGGCCACTGCCTGTCCATTTCAGTTTACTAATGTCTAGGATATTGCTGCTTATGTTGCAGTTCAGCTTTTGACAATTTTCAATTTTCCTAGATTCATGCTTCATACATTCCATGTTCTGATTATTAATGGATGTTTATAGCTATTTCTCTTAACTTTGAGTTATGCCTCATCAGCAAATGAAGGTCTTGAAGGTTTTACTCTGTTCGCATCATCACAGTCAACTACACTTTGAGGAGGCATCTCTTCCCTTATAGTTTGAGTGCATTTTAACCTGAGTGGTCCTTTTTCTGGGACTATATCTGACAATATTCTGATGTTCTTCATCAGGTTTCAATATTCTAAATTCTGGTGCTGTTTTTCATAAGATTTTTGGTGACTAAATATTCTAAACTAGTCTATCTCGCCTTCTTCCTAGTCTGTCTTCATTTGCAAGCTCAGCTGAAGCCTATCCACTGTGGGTGATCTTACTGGTATTTAAAATACTCATGGAATAGCTTCCAGAATCACAGCAACTAGCAAGGCACCACAGTATGACAAAGTGACAGATGAGAAGTGGAAAGTTTATTTAAATAGCCTATATTTATTTGCTATTGTTGTAAAGTGTTGCCAAGTCCGTTCCGACTCATAGTGACTCTATAAAGAGTTTCCAAGGAGTGGCTGGTGAGTTTTAACTGATAACCTTGCAGTTAACTTGCAGTTAGCAGGCCAGTACTTAGTGTTTCATCACTACTCCATATTTTTATTTTACCTCTACCATTTTCTTTTAGGTGTTCCTCATTGTGATTTCCCTGGTTGGGCATAGAATTCTACAGTTGTTATTATTAGGTGCCATTGAGTCCATTTTAACACATAGTGACTCAATGGACAACAGAAGGAAATACTGCCCAGTACTCTGCCATCCTCATAACTGATGTTACATTTGAAACCATTGCTGCTGCTACGGTGCCAATTAATCAAATTGGAGGGTCTTCCTTTTTTTTTTTGAAGACCCTTCACTTTACTAAGTATAATGTCTCTTTCCAGGGACTGGTCCCTCCTGATACCATGTTCCGAAGTATGACTGACAAAGTCTTGCCACCCTGCCTTCTAAGGAGCATTCTGACTGTATTTCTTCCAGCACACACATTTGTTTGTTCTCTGGCAGTTCATGATACTTTCAATAGTCTCCTTCATCACCATAATTTAAATGCATCACATTTTCTACAGTTTTCCTTATTTTTGTCCAACTTTCATATGCATATGAGGTTATTAAAAATACCATGGTTTGGGTCAGGCACTCCATAGTCCTCAAACTGATATCTTTGTTCTTGAACACTTTGAAGAGGTCTTATGCAACAGATTTGCCTAATGCAATACATCTATTGCTGCTTCCATGAGTGTTGATTATGGATTCAAGCAAAATGAACTCTTTGACAACTTCAACCTTTTCTCCATTTATCATGATGTTATTTATTGGTCAGCAGTGATGATTTTTGTTTTCTTTACATTATACAACCCATACTGCAGGCTGTATGTAGACTTTGATCTTCACCAGTATGTATATTAAGTCCTCTTTACTTACAGAAAGCAAGGTTGTATCATCTGCATATTGGAGCCTTCCTCCAATCTTGATGCCACATTCTTCTTCAGATAATCCAGTTTCTCAGATTATTTCCTCAGCATAAAGACTGAACAAGTATGGTGAAACAATACAGCCGAAGAACACACCTTTCCTGATTTTAAAACATTCAGTATCCCCTTGTTCTGTTTGAACAATTGTCTCTTGGTTTGTGTACAGGTTCTCATGAGCACAATTTAGTGTTCTAGAATGTCCATTCTTCACAATGTCATCTATAGCTTGTCATGAGTCACACAATCGAAAACCTTTAATAGTCAATAAAGCACAAGTGGACATCATTCCAGTAGTCTCTAACTTTCAGACAAGATTGATTTGATGTTTGCAATTATATCCCTAGTTCTACAACCTCTTCTGAATCTGAATTGAGCTTTTGGCGGTTCCATGCCATTGTACTGTTGTAGCAATTTTTTTAATAATCTGTAACAAAATTTTACTTCATGTGACATTAATGATATTGTTCAATGATTTCCAGATTCTATTGATGCTATAAAAGTTTTTCTAAAGTAAATTCATGAAAATCAGAATCATAAAACTTAAGAAGGGCTTTTTATTTTGTTCCTCTTGTTTTGCACTAGGTATTCTCAATGCTCAGAACTCAGAAAGCTGTCATTTAGGAGTCTTTGTTTTGCCAGTCTCTTGATCCTTCTATTTCTTGTCATTCGGAAATCAATAAAAATCATTTACTTTGTTTAAGTTAAACACATTCCATATAACATCTAGTGCAAGTTAATTAGAAAGATTTTGCTCTTAAGGTTTTGTTTTTAAGGTTAACATAAAAACCACTGTCAAAACAATTTTATTTTCATCAGTACTTGGGAATATTGTTGTTGTTGTTCTTGTTAAATAAGTGTTCATTTATTATTAAACCAGGAGCCATGGTGGCATAGTGGGTTAAGCATTGGATTGTTAATTGCAGGTTCGGTGTTTCAAATCCATGAATTTCTTTGTGGGAGAAAGATGAGTTTTACTGCTCCCTTCAATATTTATAGCCTCAGAAATCCTATGCAGGATCAATATGAGTGGGAACCATCTCAACAGCACACAACAATAACAACAACAATCATTAAACCAATCAGAGAAAGTTCTTTGAGCAAGTATTATATTCTAAGTCATCAATATTATCCAGAGGTAGGAAATTATTATACTTTCATAATCCTGTCTTTTGCATGTTTTATAGGATCTTTAGAGATGGATTTAAAAATATTTTTTCTCTTTAAAACCTTTTTATACCAATAAAAAATTAACAAATCATTTTCAGTTCACTTGTCAAATAGAACAATTTTATATCATTTTTTTTCTCAATATAGCTACTGAAAGCCTGATCCATAAGATTCAAAAAGACTGCTTCCAGGAACCACACCTCTGATACTGAAGATGACACACCACATGTGGCATCTGTGATTTCAAAGACATGGCTGGTTCCTGTGGTGCTTTGTATCTCTGTCATCTTTCTTTGCTGTTGTTTCATCACCTTGGTATCTTGATGGTGTTGAAAAAACAGGGCCAGTATAAACCAGGACTGAGAAAGCCAGGGTCCAGGGAAATTAAGACATGCAACACCCTGACCAAGAACTCATAAAAGTAAGTATTATATAGAAAGTGTAAGCTTTTAAGAGTATCATTTTTAGTTTTCTGTTAAGACAAAGTTTGACTGTAAAAGTAATTATATAGTATGCCCACTCTTAATTTCTAAAAATCAGTGACTGACAAACTGCCTTTTTAAACTATTTCTATTTTTTGAGTAGTATACTTTCTGCATGGAGTCCTGGTGTGGCACTGTGGGATAAAGTACCAAATCACATGGCTGATTTGAACCACAAGGTCAGCAGTTCAAGCTCACCAGCCACTCCTTGGAAACCCTGTGCAGGGTCGCTATGTGTTAGGACTGAATCAATGCCATTTAATAACAACAACACCCTTTGCCAACATTAAAAAATGCTGAATGTAGTGGAGTGAATTATTTAATATATCTCTTTCAACCACGTCTTTGCAACTCCTACCAAACAACTTTTTTTCGTGATGCATCTGATAGGAGAAGGTGGGAGAAGATACTGACAGGACTATATGTAAGTGATTATGAACAGGGTTCCTTGTGATTGTAAAGTCTTGGAACTCTAAGGTGGGTATAAAATGAGGAAATCTCAGAGGTAGGAATGGGGGAATCACACTACCACCAAGGAAGAGCCAGGAGTAGAGCATGTCCTTTGGACCCTGAGATCCCTGCACACAGAACTTCCTTGACTCAAGAACAGAATTCTGACACCAGAGAAGGAGCAGCAACAGGAGAGCCAAGAGCCAGAGCATGAGACAAAATGATGGGCTTCCCAAACCACAGAGCAAGTAAAACGGAGAGCCTTTGGACAGGAGGCTTATGTGTGGGGTACCTTCAGGTGTTGACCCACAAAGCTAAAGCTGAGAACCTTTGGGCTGAGGCTTATAGCAGAGGGGGGCGTGCTTTGGGCATTTACCGGCAGCCCTGAAAGAACTGTGTAACACTGCTGGAGCAGGAATCAGACAGGCCAAGGGACCATGGGCCAGAGAGAGACCTGCCTGCGGGAACAGCAGATAAGAGGCTGTCCTGACCAAAGACCCAAACATTGTATGATCCTGAACTGGACTATGTTAACTTCCCTAATAAACCCATAACTGTGGAGGGTGGGGGGGAAGACTGGTTAACGATAAAAGTTAAACCTAGTCTGCAAGGTCGGTTTGAACTCCAAGGTTGGTGGTTCAAAGTCACCAGCTACTCCTCAGTATGGTGGTGGTGGTGGTGTGCCATGGAGTCAGTTCTGACTCATAGCGACCCTGTACAGGGTTTCTGAGGCTGTAAATCTTTATGGGAGCAGAAAGCCTCATCTTTCTCCTGAAGAACAGCTGGTAGTTTTGAACTGCTGACCTCGTGGTTAGCAGTCCAATTTGTAACCACTATGCTACCAGAGATACTTCAGAAACCCTATACAGGGTTGCTATTGGTTGGAACCAACTCAACAGTAACTATTAGTCATGGCTTTCTGAAACAACACAGAAAGATGAAACAGAAAAACATATATAGCCACCAGTCTATGAGGACAGCTCCCAAAGCAGACATATACAATACCATACAACACAAATGTGGGAAATTCAGTTTCTTAAAACACATATAGCAATTTTTGGATGCCAGCCACTGAAAAAGCAAATACAGAATCAGTAAACTTATTAACTTGCCAGAGTATCACTAGGAGGGAAATTAAATCCTCTGAAAACATGTGTGTATTAAACAAAAGTCCTCCAGGGAAAAGAAAAGGTGATACAAATGTGATCTCCTAAAATGGGAGGAAAAAGAAATGATAGAATGTTATTTTATCAGAGGTATTACTGAAATTCTATTATATCCACTCATTTCTCTAATTGGAAAATACCATTAGCTATGCTTACTAGGATGGGTTAAAAGGGGCAAATGGAGTTGACCCAGTGACCTTTTAGCTCCTGATTTTGTGTTGTTAATTTGGATGCAACAACCTGCAGGAAAGCAATTCTGCTTTCTTCATGTATTTTAACCCACTGTTAGTGAGTTGATTCTGACTCATCAGAGCCCTGTATAGGATTTCTAAAGCTGTAAATCTTTATGGGAGCAAAAAGTTTCACCTTTCTCCTGAAGAGTGGCTGGTGGGTTTGAACTGTTGACTTTGTTGTCAACAGTCGAGGGCTTATCCTACAGCACTAATCCCAGGGCTCTTCTGTTATTTTTCAGAAGCTTCTTAGTTCAGGAGCCTTTCTGTTCAATTTATTGCACAGAACTTTAATTCAACAAGGTCAAGTGAGCAGCAAAATGGTCACTGGTGTTTTAAATTGTCTTTAAAAAAGCTATTTCAACTTAGAATGAACATATTATGGGGCCAAACATATAATGAGCAGGAGTCTCAGAAGGGAACTTTCCATTCGTAGATTTAACATTACTCTTCAAAGAAAAGTCAAAGGTGCACTGGCGGTAAAAGCAGAGCACTATTGTCGATTGCCTAGGAGGCAAAAAGCTGTGTGGAACATGACTTTTGATTTGCTTTGAGTCACAAAAATGTAGAGAGGAATGTTTTGGGATTTGGACTGTGTCTTTCTTGGACCAGTGTTCCCTTTCATTGCACGAGATTTTACTTACAGGTAGCAGGTAGTCTAGTGTTCTGACCTGTCTCATAACCACCTTATCCTGTCACGGGAATCATTAATGCTCATGATAAGTGCCAGCAACTACTCTAAAAGCTTTTACTGGTCAACCTGCGCCCAAATTATGTGACCCAAAGCTCTTTGAAGTTTAATTACCTCTGTAGCTGCCAAAGCTTCAAGGATCAGAATTATCTCCTTCTAGACAAAACTGTGCACAAACCCCAGGATAAATTTAAAAGAAAATAGATCCAGACAAAAATGAAAGATAAGTCATTCTCAAAAAGTTCAGCGAAAGCTACAAAAAAGAGCAGAGTTCAAATCTTGAGGTGATTCCTAGGGAGGTCCAGGAAAGCATCAAGCCAATAGGCTCTTACTCTTTCCAGAGCCTGAGTTATTAGCCTCCCAAGGGAACCTCCAGCAGCTCCCCTTCAGATTCCTACCTCTAACACAAAGAAATGTCAAATAGCAAAAACAGCAGAGTATGACTGAAATGAAAAGAGCTTTCTTTTAGTGAGAAGTAATGCGATTTTCAAATTGCAAATCACATCATCTAGAGGATTCTTAACTAAGTGATCAAAGGAGGAGACAGTTAAGGGAGTACTTATAATACAAGGAACTTCAATAAAAACTCAGTAATTGGCTGACATTTAGGTAATGGTTATAAAATTGGGTGCATCTGGCCTTGAAACAATCATGGGACCCTCCTTACAGGACCTCATAATTCTAAGGTTTATATTGAGCTAAGCATCTGTTCTGAGTATTATTCAGCAAGCAAAACATTAAGCAAACAAAATTTTATTCTTCTCTAAAATTGTTTGTCAAGTAATTTTCTCAAGATAGTGTGGAGAGCTTCAGAAATGACAGGCTGCATTCTCGATATTAAAGTGACCTTTGATTCAAAATGGAGTTCTCAGACCTTAGCATAGTAACTATCTCATTATTTATGGTGCTCTTACTCAAAGTAAAAATAAAATCAATACACATTGACTAATAGTTGACATATCTGAAGATGCTTTAGAAACAATGACACAGGAAACAAGTGTTAGTTATAACCAGATTTAGGGTATTAGTTCATTTAAGTGGATAATGCATCAAGCAGAAGGGAGAAAAAAGGCAGACAGAAGGAAAATTGGTCATGCCTATTTACCCACTATTGAGGACAGTGGACCCCTTGTCTCATAAACAAGAGTACTGTGTGTGTGTGTGTGTGTGCCTGGAGCAGTGATGTCTTCATCAGTCCATCAGGTTCTTTATCACACTAGACACACAATCCAGCTAACTCTCCTGGTTCAGAGTATATGCCCACCAAGTAATCTTCTGATCATATTGTCACTCTAGAAAGAAAATGCACTGGTCAGCAACAAGGAGCATTTTATCCAATTAAAATGGCAAAGTTCACCTCATACTTTCATGTATTGTTTCTGTTTTCTTTTCTGATTTAATTCAAAAACGGATGCAATCATACATCAACAGCAAACTGCCAGAAACCCAAGCAGATTCAGAAGAAGATAAGGAACTAGCGATATCATTCCTAACATTAGATGGCCCTTGGCTGAAAGCAGAGAATACCAGAAAGATGTTTACTTGTGCTTTATTGACTATGCAAAGTCTTGACTGTGATCCATGACAAGTTATGACTAACATTGTGAAGAATCACTATACTAGAATACTTAATTATGCTCATGAGGAACCTATATAGAGACCAAGAAGCAGTTGTTTAAACAGAACAAGGAGATATAGAATGGTTTAAATTCAGGAAAGGTGTGTGCCCAGGCTGTAGTCTTTTACCATGCTTGCTCAATTTTATACTGAGCACATAATCTGAGCAACCTCACTATATGAAGAAGAATATGGCATTAGGATTGAAGGAGATTCATTAAGAACCTGCAATATGCAGATGATACAACCTTGTTTGCTGAAAGTAAAGAGTACTTAAAATACTTAATGATAAAGATCAAAGACCACAGTCTTCAGTATGGGTTGCACTTCAATGTAAAGAAAACAAAAATTCTCACCATTGGACCAAAAATTGCATTGTGATAAGTGAAGAAAAGATTGAAGTTATCAAAGACTTCACTTTGCTTGGATCCACAGTCAGCACTTATGGAAGCAGCAGTCAAGAAATCAAAGGATGTATTTCATTAAGCAAATACGTTGCACAAAGCCTTTTTAGAGTGATCAAGAGTAAAGATATCAATTTGATGACTAAGGTACACCTAACTCAAGTCATGGCATTTTTAGTCGCCTCATATGCAGAAGAACAAACAAATCTGTGTTGTAGGAAGTATAGCCAGAATGCTTTTTAGAAGACCTACTTTGTCTTTCATATTTTGCACATATTATCAGGAGGGATCAATTCCTGGAGGAGGACATGATGTGGAGGGTAAAGTTGAGAATCAGTGAAAAATAGGAACACCTCTAATGAGATGGATTAACACAGTGGCAGCATCAATGGACTCAAGCGTAACAATTGTGAGAATGGTTCAGGATTGAGCAGTGTTTCATTCTGTTGTGCACAGGGTCACTATGAGTTGGAAGAGATTTGATGGCACCTGATAATAACAACACATCATCTTTTCATAATATTAGTACTCCATAAGCATTCAAGGGGTCATGAACTTTTTGTCTAAAAGGGAAGGATTTTGCTCAATGTCTGTTGAGTGGGAATTGCCAAAATTCCTTCTAGAGAAATCTTCTTGCCACAGGATTGTTGGAGTGATTTCAGTGACTTTCTGTACTGTCTGGAATAGTGGAACACTCCAGCAAGGCTACCTGGTTTTGATCTTGCAACTAACGACACTTACTCAGAGGAAGCCCCAAGCCCTGCTCTTCCAAAATCCCATTCTCCTACCTGATAAGAAGTATGCACAACTAAATAAACATGAAAGAGAGAGACTTATTCATAAATAGAAAAATAAAACTTGAAAAAGAACTGACTAGAAATTGAAGAGGACATCCTAGAAGAGTTTGTCTAGTAACAAAATCAAGGCCAAATCACATGAACCTTTGACTCTGCTCCAACTCAACCACAAACAATAATTTCTTTGGCCTGAGGGACCCACTAGGTTTTGCTCATATCAAATTTGATGTGTAAGTCCTGGCTAATAAAACCACTAGTACTAAGAGCTCTAGTTCTTTAGATTAAATGATTCATATGATACTGTTATTTAAATATGTACAAACATAAAGTTGTGTATAAACTCCTTATGATCACATAACTATAAATCTACAGAACCAATATAATTCAAAGTAACTCTATTAATTTAATGTAACATATGATGTTACTTTGCTGAAATAAAGTCACCTTTTCCTCTCGGACTATAGTAACTGAATGCCAGAGCACGGATCTTTTTGGTTTTGGCAGCCTGTGCTACACTCTACCATGAGAGACCTTAATGTTCCTGACACAGTTCTTCAAACAAACTACTATGAAATCTTTATTCACAGCATGTATCTTGATGTCATTAGTTTTCACGTATATATTTTCTTCTCCTGTCTACTTGAGGCCAATAAAGTTACAACTCAAAACCAGTACCTAATGACAATCCAAAATTGCCTGACTGAGCTCACCAGCTATTTGATGACCCAGACTGTGTTTATGTTAATGCATCTAGATTATCTTCAAATTAAATATAAAAAGAATTTTAAATTACTGTGGAGGACTTGCAAACTCTAGGTTGAGAATCTAGTCCTTTGACTGAGCACCATGTCATGCTTTATTTAGTCTCTCTTTCCAATGTTTGTGAATAATTAGACAAAAAATCAATTAACAGATTATATCAGCTCCTTCCTGCTGTCAGCTCACAAAATGGTTAGGCATATTCACGCCTTTTTATTTTACTCTCTACAATGGTGTGCTTTTCTTTAAGCAAGAACATATAAGTTGTTGAGAGACTATTCATATAGCCAGAGTCATCTTCTCAAAACCCTTAGCTGTTGAGTAGATCCTGACCCATAATGACCTTCTAGCACAGAGTAGAACTACTTGACTGGTTTTCCAAAGCTTTACTCTTCATGGAAGCAGGGTGCCACATCCTTCTCCCATGGCAGGAATGTCACCAGGGTTGGTCTCAGCCTGTGCAGTCAATGATGGTGTATCCTTACCCCATGGGCTTCCTCCCATGCCAGACCATAAAGAATCCTTAACCCACTGCTATGGAGTCCGTTCCAACTCATAGCGATCCTATGTGTAGTTTCAGAGACTGTAAACCTTCATGGGAGTAGACAGCCTCATCTTTCTCTAGAGGAGTAACTGGTGGGTTTGAACTGCTTACTATGCCTTTAGCAGCTCAATGCCTAACTCACAGAGCCACGAGGGCTCTTTACAGAATCCTCAGTAATATTTATTATCAATTTTATCATAGGATAATACGTGATAAATCTAGTAAATTCCTTAAAAGTAGTATTTTTATATTACATGAATAATAACAACAAAATTGTTTTGTAAAGTCTACAACAAATTACATTTTAGTAACTAAGTGAATTTTTAGATTTTCTCCTTTTCGTTAAATTACTACTTCACTATCAAAAAGTGATATTGATTTAGGTTCACAAATACTAATTACTGTAATATTGTAACTAAAATGCCAGAATATTTGACAAAATCAGTGACTATAAAAATGCCGGCGGCAATGAAAACAACAGCATGGGCTTGTAGGGCATGCAAAAGAAACCATGTGTTTCGAAGCTTTGCTGTAACTGGATAACAGTAGCAGATGTAACTGGAATGCATTGTAGATATATTGATACATGTAAGCTGGCCTTAAGAAAAATGTTTTTGTTGTTATAACAAACTACAGGAATATTTTTATAAAAAATAATAAATTTCTGCTGAAATACTGCACACCTTTTTATGGACAGCCACTTTGATATCACTTCCTCTAACTGTGTGACTCAGTGTGGCCACACCACCTGCAGCCCCCTAGTGACACCACTGTCCTGTGGAGCTTCTGATGGGTTTGAACTGCTGACCTTTCAGTTACAATGGAGAGCTTTTAACTGCTGTGCCACCAGGGATCCTATCTCTTCCTCAGAGATAGACAAAAGCTGAAAGAGAATGTAGTTGGAGTTCTGGTTCCTTATCTTTTTTTAGTTGTGTGAAAGAGCAATCAAGTTATTGTTATTGTTGTCGTTATGAACTCTCATCAAGTTTTCCATTTGCTTAACTGTTGTACCACCATAGCACCTGCAAAGAGAAATGTTGTGGTTGCTAAGTGTCCTTGAGTTGGTTCTGACTCATAGTCACCCTGCATAGGGTTTTCAAGGAGAAGCTGATGGATTTGAACAATAGCCTACATTTAAAAAGATCAGAACAATTGATAAGTCTGGAAAATTCCCTAATCTGTTTCATTTTCTTTGCTCACCTTACTAGAGCAGAAAAACTTACACCTGCCTTTCCATTCTATTTCATTTTCCCTTTCCCATGGGATGTGAAGTATGCTTTTAGGGTGCAAGAAAACAAACATTGAAATTATACTGATTTGAGACACTAGTTGCAAAAGCTTCTGACGTGGCTGTGTTAATTCTCCATCTAATCAAATAACTGGGGAATAGAGTAGGGGTCCCAGAGTCCTGGTGTGGTGCTGTGGGTTAATGCACCAGACTGCAAAACCGTTTGAACTGCAAGGTTGGTGGTTCAAGCTCACCAGCTGCTCCTCAGAAACCCTCAGGGTCATTATGGGTCAGAAGCGACTCGACAGCACTTCACAACAACAACAGAGTAGGGGTCCCAACCCTCCTCCAATAAGCCACTGAATCCTTGCACCCCAAATGCCCAATTTGAAGTGTCATATTTAGCATAATAAAAATTTCCATGTCAACTTCTGAATTCCATGCTGCCACCCTGATCAATTTATCAGTTTATCCCCAGGAGCATTAAAAGATTTTAAACTTTGTAAACAAATATGAGCTACTAGATCTAACCCCATGCCTTCTAATTTTTCTTTCATAACATTTTTTTTCTTCTCTCTACATTTTTGGATAGTTCATCATCTTCATCTTCTATATCTATATATGAAGATGATGATCTTAAAGACTTGTTGATAAAAAATAGCAATCAAGATTTTTATTGATCAGAATTGCTTTTTATACTTTGGCCTCTACTCTAACAATTCTTTGTTTGAGGCTACCACGTTCACCTATCCTAAGGATAATAGATTAGAATGGTCTTCGATTTCTCTTTTCTGTTCTGGGTTGGTGGTTTTGGTTTTATTCACTTCCAGATTCTTTGTTTTGCTTAAATATCTGGTTATTATTGGTTATTTCCATTGATCTAATCACATTTTCTTGCTATCCTCCAGAAATTCTGCATTTCTTTTCCCAATGGCACTCTTTACTTTTTAGCATTGTTATAAATGTATTGGTTTTCAAGTATTTTTTTCTATTATTTGAGAAGTGGGGAAGAAGATTCAATTCACCTTTCTGTTTATTAATTCTCTTTTTAAAAATGAAAATCCCATCTTTAAATAACATTGGTAGAAAAGTTGTGAGATTTCATACTTCATGTAAGGTACAATTTCATCCAAATATCTACTGATCTGAAATGTCAACTTTATCATACACTAAATTTCTCTGTAAATGTAGGTTTACTTTTGAACTTCTTTGATAGTAATGTGCTATTTTAAATTATTGTCTGAGAAAATGGAGAGCAACAATATAGACCTGTAGATAGCCTTAAAATTTCATTTCCTCCATACAAACCTGCTTAGAAAGCAGAAAAATTAGTGACTAATAAGATTTATATTTCCTCAACATTTATAATAAATACTCACTATACTGTTAAAAGTGTACATAACATAGTTGATCCTACTTGATCTTAGTTGATCTTCAAAAATGGTGATTAATATCTCCAGTTTACAGAAGAAGAAACTGGAGAATGTAATGACTTACTCAAGGTTACCCAACTATTAAGTAGCTGAACCACCACTGGTTTGTCATGCTGTGGAGGCTTGCATGATACTGTAATTCTGGAAGCTTTGACACCAGTGTTTTACATGTCAGCAGTGTCACCCATGGTGGACAGGTTTCACCTGAGTTTCCAGACAAACACTAAGAAGAAGAAGAGACGGACTACCTGCAAAAATTTAGTCATTAAAAACCTTATGAATAGCAGTGTAACACTGTCAGATAGCACAGAATATTGAATACTGAAACATGATGAAGAGCACCAGAATATTGTCCAATACAGTGCCAGAAGATGAGTCCTTCAGGTTGGAAGACACTCAAAATACGATTTGGGAAGAGCTGCCTCCTCAAAGCAGAGTTGACCATGATGACTCGAATGAAGTAAAGTTTTCAGGACCTTCATTTGCTGGTAGGGCACAATGAGGAGAAATACCTGTAAACATTCATTAATAATTGGAACATTGGACATACAAAGTCTGAATCTTGGAAAATTGGAAATAGTCATACATGAAATGGAACACATAAACAATGATATCCCACGCATTATTGTTGTTGTTGTTTGTTATTGTTGTTAAGTGCCATCAAGTCATTTCTGACCCATAGCGACCTTGTGTAGGGTTTCCAAGGAGCAGCTGGTGAGCTTGAACCGCCTACCTTGCAGTTCAAACTGACTTTGCAGTCTGATGCATTAGTCCACAGAGCCACTTGTTGTTAAGTGCTGTCAATTCAGTTCCGACCCATAGTAACCCTATATAGAGTTTCCAAAGAACAGCTGGTGAACTTCAACTGCTGACCTTGCAATTCAAACCAACTTTGTTATCCAGCACATTAGCCCACAGTGCCACACCAGGACTCCACCCTAGGTATTAGTGAACTGAAATGGACTGATACTGGTTCTTTTGAATCAGGCAATCACATGGTTTACTATGCTGGGAATGACAAATTGAAAAGGAATTACATCACATTCATCATTACAAAGAACATTTCAAGATCTATCTTAAAGTACAACGTTGTCTGTGATAGGATAATATCCATACGCCTACAAGGAAGATCAGTTAATAGAACTATTATTTAAATTTATTCATCAACTAACAAAGCCAGTGATGGTGAAACTGAAGAATACTACCAACTTAATCAATCTGAAATTGGTCAAATATATAATCAAAATGTATTGGTTATTGCTGGCAATTGGAATGCAAAGCTTGGAAACAAAGTGGAGGGATCAGTAGTTGGAAAATATGCCCTTGGTGATAGAAAAGATGCAGATCACATGATAGAATTCTGCAAGACCAATGACTTATTTATTGAAAATACTTTTTTTTTAACAGCATAAAAGACTTCTATACACATAGATCTCACCAGATAGAATACACAGAAATCAAACTGACTACATCTGTGGAAAGATAGTGGAGAAGCTCTGTATTATCAGCCAAAACAAGACCAGGTGCAGACTGTGGAATAGGCCATCAATTGTTCATATGCATGTTCAGAATGAAGCTGAAGAAAATTAAAACAAGTCCATGAGAGCCAAAATTTGACCATGAATATATCCCACTTGGATTTAGAGATTATCTGAAGAATACATTTGATGCATTAGACAACCAAAAGAGTTGTCGATGGCATCAAGAGCAGGAAGAAAGGAAAAGGTAATTAAGACAAGAAAGAAGGAAAAGACCAAAATGGATGTCAGAAGAGACTCTCACACTTGCTTTCCAGAGTAGAGACACTAAAGCAATTGGAAGAAATGAGGAGGTAAAAGAGCTGAACTAAAAATGTCAAAGGGTAGCTCAGGAAGACAAATATTATAACAAAGTCAAATATTATAACAAAATGTGTAAAGACCTGGAGTTAGAAAACCAAAAGGGAAGAACACACTGAGCATTTCTCAAACTGAGGGAACTAAAGAAAAAATTCAAACCTCGACTTGTGATATTCAAGGATTGTATGGGCAAAATATTGAATGATACAGAAAGCATAAAAAGAAGATGGAAAGACTACACAGATTCACTGCACCAAAAAGAAATGGTCAATGCCCAGCCATTTCAAGAGGTAGCATATGAACAAGAGTCAATGATACTGAAGGAAGATGTCCAAAGTGTACTGAAGGCATTGACAAAGAACAAGCCTCTGGGAACTCTCAACAAACTGAAGTAGCACTGAAGGAACTCACTCATCTATGCCAAGAAATTTGGAAAACAGCTACCTGGCCAACTGATTGGGAGAGATCCATATTTGGGCCCATTCCAAAGAGAGGTGACCCAACAGAATGTGGAAAGCATGGAAGAATATCAGCATTATCACATGCAAGGAAATTTTTGCTAAAGATAATTAATTCAAAATTAGCAGCAGCAGTACATTGACAGTGAACTGCCAAGCGTTCAAGCTGGATTTAGACGTGGATGTGGAATGAGGGATATCATTGTTGATGTCATACTTTAGAACATATTATCAGGAGTTATAAGTCCCTGGAAAAGGACATTATGTGGAGGGTATATTGGAGAATCAGCTAAAAAGAGGAAGCCCCCCAACAAGAGTGATTGACACTGTGGCAGCAGCAATGAGTTCAAGTGTAACAATTGTGAGGATGGCCAGGGACCAGGCAGTGTTTTGTTCTGTTGTCCATAGGTTCACCGTGAATCAAAACCGACTTGACTCTAGGGCACCTAACAATAGGATATTCATCAGCTCACTGGGCGGTACAGAATATCAGTGATCAGCTGCTAAATGAAAGACTTGACATTCGTTTTCATATGAAGGTGCCTCAGAAAAAAAGCCTGGGAATTCAATTCCAAAAAATTAACTACTGAAACCATACAGAACCAGTTCTATTCTAACACACTTGGAATTGACATTAGTTAGAATGGACTTCAAGGCAACTTTTTTTCTTTTCTTAAAGAACATTTAACAGTCTTGCATGTCACTTAATAACTTTCGCTCAACATTTTTTATTTTATCAACTATATCTACTCCTTCTCTGAGACTCCTTTGAACCCGTTTTGTCATCCTATTGTTCCCTCACTGATGAGTTAAGCCTTTGATAAGAACTCAATATATATTTGTATGAGTATCATGTTCTTGAATGCTTAAAATGTATGCATTGGTAATGTTACCAACAACAATAATAATACTATTATTTGTCTAACAATAACAATACCTCTTTAGCAATCTCTTACTATATGCCAGACATTGCATTAAGTACTTTGTGAACATTATATTTTATCTAATCCTCAAAATAACCTTGTCAGTTTGGGGAAACTGAAGCCCAGGGATGCAATCTTACAAATTCTCCAAAATGTAGAGGCAGGGCTAGAACTCTGGACTGCATTATTACTATTGTTAATGTATTGTTCCTTTACAGTGCAGCTTAATAAAGTGCATGCTGATTTTGTTGGAAGAAAAAAAAAGTTCCCATGTAATAGATGAAAAACTTACTTCCATCAAGTCTATTCTAACAAACAACAATCTTATAGGACAGAACAGAATTGTTTCCAAGATTGTAAATCTTTAGAGGAACAGAAACTCTCATCTTTCTCCCATGAAGCAGTAGGTGTGTTTGAACCATTGACCCAATTCTTAACTCACTGTGCCACCAGGGCTTCTTTCTGATTGTTGTTAAATGCTGTTGAGTCAATTTCCACTCATAGTTCCAGGACTCTTTCGACAGATGTTATTGTTGTTGTTAAGTGCCACCGAGTCAGTGCTGACTTTTAACCACCCTGTATAGGGTTTCTGGGAGGCCTGGTATGGCACTGTGGGTTAATGCACCAGACTGCAAAGTCGTTTGAATCGCAAGGTCAGTGGCTCAAGCTCACCAGTTGCTCCTTGGAAACCCTATACAGGGTCACTATGGGTTGGAATCGACTCGACGGTACTTAACAACAACATAGGGTTTCTGAAGAGCAGCTGGTGGGTTTCAACTGTTGACCTTATGGTTCACAGTCCAGTGCTGATCCTACAGTTCCACACCAGGCATCCTTTTGATCAGTAAGGAGACTGAAATTCAGAGAATGAGTTGTCTTACCCAAATCACCTCACTAATGAGGAGCTTAGGAAGTCTGTGAAAGCCCATTATCAGACTCCTTCATCAGTGCACTTTCTGCGACTCCCCCTGCTTCTGAACAGATGGTCAGTCAGGCAGCCCTGTTTGTTCCACTTCTTAGTCTCAAACTATGGTTACAGCTGCTATTATTTCCCCTTTGTCCTGAGTGGACTGACTTTGAGATTTTTATCTTCCCACATTTGTCTTTCACATAATGATGAGGCAATGTTGAATTTAGTCTCTGCTTCTCATTTACTTTTCTGTCACTGATAGAGTTCACCATCCCCTTCCTAACCAACACCCCCCCTAGCCCAACAGTACAACATATGGGCACAACCTTTGTAGATAAGCTACACACTTGCCTGCAATATCCTTTTTACACCACAGACTTAGTCATGGTTATCATTAATGGTAACAAACAGATGTGCTACTCTATACAGAAAACATATAGCAAGAATTATATTGGAAACCAACCCTTGTCTTACACAAGGAGTCATTATATTTAGGTTAAAAACAGTTTGTTGTTGTTGCTAAGTGCCATTGAGTAGGTTCTGACTCATAGCGACCCTGTATAGGGTTTCCAAGGAGCAGCTGGTGAGTTTGAATCACCCATCCTGTGGTTCAAACAGACCTTGAGGTCTAGTACTTAGCCTATGGTGTCACACCAAAGACAGTTCAGAATGGAGAAATGAATAGAATTAGTCTCAACATCTGCATCTTGTTTGTCAGTTTCAGTTCTGTGATTGCCATCTAGCAGAATTGAACAAAAAACTGTTTAACTATATCAGTTGGTTGCAATTAATCTGAGAAACAATACACCTCTCAATTCATCTTACCAGTTTTCTTTCTTTTTTTATATTTTAAAAAGTTTTTATTGGGAATTGAGTGAAAGTTTACAGGGCAGATTATCAGTTTTACATTCAACAAATCATACACTTTGTTTCATTACAATGATTATAATCCCCTCTATGTACCATCAGTTAACAGTATTGCTCTCTATTCACTTTAGCTCTCTTTTTATTTTTTAAACACTCAGGCATTTATAATAATTTACACCACCAAAGGGCACAGTCTGCAAGTCTGCCTCCTGGCCGCCAGCATTCAGTCCCTCTCTTCCCATGAATCTACAGTCTTCAGCTGCTCCCTCTCTCCATGTCCCGATCTCTGCCTCCATATCTGGTGTAGTGGATTGTCAGGATAAGGTTGTGCATTCGGCTTGTGCTCTTCTCCCTTGATGGCCCTAGGGTCCTTTGTTTCTAGACTGTAAAATTAACTACGCTCCCATTTTTGTTACAAAACTTCTACCTTTACAATTGTGACAGTCGCAATTAGTCATGTTAACTATTACTCACTATTGAATCATAAGAATTTTTTCCCCATCTCTTTTAACCAGACTGATCTAGACAAGATGAAAACTATTCAGTGGGGACTCTTTCTTCCCCCACACACTCTTAAACTAAACTCACTCTTGAAACCTTGTGAGCTAGTCACTTCATGCCTCCATGGCCCCTTCATTTTAGGTAGCCAATATCTAACTTGCCCATCCCTATCTATCCTGTGTACAGAGGGGATAGCATTGATACTTGATGTGAAGACTCCTTCCCTCTCTGTTGGTATTTAGAGTTACTACCTCCATAAATATAGGTCAAGTTCATCAAATTGTAGCAATTTACCCTCATTTCCTTTATCAAAAATTGTTTTATTTTGTTTTTTATCTTCCTCTAGTCAAGTTCTGATTATCAAGCCATTGAGGCTTGATCAAATGAGTACTATCTGCAAGTTTGGGTGTTCTTGTGCATCTCCCCTCACTTCAAATCAGCTGATGCTTCACTGAGCTCTAGATCTCTGTGTCTATATCCTTCTCCATGGGCTCAAGTGTCCCCAGATCTCACCACACTTTGGATCAACCAGCCCTTCCTCTTCTCTCTCTCATCTCCAGGTCAATGTTTGAACTCAGCCCATTTCTTCATTGCTGCCTTTCCCCCTCTTCCACTCACCAGTAGACCAATGTGGTCATCAGCAAGCTTATATGCCTGCTCATGTGTTTCCTTTAAGTTTCAATCTTAGAATGGGATTTGTCCTGAAGGGATTTGATTACTTGCCTTCATGGCTTCCCGGCGAACAACTTGCTTATTCTTGTTGTAGCCAATCATACTGTCATTTTTGTTTTGGGTTTTTCCTGCTGATCTTTCTTTGAAGATGTATCTTCTGTCCCTCTAGCTGTTCCAGGCTTGTCCTTTCCAGTGGGAGTATCCCACCTCAGAAGGTTCTGGATGGGGCTCAGGATTCCACCTAAGGTCCTATATACTGCAAAGGCTCTGCAAGAGGCCTATTTCACTGGACAAGTTCTAGAACCCCTTTTAGGTATATCCCTCCTGAATTTAGAGATCATCTGAAGAACAGATTTGATGAATTGGACACTAAAGACCGAAGACCAGAAGAGTTGTGGGATGACATCAAGAATATCATACATGAAGAGAGCAAAAAGTCATTAAGAAGACAAGAAAGAAGGAA
>NW_006408526.1:1887349-1894290 GCF_000296735.1 Chrysochloris asiatica
CCAACTCGATGGCACCTGACAACAACAACAACAACAATCAGTTATAGGCTGAAGATGGGCTTATAAGCTTTCTGGAATCATGTTTCCTGACGTTCCTTTCAATCCTACACAATTGTCTATTTTATAATAGGCAAGATAAACCAATATTCATAAGACAGTCAAGCATCTTAGTATTATTTGCCCTCTTCAAACTATGCCTTGATCCCTGTATCAGAGCCATGTTGTTCCAAGTTTGAGCATGCATCACTATTTTGCTCTGTCCCATTTAGCCCGTGCAAACCTGTCTCAGTGTTCCCCTATCTACATTGTTCTTCCACCCCCACCCTCTTTTTGTGTATTGTCCTCCCCAACACCAGAACTATGATGTGTCTGCCCCCTACTCTGTGCTCTACTGTTGCCTCCCTCCATCTCCCCCTAGGCCCCCCTACCCAACCCCACAGGTAACCAACAAAGTAAAAAAAATTTCCCCTTTCAGTATGGGTATCTTTTCTTAGGCTTTTACAGTAATGGTCTTATGCAATATTTGTCCTTTTGTGAGTGACTAATTTCACTCAGCATAATGTCCTCAAGGTTCATCCATGTTATATGGTAGCCTGCAGCTTCCTTGTTATTCTACAAGGTAGCATAATATTCCATTGTGTGTATGTACCAAAGTTTGTTTATCCATTCTTCAATTTATGGGCACTTAGTCTGTCTCCATCTTTTTGCTATTGTGAATAGTGCTGCTATGAACATTGGTGTGCATAACTCGTGTTATGGCTCATATTTTTTGTGGATAAATACCAAGTAGAGGAATTGCTGGATCATATGGTATTTCTATTTCCAACTTTCTGGGGAAGCGCCATACTGTTTTCCAAAGTGGTTGGACCATTTTGCAATCCTACCAGTTATGTAGGAGCGTCCCAGTCACTCCACATCCTCATCAGCATTTATATCCTCTGCATTTTTTAACTTCACTGTTATTGCTGGGGTGAGATGATATCTCATTGTTGTTTTGATTTGCATCTCTCTAATGGCTAATGATTGTGAACACTTCTTCATATGTTTGTTGGCTGCCTGAATGTCTTCTTTGGTGAAGTGTCTGTTCATGTCCTGTGCCCATTTTTTAATTGGGCTACTTGTCTTATTCTTGTAGAGCTGTTGTAGTTTCCTATACATTTTAGAAATTAGTCTTTTGTCTGATATGTCATTGCAAAAGATTTTTCCCCATTCTGTGGGCTCCCTTTTTACTCTTTTGGTGTAATCCTTTGATGCACATAAGTTTCTAATTTTTAGAACATCTCAATCATCTATTTTGTCTTCTTTTGGTTGTGTCATTTTCACAATGTTTTTTGTACCAGTTTTCTTTAGGACTCTGACCAAGTCACATTAACATTCTGGGCTTTAACATCTTCAACTAAATGAGAATGTTGAGTTCCCAGGCTTCTTCTAACTCTGCTTCTCTGTGATTCTGTGTTACTTCTCTCATAATCCAATTTCCTGCCTAGAGAAGGTAATGCTGCTTTCTGCAATGTCATAACATAGTGCGATTATTAATAGCTCAGTGAGGATTTTCCTTAAGGAGGACAGAGTACTAAAATAAAGCAGAAGTGGTAATGAGCAAGAGGAAAGTGCAGTGGAAGAGTGGTGGGGAAGGAAGAGATAACATAACACCCTTGGAGTACCTGGTATGTTTAATGTACTGTGCTAGGAACGTTCACTGGTGATGGTGGTAGTGTACGGTGGAGTTGGTTCCTACTCATAGAGACCCTGCATAGAGTTTCCAAGGCTGTAAATCTTTATGGGAGCAGAATGCCTCATCTTTCTCCCATGGAATAACTGATAGTTTGGAATTACTGACCTTGAGGTTAGCAACCTGACTTGTAACCACGATGCTACCAGCGCTCTGTCTTCACATGGGTTGTTGTTGTTATGTGCTGTGGAGTCGGTTCTGACTCATAGTGACCCATACAGCATTTCCAAGGCTGTAAATCTTTACAGGAGCAGAAAGCCTCATCTTTCTCCTGCGGAACAGCTTGTAGTTTCAAACTGCTGACCGTGAGATTAGCAGCCCAATTCGAATTTAATTGTTATAGCAAAACTAGGAAGAATCCATTATTGAGACAATAACGGATTCTTCCTAGTGTTGCTATAACAATTAAATTATCCCATGTGAGGATAATTTAATTGTTATAACAAAACTGGGAAGAATCTGTTTTTTGTTGTTGTTATATTGAGACAATAACAGATTCTTCCTAATGTTGTTATAACAAATTATCCCATGTGAGGATAATTTAATTGTTATAGCAACACTAGGAAGAATCTGTTATTGTCTCAATATAACAGCAACAACAAAAAGGAAACTGAAGCTCAGAGAAAGTGAATAACTTCCCCCAGGTTACTTGACTAATAAGTAGTATCACCACAATCTAAATACAAATGTATTAGATATCAAAGCATATGTGCTTTCCCTCACACCCCTTAGTGGCATCACATTTTATTAGCTACTTTGAGTTAAGTGCTGAGAAATATTTTCTTGTAGTTAATTAGCTTGACAAATCTAAAGGGAGTTTAAATCAGTAAGAAGTATTTTCATTGGGTACCTACCATAGCCCAAGCATAACTCAAGGCACTGAATACGCATCAGTGTAAAAGATAGTCAAGGCCTCTCCCTAATGGAGTTTATGGTCCAGTGGGAAAGATAAATTCTAAGTAAGACAATGGAAGCTGCATAAGAAGAAAGGAGTTCTGGGAGCAGAAAGTATGGGAATTAAAACTAGTTCTAGAGGTCAAGAGAGATTTATTGAGGAAATGATATTTGAACAAAAATCTGAAACATGAGGAGTTAAAAAATATGGATGGTATCATTTCAGGTTTGGAGAACAGCAAATGTAAAGGATTGCAGGTAAGAGAGTATGTTTAACTTACTCCTACATGAAATTGTTGTGAAGATCAGCTGGTAAATACAGTAAGTGATGTGATCACCGCAAAATTAAATTTGTGTGAATGTATCTGTGTTCACTCACATATGTGGACTGAAAAAAACCCAATAACAAAACCCCAAATCTAGTCATTGAACAAGGCTATTTTTATTTCATAGTACATTTATCTGAATTGCTATCCAAGAAGTAATCCATCACTTAAAAGTGGTAAGATCCAATTTCTTTATGAACAGTTATATTCATCACGATTAACTGCATGTACTAATGTACTGAACACACAATTCTTTAATGTAAACAGATGCAGCTCCTAACTTTAGAAACCTAAAAACCAATGACCATTTCTTAGCCTGCTGTGGATGAGACACCAGCCTGATGAAAGGAATGATAAGGACTTGCCCAAAGCCAGTAATGCCTGGAAGCAATAGGGGTCTGGGCAAATCCTGAAAAGCATACCCATACTGAATGAATGAAAATTTCAGGTTAAGCACAAGCAACAAAAGAAAATACAGATAAATTAGAGTTCATAAAAATTCAAACTTTGGTCCTCGAAAGGAAATCATTATGAAAGTAAAAAGACAACCAACACAACGGAAGAAAATATTTGCAAATCATTTATCTCATAAAAAAAACTTGTACCCAGAATATATAGAGCACTCCTGTGATTCAACAATGAAAAGACAAAGCAATTTGAAAAATGGAAAAAGGACTTCAACAGACATTTACCCAAAGGAAATATACAAATGGCCAATAACTGTATAAAAAGATGCTTGATATAATTAGGCATCAGAGAAATGCGAAGCAAAACCACAATGAGCACAATCAAATGACACCTCCTCATTATAAGATGGCATATATGCTCTGGTAGCATAGTGGTTACGAATCGGGCTGCAGGCTGCAAGGTCAGTAGTTCGAAACGACCAGCTGTTCCACAGGAGAAAGAGGAGGCTTTGTGCTCCCATAAAGATTTATAGCCTTGGAAACCCTGTACAGGGTCACTATGAGTCAGAACCAACTCCACAGCACATAACAACAACAACATATATGTATATATTTATAGAGAGAGAGAGAGTCCTGGTGTGACACCATAGGATAAACAGGCTCAGGGGATGGTGCCAGAACACTGAACCACATATAAGGGAATATTTAGAAGGTCAGAAGGCTTACAGCCTTGATAATCAGAACTAGACTACAGGAAGATTACAAATATATATATATACATATATATATTAAAGGAAGTGAGGGTAAATTGCTACAAGTTGATAAACCTGACCTATACTCACAGAGGTAGTAGCTCTAAATACCAACAGAGAGGGAAGGAGTCTTCACATCAAGTATCAATCCTATCCCCTCTGTACACAAGGTAGATAGGATGGATGGGCAACTTTGACACTGGCTATCTGAAATGATAAAGTGATAAAGGCACAAAGTACTACTGGCTTACAAGGTTTCAAGAGGGAGTATAGTTAAAGAGTGGGGGCGGGGCGGAGAAAGAGTCCCCATTGAATAGTTTTCATCTTGTCTAGATGGGTCTGGTTAAAAGAGATGGGGATAGGATTCATATGATTCAATAGTAAATAATTGTTATCATGACTAATTGTGACTGTCACAATTGTCACTCAATTCACAATAAAAACCTTAAAAAAAAAGGCAAGTTCTCTCTGAGAGTGATCTCTCACCAAGAGTGTCTGAGAAAATACAGAGGCAAGAATTAAAGAATTCACACCCATGTTCATTGCACCGCTATTCACAATAGCAAAAAGATGGAAACAGTCTAAATACCCAGCAATGAAAGAATGGATGAAACAAACTTTGGTACATACACATAATGGATACCACACAACATTAAAGATTAACAATGAATATGCAAAAACCTCATAACATGACTGAACCTGAAGGATATTATGCTGAGTGAAATTAATCAATTATAAAAGAATTTATATTGTATAAGACCACTATGGTTAAAAAGGAAGAACAGATTTTAACACTAAAAGAAACATTCTTTGATGGTTACCAGGGATGGAAGGGAAGGAAGTAGAGGGTTAGAGGGTACACACATGTTATCTTTGGTGAAGGAGAGGAGAATATACAAGAAGGAGGTTGACAAAATATAAAGGAGGCTAGGGAAGACAGGAGTAGGAGTGCAAGAGTTAAGGGCAACAGAGGTGACTACCGTTATATACACAATTATACAATAATGGTGATCTACAAGTAGATGCATGCATGGACATTCAGGCTGAATGGGTGTGGGAGAGACAGTGGAACATATCAACAAATATATATATAGATTGGACAGAGTACATATGGTACTCTGTAAATATGATAAATATTTACTTTTGCAGCATATATACCTGTGAAAGTAGTGGAAGGAGGCATGCAGGGACAAAGTTATGAAAACTTCTTAAACCTAACCAAACACCTGGTCACTGGGTCTATATGCTCAGGACTATAGTTTCAGGGAACACCATGGTCAACTGGCATTACTTCATCCACAAAGACATTCTACTTTGGTGAATAGGAACTGGGGTCTTAAAAGCTCTTGAGCAGCAATCTAAGGCACAACTATTGATCTCCCCATATCCGGAAGAAAGAAGAGTGATGGAAACAGAAGATAAAAAGAAACAATTAGTCCAAATTGAACATCAGTCTCCATGACCCCTGAGACCAGAAGAACTAGATGCTGTCCGGCTACCATTATTAACTGCTCTGAAAGGGATCATATTTAGCTATCCTGGATAGAAGGGTGAAAAATGTGAATCAAAACTCAAAATAAGAATAATAAATATCAGGTTTGCTGATTGGATTATAGCCATTCCTCACACTGAACTGAACTCACCTGCATGGCTCAATTTTCAGCCAAACAATTATACAGAACTAGAACTATCCTGTTGTTAAGTACCAATGAGCTGGTTCCAACTCATAGCAACCCTGTTAGGGTTTGCAAGGAGCAGCTGGTGGGTTTGAACCAACAACCTTGCTGTTAACAATTCAGAATTTATCCTACAGCAATCAGTGAAACGAAATAAAATGTGTGTGAATTGTTGAACATAAAACTATCTGCTCTGTAAACCTTCACCCAATTCACAATAAAAAGGTAAATACACACACACACAAATCAAAGATTTAGGTGAAATGTATGAGCATGGAGCATTAAAAGCCCTGGATATTTTAGGAAAATTTGTGTGTTAACTTGAAAGTAAACTTCCATTTCTAGTTGACATAAAATAACTGGGGCCCAATTTACCCTCCAGTCTAAAACAACTAAAAATTGTAACAAAATATATACATGCACACACATGTTGTTGTTGTTGTCAGGTGCCATCGAGTCAGAACCAATTCATAGCGACCCCATGCACAACAGAACGAAACAATGTCCAGTCCTGGGCCAACCCCACCACCGCTGCCGCACTTGACACCATCAATGATGCCACCTGGCTGATTCATCTCGTTGGGGGTCTTCCTCTTTTTCTCTGACCCTCCATCTTACCCAGCATGACATCCTTCTCCAGCGACTGTTCTCTCCTGACAATATGTTCAAAGTATGAGAGACGAAGTTTACCATCCTGGCCTCCAAGGAGCACTCTGGCTGCACTTCTTCCAAAATAGATCTATTGGTTCTTTTGGCAGTCCATGGCACTTTTAGTAATCTCCTCCAACACCACAACTCAAAGACATCAGGTCTTCTATGTCCAGCTTTCACATCCATATGAGGTTATTGAAAATACCATGGCTTGGGTCAGGCGCACCTTAGTCCTCATGCTGACATCTCTGGTCCTCAACACTTTAAAAACTTCCTGTGCAGCAGATTTGCATAATGCAATCCATCATTTGATTGCTTGACTGATGCTTCCATGAGTGTTGATAGTTGATCCAAGAAGAATGAAGTCCTTGACAACTTCAATCTTTTCGCCATTGATAAGAATGTTGTTTATTGGTCCAGTGCTGAGGATTTTTGTTTTTCTGACATTGAGATGCAACCCATACTGAAGGCTGTGTTTTTTGATCTTCATCAGTAAATGTTTC
>NW_006408526.1:1895170-1897153 GCF_000296735.1 Chrysochloris asiatica
GCATCATTCAATAATTTTCCCAGAGAATCTTTCAATAATGAAAGTTGAGGCTTGAATTTTTTCTTCAGTTCCCCCAGCTTGAGAAATGCTGACTGTGTTCTTCCCTTTTGGTTTTCTAGTTCCAAATCTTTGCATATTTTATTATAGTGCATATATATATATATATATCTTCACACACATATATATCTTCAAAAACACACTCAATTTTACAATTATAAAAAAAAAATTTTTTTAAGTTACTGAACACAGTTTATGAACCAACAAATTACAGAGATTCTTAAGACAGGAAATAAATGAGGGGAATATGACCCTCATTTGTAAGCCCCAGCTTACTTCCTGGAGAATGTTTCCAGGCTACAGAAGAGAAATGGCAAATGTAGGTAGAACCTGGTGATTTTCTTAAATTGAAGATATGAAGCTGAGAATCTGTACAAGAGAAGGAAGTTGTAGTTCTCAGGGCAGAGTATAGTTGAGGAGAGAACTGCAGAGAGAGAGAACTCCAAAGAAGTGCAGAATGTCCCCCTTGAGTATATTCAGCAGAGTACTTGCAAATACACCCATGTAAGAATCCACTCAAACCTGGGAAACTAATCATTCAAAAAGGTTTAGCGGGAACAATGCCCAGGAACTGTGCTCATTCTCACCAGCCACTGGAAAAATACATAATTTGTCGTGTATTCAGCAACATACTCAGGAAAGTCTTGCCTCAGTTATTAGGAATAATTAGCCTTACACTGAACCCAGCTCCATACTCACAAGTCATAAAAACAAAATCCAAGAGGACTGGGGTATGGCAGGACAGCCAGAAAAGGTAGGGACTTGCTCCAACGGAAAAAACGAGAGGATCTCGTAAAGGAAACATTCATAGACCAGTCCCACGGCTTTTGGACTATCATAATCTCTCCTGGGCTCACATTTTTGAGAAACTGCGCTAATAAGGATAAAGAAAAGTGCACATTTTGGGAGTCTTTCCTGCAGGGACTGCTGGGCGCTCCCATGACAGCAGAGTTTGGAAGGCGGGGCCAGGGCTGGCTTGTAAAGAAAGTGGTGTCTCCCAGAAGGGCCAAAGGTGATACAACTTCCTCCCGCCCCAAGTCTCTCCGCCCTGGCTTGAGACCCCAATAAAAATCGGCTGGGTGCAGCTCACCCACGCACAGAATGTGAGGAACTCTGGTAAGTGTAAGAAAGGCTGTGGTGGCTTCTTAATGTCACCCATCATCCCCCATCTGTTGCTGCAGCTAAGCCCCCTGCCCCCCACTCCTAGCTAGCACTGAGATCTCACAAAGAGGGCATTCATATATCAGTCCCACGACTTTTGGACTATCATAATCTCTCCTGGGCTCACATTTTTGAGAAACCGCGCTAACAAGGATAAAGAAAAGTGAGCATTTTGGGACTCTTTCCTGCAGAGACTGCGGGTAACTCCTGCAACTGCAGAGTTTAGAAAGCGGGACCAGGGCCAGCCTGCTTGGACAGCTGCATCTCCCAGAAGGGCCAGAGGCGATATAACTTCCTCCCGCCCCAAGTCTTCCCACCCTGGCATGAGATCCCAATGAAAATCAGCCGGTACAGCGCACCCATGCACATAGAGTTCTTGTTGACTACACATCCCACCTAGAGGTGGGAACTTATCCTCCCTACGTCCCATAAGAAGAAATAGCAATTGTGGCCATATAGCTAAGCTAAACATAATACTCCACCACTTAGATGAGACCCAACAACATTTGCTACGATTTATAGATGAAAAGGGAAGACCATCTCTTGACCACATTAATAACAATAGTAATAATAATAAAAGCAATAACCATAACCAATAAGAAACAATCAACTTTATCAAAGCATGTCCAAAAACAGAAGAAAGGACCTGATGCAATTGAACTGGAGACAGACAAAGCCTTCATAGAGGAGGAGGAGCGAGTTTTGGATATGCCTGAGAGGGAATTCAGAAGAATGATATGGAAACAAATTCAAATAATCCAAAAA
>NW_006408526.1:1905353-1921671 GCF_000296735.1 Chrysochloris asiatica
TGGTGGGGGGGCCAGGTTTACAGAGTACACCCCTTGGTTGGGTGAGGATGCATGGACAGGATAATAACTATGCCAACGAAATGATGGATGATGGAATTAATGTAAAGCTGATGTTCTCCCATGTAGACTATCACACAATTCACAATAAAACATTAAAAAAAAAAAGATCACATTATTTCCAAGTAACTTACCTACATCTTGAACAAAGCTCAAGAAGAATTATTGGAATATTAAAATATCCAGCACAAAAAGTTACAATTCTGACATTTAGTCAAAGATCACTTAACACACAAAGAGGCAGAAAAACTTAACCTATAATAAAGATAAAAATCAATTAATCAAAACAAACCTAGAATGATAAAGATATTGAAATTAAAAGGACATAAAGATGGTTATAACTCCATTTCACATGCTCAAAGTTAAGTAAAGATGTAAAAACTGCCTACTGGAAGCTAACCACAAGGTGGGCAGTTCAAAGTCACCAGCCACTCCACTGGAGAAAGATGAGTTTCCCTGCTTTCATAAAGATTTACAACCTAAGAAACCCTATATAAGGTGGCTATGAGTCAGAATTGACTCCATGGCAGTGAGTTTATTTGAACTTTTAGAGATGAAAACTACAATATCTGAGATAAAAATGATAATGAATTGGATTAATGATATATTAGACTTTGCAGAAGGAAAGATTAATAAATATTAAGGCATAGCAATATAAACCATACAAAATAAGATGCATAAAGAAAAAAGAATCCATAAAAATAAAGAGAACTTTAGTGAGATGTGGGAAAACATCAAGTGACCTTATACATAGGTAATTAGAATCCTTGAATGAAAAGTGCCTTGGAAACAAAGTATTATGAAAACCATAAATGTAAGGAGCTTCTAATATTAAAAAAAGCATGAAGAAAAACACACCAGGCACATCATAATGAAATTGCTCAAAACCAGTAGTAATCCTAAAAGCAGTCAACAAAACACTATCATATTGTGTACAAAAAAAAAAAAAAAAGACATCAGATTTGTCATTGGAGATACTGAAAATAAGACAGTACAGCTATATCTATGAAGTTCTGAAAGAAAAATCTGTCAACCTACATTTCTTTACTCTTCAAAATACTAAAAAATGAAGGTGAATAAAGATATTTTGGTCATACAAAAGCTGAAGAGTTGAAGAGTCCATTACTATAAGAACCACTTTACAAAAAAATGTTAAAGAAAGTGTGGAAGAAGAAAAATGATATCAGATAGAAATCTGAATGTGCACAAAGGAATAAAGATCACCAGAAATGGTAACTACATGGGTGCTAGTAAGTGCCATTGAATTGGTCTCAACTCAGAGGCCCAGTATAGAGTTTTGTGAATCTTTGTGAAAACAGAAAGCCTTTATCTTTTTCTCTCAGAAAGCCTTGTGAACTTGAACTGCCGACCCGTGGTTAGCAATTCAGTGCTTATAACTACATGGATAAATATATTGTTTCTTATTATTTATATGTCCTTAAAAGAAAGCCTGGAGTCCTGGTGTGGCGCTGTGGGTTAATGCGCCAGACTGCAAAGCCATTTGAACCGCAAGGTCAGCAGTTCAAGCTCACCAACTGCTCCTCAAAAACCCTATACAGGGTCACTATGGGTCGGAATCGATTCCACTGGTACTTAACAACAACAAAAAGAATGCCTACTCCTTAAACAAACATAATAACAAGGTGTTTGGGGATTTACAACATATACAAAAGGAAACAGGACAGGAATCAGTATTTATTTGATGCCATGTCTAAACAAATATCAAATAATAAAATGCTTATGGGGAAAAAAGAAAGAAACAGGACTCATATTCATGACAATAGTAACACAAAAGCACTGAGGTACACTTTACCCAAACCATTGTATTTTCAATGGCTTCACATGTGTGCCTGAAAGCTAGACAATAAGGAAGGAAGATTAAAGAATCGATGCCTTTGAATTATTGTGTGACTGAAGAATATTGAATATACAATGGACTACTAGGAGAACAAAGATGTATTGGAAGAAGTACAGCCAGAAAGTTCCTTAGAAGTGAGGATGGTGAGACTTTATCTCACCTTTTTTGGACATGTTATCAGGAGAGACCAGTCCCTAGAGAATGACATCATGCTTGGTAAAGGAAACAGTCAGTGAAAAAGAAGACCCTCAACTAGAGGGACTGACATAGTGGCTGCAACAAAGTGTTTAAATATAGCACAATAGTGAGGATGGTGCAGGATTGGACATTATTTCATTCTCTTGTATAGTGTTGCTATGAGTTGGAGCTGACTGGACAGTGCTTAAGAATAACAACATGTATAAGGCTAAAAAACATGTATACTCCTAATAAAAGAACTTTGAGACGCATGAACTGAAAGACTAAAGAGATTTGTTGTTATTGTTATCAGGTGCCATCGAGTCGGAACCGACTCATAGCAACCCCATACACAGCAGAACAAAACAGTGTCCGATCCTGGGCCAACCTCACTACCACTGCCACACTTGACGCCATCAATGATGTCACCTGGCCAATCCATCTCGTTGGGGGTCTTCCTCCTTTTCTCTGACCCTCCATCTTACCAAGCATGATATCCTTCTCCAGCGACTCTTCCCTCCTGACAATATGTCCAAAGTATGAGAGATGAAGTTTAGCCATCTTGGCCTCTAAGGAACACTGGCTGCACTTCTTCCAAAACAGATCTATTGGTTCTTTTGGCAGCCCATGGCACTTTTAGTATTCTCCTCCAATACCACAATTCAAAGGCATCAATACTTCTATAATCTCCCTTATTCACTGTCCAGCTTTCGCATCCATATGAGGTTATTGAAAATACCATGGCTTGGGTCAGAGGCACCTTAGTCCTCAAGCTGACATCTTTGCTCTTCAATTTTTTTTTTTTTTTCACAATGTTTGGTAGTCTGTGTCTGCCCTGTATTAGAGCCCTCACATTTGACTCATTTTTTCATTGATGGCCTCCACTCGTCTATCTGTCATGCTGTGATGGCTTGAGTTGTTGTGATTCTGAGGGCTATACCACTGGTATTTTAAATAACCAGCAGGGTCACCCATGGTGGACAGGTTTCAGATGAGCTTCCAGACAAAGACAGACTAGGAAGAAAGAGTGACGAACTACTTCCAAATCGCTAGTCACTGAAAACCCTATGAATAAAGAGATATACATTCACAATTATTGTCTGAGATTTAAATACCACTCTTTTAGTATCTGATAAAACAAATAGCCAGAAAAACACTTGAATGACCTTCAATTTACTTGACCTGAATAACATTTATAAAATGATCCACTCTACAACAGCAGAATACACATTCTTCTCAAGTGCACATGAAACAATTTACCAAGATAGGTCATATGCTGTTGTTGTGTGCTATGAGTAAGTGCAGGCACACAACAACTCCATATAGAGTTTAAGAAAGCAACTGGTGGGTTGGAGCTGCTGTTTGGAGTTCATAACAGTCCAGTGCTTATGCTATGGCTCAGATAGGTCATACACGGAGCCATAGAACATGTCTCAATAAATGCAGAGTATATTCTTTGAACATAATGGAATTAAATTAGAATTTCATAAAAAAAAAAAAAAAAAACCAGTTATCTGTCAGTTTGTCATACTATGGTGACTTGCATGTTGTTGAGATGTTGGAGACTATGCAGCCACTATTTTGTATACCAGTCAGATCGCCCATGATAGACAAGTTTAAGCTGAGCTTCCAGACTAAGATAGACTAGGAAAGAGAATCAGACTACTTTTGAATGTTTGGCCACTGAAAACCTTATGAGTAGCAGGTGAACATTGTCAGATATAGTGCCAGAAAATTAAAATATTATTAATAGCACCAGAATATTGTCAGGTGTAGTGCCACTCAAAATATGACAGGCGACGCACTGTCTCCTCAAGGTAGTGTTGACTGTGATGATGCAAAAGGAGTAAAGTTTTGGGGACCTGCATTTCCTGATGGGGCACAATGTAAAATGAGGAGAAACAATGCAAACAACCATTAGCAATCAGAAGATGGAGTGTCTGAAGTATAAAACTATGAAAATTGGAAGTTGTCAAAAATGAAATGGAATGTATAAAGACTGATAGGTATTAGTAAACTCAGATGGACAGGTATCTGACAATCTGACAATCATATGGTTTACTATGCCAGGAATGTCAAATTTGAGAGGAATGTTGTAACATCAACATCTTGAAATATAACGCTGTCTGTGACAGGATAATAGCCGTATGCCTGGAAGGAAAGCCAGTTAATAATTTATGCACCAACCACTAGAGTGAGTTATGATGCAATTAAAGAGTTTTAACAACTTCTTTGGTCTGAAGCTCATCAAACATGCAATTAATATGTATTGATAGTTACTGGTGATTGGGAAACAAAAAAGTCAGTAGTTGGAAAATATATCTTTGGTGACAAATGATGCTGGAGATCACATGATAGAATTTTGCAAAAATCAATTATTTATTCATTGCAAATACCTTTCTTAAACAACATAAAAGGTGATTATACACATGATCATCAGCATATGGAAAGCACAGGAATCAAATTGACTACATCTGTGGGAAGAGACAGTGGAAAAACTCAATATCATCAGCCAAAACAAGACCAAGGCAGACTGAAACAGACCATCAATGCAAGTTCAGACTGAAGTGGAAGAAAATTAAAAAGAGAATCCAAAATCCAAAATATGGCACTGAGCATATCCCATCTGAATTTAGGTACCATCTCAAGAACAGATTTGATGCATTAGACACTAATGATCAAAGACCAGAAGATCTATGGGATAACATCAATAATATCATACAGACACAAAGCAAAAGGTCACTAAAAAGTCAAGAAAGAAATAAAAGAGAAAAATGAATGCCAGAAGAGATTCAGAAACAACTTCTCCAGCATAGAGATGCTAAAATGAGGGGAAGAAATAAGGAAGCAAAAGACATGAACCAAAAATTTCAAAGGGTGGCTTGAGAAGACAAAGTTAAGTATTATAATGAAATGTGCAAAGACTTGGAGTTAGAAAACCAAAAGGGAAGAACATGCTCTGCATTTCTCAAGCTGAAAGAACTGAAGGAAAAAAAAATCAAACCTCAGCATGCAATACTGAAGAATTCTAAGGGCAAAAGATTGAATGATGCAGAAAGTATCCAAATATTTTTCAGCAATTATAGACTACAGTATCCAGTCTAGTTTTTGTTGTTGTTGTTGTTGTTGATGGTGGCTAAGGTGGAAGTGCAGTGAGGTTCGTGATCAGATATACCACAGAATACCAGGCAAAGCAGGTTCAGGGCAGAGCTCCAAAACTCAGAACCACATAGGTAGGAATATTTTAAAAGTTTGAAGGCTTATAGCTAGTGGAACTTGTAACGAAAATAAGAAATTGTGTACTTTTGTATCTGTCGGGCTCTGTTGCCCGGAGCCAGCAACTTCAGTGAGACCAAACAGCAAGACCAAGCAGGGGAGCAGACACACCACAGAAAAACACCACAGGAACCTCAGAGCAAAGGTGGACAATGCACTTTGTTGGGTTTTCTTTTTTCTTTTTTTTGGTATCTGTTCATTGGCCACTCACTGTTTACGCACCTCCATTCTGGTGACTAGAGGGAGTGCCTGAGCGAGTGGACACCCCCCACCCTCACCACTGGTGGGTTCTTCTGCCATGCATGCACACAAATACTCCCAGCCCAAGAGCTGGCCCTGAACTGTTGTTTTTTTTAATACAGAAAAGGCCAGAGCAGGGGGTGTGGAGAGGGAAAGAGAGTTTAAAAACAAAACAGGCTGAAAATTAAATTAAATCCTGAGGTACAGCATAACAACCAACAAATGGCATCTTGAAATCTCTCAGGCAGCTTTGAAAACAAGAAGCTGAAAGAGGACATTAAAGTCATACTCATATTAGGCTACAGATGTTTTTCTTCTTCTTCTTCTCTCCCTCCTCAACCTTTTCTGCAATTATAGACACATTTCTTGCATTTGCTTTAGCATCTCTACACTGGAAAGCAAGTTTCAAAGTCTCTTCTGTCATCCATTTTGGTCTTTTCCTTCTTCTCCTAATCAAAAGGATTGTGACTATTTGGCCACTTCCTCTCCTCAATCGTCGAAGTTGCCAGATGAGTTCTTTTGGACATTTTCAAGAGGAATTGGAAAGAAGAGGAAAGAGAAGAGTAGAGGCATCTGACTTAGGTCTTGGAAGAGAAAATAGTGTGTGACTGGAGAAGGTAAGAATACATAGTAAAGAATTGTAGCTATGTATTATAAATCTTACTCATGGTATTCAAGAAATGTTAATAAGGGTTTTAGGTACTTTTGAAAATTAGGGTTATTGCTGTACTATGTTGTTTAACCACCACTCTTCAAAGTAGATTTGACTGTGATGACGTGGATAGAGTAAAGCTTTTGGAATCTTCATTTGCTGAAGGGCACAACTCAAAGTGAGGCACAGCAACTGCAAATGACCATTAATAATATGAACATGGAATGCATGAAATATGAATCTTGGAAAATTTTAAGTTGTGAAAAATAAAATGGAATGTGAAAAAGATCAGTATCTTAGGCGATCATGAGCTGAAATAGACTGGTATTGGCCATTTTGAATCTGATAGTCACATGGTTTACTATGCCAGGAATGACAAATTGAATGGCATGAAGATGGTAGTAAAAGACTGGGAACACTTATTCTATGCATTTTTTTCATTAAATAAAGCCACTAACACTATTATGTGAAAGTTTATTAGTTTTGTTTGTTTACCTTATTGTTGCTGTTATTGTTGTGTGCCATCAAGTTGATTTCAACTCATAGCAATTCCGTGTAACAGAGTAGAACCGAGTATTAGGGTTTTCCAGACTATAATTTTTAGGGGAGCACATCACCAGTTCTTTCTTCCAAGGAAGAAACAGTTCTCAGTGGGTTCAAATAGTCAGCCTTTTGGTTAACAGCCGAGTATACAACCACTGCCCCACCAGTGCTCCTTTTTATTTTTTTAGCTTTATAAATGTATCATTTTACCCACAAATGTTTAATACCATGGAATAGCTTCTGAGCACTGTGTTTGGGCAGTTGTTGTTGTTACGTGCTGTCAAATCGATTTAGACTCATAGACACCCTCTATAGGGATTCTGAGTCTTTACATCTTTATGAGAGCAGAAAGCCTCATGTTTCTCTGGTGGTGTGGCTGGTGGGCTCGACCTGCCAACCTTCTGTTTCACAGTCCATTGCTTATCGTACAGAGCCACCATGCTCCCATGTTTGGGCGGTAAGGGGTGATTAATAAAAGTTAAAGTTAGTAGAGCCGACTTCATGGAGGATGGAGGATTTGAGCTGAAACTTAGCTGTTAAATGTGGTTCAAATAAGCACAAATCCAGAAGCAGGTTTCTGGAAGCAGAGCAAAGTACCCACAAGGCAATGAGCATTTCAGAGGCAGGTGTGACCAGGGGTTGGGTTTCCTACCTAGTGGAACGTTCTGCAGAAGGAAAAGACAGGAGATGGGGTTCATTATTTCCTTTGGCCACAGAACTGAGGGGCTCCTAAGGATCATCTAGGAAAGAAAGATGAATGTGTTTTTCATATTTAGGTTTTCCCTAAGTTGTTCTTATTTTAGAAAATTAAAACTGGCTTCAAGTCAGCTGCTTCCCACCTGGAAAAATAATAATTGAGTACTTATTCAGGCTTCTTGTCCTAGCTTAACAGCCAAATGTACAGTGCACAGAGAAAATATTTTAAAAAATAGCTGAAAAACCTACTTTGGGAAGCTTCCTTAAAATGAATGAGCAGGCCATGTGGCTGTATTTAACAGTAATTTATTTTTACATGGCTTTGACTCCTTTTTTCTTTCATTGTAATTTTCAAACCACTGCTAACACAGTGATTACAACACTCTTTGGGACTGTTCAAGAGAGCTATGTCCATAGAAATATTCCTGTATGCTCAATAGATGCTTTTGCAGATTTCAAAACCTTTTTTCATCTTACTTAATGATCACAGGTTTTCTAAATATATAAAATCTTCCTTAGCTAATGTATTTGCAATTCCTTTTCCAACAGATTCAAACTGCTTCATTAATGATAACACTATTTCTTCGAAATACAATGACCTCAGATGTCATTACTTTCCTTCTTCTCCTTTCACCTTCCATTTTCCTCATTAGAATTATCCTGATACACATCCTGACAAGCATGAAGTTTCACTATATTTATTATTCCTTAGAGTCCTTATCCTTTGATTGTTTTTAAGGACTCTATTACCTTCCTTTGTTAACTTAAATTTGTTTTTCCATCATTTGTCCTCATTTGTTTACTCAGAAAAACTTACCTCAAACTTTCAGTTCTATCATCAATAAGTGATTTCTTATCCTCTTAGCTCTGCTTTTAGCTATAAGCCCAAAGCTTTATAGGAAAATAGTCAAGAATGAATAAATACTATCTTAGAGCTGTAGAGGAGATGACTGTCAAAAAGCACTCTAATGAGGCCAGGTTAATATTCTGGTATAAGTTTCCAGGGTTACCTGACTTCACCACCATGAAAAGTACTTATCAAACCATACCAGAGGCTCAAATTAGGATTTACAGAACTAAATTAATCCAGGTAGAAGCAGCTTTATAAAAGTAAACAGTAGTTGACACAAGATCCAACAAATGTAAATTAATTACATAGGATGGAATAAGATGGGTGAGCAAAGTTTACATGTAGTGATTTTTGTAAAATATTGTGTTTTTAATGTCTCTTTTCTGATACGCATACAAGATTTCCCTTTTTCGTTTGTCCTAATCATTTTTTTAAAGATTTTATTGTGAATTAAGTGGGATTACATGGGAGAACATCAGTTTTACATTCATCCCATCGTATTTCATTTCATCACAATGATTACAATCCCCTCCATGCATCATCAAACAACCAAAGGATACACCCACATAGCCCCTCTCCCTCCCCGAGTCTAGTGTCCCCAGCTGCCCTATCTGTCGACATCATCATCTCTGCCTCCATTTCCGGCATCACTGCCTCTCTAGATAGGGTCCCACACTCCACTCTTTTCACTTGATGGTCCCAGGGACCTCCGCTCCTGGACTGCAGAATCAATCACTCTCCTCCTTTTATCACAAAACATCTACCTTTACATTTCCAACCCTCAAAATCAGTCCTGATAGCAATTATTCATTATTGTACCACAAGAGTCTTATCCCCATCTCCATTTATTAGCCCTGTCCCAATGGATTGGAAACCATTCAGTGGAGATTGTACATTCCCACCTCACGTCTGGAACTAGGCTCTCTCTTGAAAGCTTGTAAGCTAGTCACTTCTTGCTTTTGTAGCCCCCATTTTGGGTAGCCAATGTCTTAAGTTGTCCATCCCTGTCAACCCTGTGTACCAAGGGGGTGGGAATTGATCCTCGCTGTAAAGATTTGCTTCTTTTTTTGAGCTACTACATCCATAAGTATAAGTAAAGTTCATCAAATTTTAATAGGTTACTCTTTTTTTTTCCTCTTCTTTCTTCTTCTTGTCAAGTTCTGATCATCCAGCCATTGAAGCCAGGTCAAGTGGGTACTATCTGCAAGTATGGTTGTTCTTGTGAATCTCCCCTCACTTCATATCAGCTGGATATTTCACTGTGTGCTCTAGTCTTCTGTGGCCATGTCACTGCCTCTGGGCCCAGGAGTCCCCAGATCTTGCCATACTGCTGGCCAACCAGGTCTCTACCCGTGTTCACAGGAGTCTATTGAATGTGGTTGGACTTAGCTCACAACTTTATTGCTGTTTTTCCTCCACTTCCCCTTATCAGTGACCAACGTTGTCACCAGCCAGACCACATGTCTGCTCATGTATTCCCCTTGAGTCTTAGTCTTGGAAGGGGGTTTGCTCTGAGGGGACCCGACCACTTGCCTTGATGGCTCCCAGGCAAACAGCTTGCATGTTCTGGTAGTAGTCAATCAGACTGCCATTATTGTTTTTGATTTTTCGTGCTGGTCTTTCTTTCACGAAATATCTTCTGTTCTTCTAGAGGCTCCAAGCTGGTCTACTTGTCCTTTCAAGTGGAAAATTTCCACCTCAGACAATTCTGGATGGGGTTCAGGATTCTACCTATGGTCTTATGCAATGCAAAGGCTCCACAGGAAACCTCTTTCCCTAGGCAACTTCTAGCCCCTTTTAAGGTATTCCAATCAGTTACGGGCTGAAGATGGATTTACAAGCTTTCTATTGTGATGTTTCTGGCTATTCCTTTCTCTCCCCCTCAAGTGTCTATTTTACTATGATAAGCAAGGGAAACCAAGATTCAAAAGACAGCCAAACATCTTAATATTATTCCTCTCTTTTACCCATTCAAACCATGCCTCAATCTCTGTATCCCAGAGCCCTGTTGTTCCAATCTAATCTATTTTTAAATCTCTGTTTAGCAGGTTATCCTTGTGCAAACCAAATGCAAACACTCTTTGAATATTCCTGTTACCACTGACCTTTCAGAATTAAGTAAAATTATCCTATGTGAAGCCGTAATATAGTTTAAAAACTTAAGAATCATCAGAAAATTTAATCATGATGATCCTGGTTACAGGAATCCAAGAGGATGCTTTCATGTTTGATTAATCTTGAAATAATCCTAACTGACTTTTGATAAAAGAGGTAAGATGCTAATAAATTCTATTTTTATTATTTATTATTACAATTCATCCATAAATAAGCAAACTATATTTATAAATGCTATCTTTGGTATGATCTATGGTGATTCTATAGAAGATATAGAAGAATGCTTTGTCTACAAAAGTACTCAGGACAATGGTCAGTATTACTACAACAAATTTGAACGAGACTGCACCTGTAATGGCAATGTAGTTATTTACCCAGGTTTTTCAGAAATCAGTCCTTATACAAGGGTAGAACTGAATAGATCAATTCTGCAACCCGGGTCATGATGATAGTGTCATATTGGAAAATAAATTCCATTTAATCATATGGCAAGCCCACCTTTAAAGAGCAAGGTTTGTACTTTATATGTTGAATCAATACCTACAAAGCTCTATCAAGAGTTCTATGGCTTACAGCTGCTAATAAAGACCTGACAGGTCAGAAATCTTGTTGAATTCAAGGATCCTGACGAAAGAGGAAGTCATTCACGGTTATAGATGGTGGTGGTGGCATTTGCCGTAGAGTTGGTTCCGACTCATAACGACCCTGTACAGGGTTTCTGAGGCTGTTAATCTTTATAGGAGCAGAAAGCCTCATCTTTCTCCTGTGGAACGGTTGGTACTTTCAAACTGCTGACCTTGCAGTTAGCAGCCCAACTCATAACCATTATGCTACCAGAGCTCCTTCATGGTTATAGGTACTGCAGGTAAAATCCAATGGAATCTAATTTCTTAGTTTCAGCTTACTAGCCTCAGAATGGATGAGCTAATAAGAGTAGGGAAAAAAAATCTTTGGAATCATAAAAGCTATAGAAAATGCAGCCCGAGACTCTTTACAGAACCTCCAGAAAGAAATTAATTAATTGTTCTTCTCTCTAGTTTTGCTGACAATACAACAAAAGGGTTTATGATTTAACACCTCTTGCTGTACTTATGTAAATAAATCCAGCCAAATAGAACAAAATCTATTCAACATAAATAAAATTTTATAGACTACATGAAATAACTACCACTTAGTTGGGTATCAATTATTGTACCATTTGTGTTGGAATCGTGACAATATATGTATGCTATATATTAAGAGTATGTCTAATTTCAGTTACCTTTTAAAACTGAAGAAGGCAGTTAACTTGGCAACAACTTCAACTAATGATCTTAACACAAAAACATATGAGATCACTTTCCTGGATATGTAAGTACATGAGCATGCATATATTATCAAGAATAATATTCAGACCCAATTTGGAATCACAGAGGTAATGCTCAGGAAAATTTATCCAGGACTTCAAAATAAAACATAAAAAGATGATTATGTGACCTTTTAATAATATGCTAGGGTATTTCTCAAAAGCCCATCTGAGAGTCATCTAAGTCTCTTGATGTAACGTTGACTAACAATTGATTAGAGTCCAGATGTTTTTTATTCAATTTAGTAATGTCATTTCAACATTCTTATTTCTAATGATTATATAAAATCCCAATTTTCCATGTCATCATTGAACTAGCTTTGTCATTTTGAGGATCCCTCATTGACTATTTACATCAAAATTTTGCCATATGCCAAAAATCATTTTTATAATGTTTTTGTGTTTTGTGTTTACTCATTTCAAATTTACAATTTTATACTTTGAAATTTGTATACCATTTGCTGTCTGTACCTGTCATTTATGGAGCTATTGGCAGCGTAGTGGTTGCGAGTCCCATTCTTACCTCAAGGTCAGCAGTTCGAAACTACCAGACATTCCACAGGAGAAAGATGAGGCTTTCTGCTCCTGTAAAGATTTATAGCCTCGGAAACGCTATACAGGGTCGTCATGAGTCGGAACCAACTCCACGGCACACCACCACCACCACCTATTATTTGGCACTTAGAATATGACAAATTTCATTGTTAAATATTTTATTAATTTATTACTGATAACCCATCTCCTCAAGTATACCCTGAACTTCTTAAGAGCAGGGTGATATCTTATATATCTTTATAAAATCACAGCTTCATGTGAACTGTCTTAGATAGTGTAGGCATTTGTTTTTGTTAGAACCTATAGGTTAGGAAGAGTTCTGGTGTGGCACTGTACGATAAGCCCTGGACTGCTAACCACCACAAGGTTAGCAGTTCAAACCCACCAGCCACTTCTTGGAAACCCCATACAGGGTCAGTATGAATCAGAACCAATCAGAAGAAACAAAGCTTTGCTTGGAGCATCTTTTGAGAAGGGAATTAATTATAGGTCTAGAGCTGGAACATAAGCCTTCTCGTATATTTTTCAACTGATTGAAACTCTCTGTGCCTCTTCTCATTAAAATTACTCCTGTTTGTTCATTAGGTCTTAGCTTACTTGCTGTTTTCCCTGAACTTCCCAGGCTAAGTACCTACCTTGAGTTCTCTCAGTAAACCATGTATTTCCTATCAGAGCACTTATTGTTAGGTGCCCTCGAGTCAGTGCCAACTCCTAATGACCATATGCACCACAGAATGAAACACTTCCCTCTCCTGCTCCATCTTCAAACTGCTGTTATATTTGAGCTCACTGTTGTAGGAATTGTGTCAATTTATCTTGACGTGCATCTTCTTCTTCTTTGCTAATCATATACTTTACCTCATAACATGCTCAAAGTATGTGAGAGAAAGCTTGCCATCCTCGCTTCTAAGGAACATTCTGGCAAACTTCTTCTAAGACAGGTTTGTTTATTCTTCTGGCAGTCCATGGTACTTTCACTAATGTTTGTCAACATCATAATTCAAATGCATATATTATTCTCCAATCTTTTTTCATTGTTCAGCTTTCACATGCATATGAGGCACTTGAGAATACTATGGCTTGGATCAGACATGCCTTAGTCTTCAAAGTAGCATCCTTGCTCTTCAGCTTTAAAGATGTCTTTTGCAACAAATTTGCCCATGACAACACATTATTTGATTTCTTGACTACATGAGTGTTGATTATAGATCCAAGTAAAAGAAAATCCTTGACTTCTTTAGTCTTTTCTCCACTTATCATGATGTTATTCATTAGTCCAACTGTGAGGGTTTTCATTTTCTTGACGTTGGTTTGTAATCCATACTGAAGGCTGCATTCTTTGATCTTTATCAGCATGTGCTTCAAGTCCTCATCACATTCAGCAAGCAAGGTTTTGTCATCAGCATATCACAGGTTATTCCTCCAATCCTGATGCCATATTCTTCTATTCATATAGTCCAGCTTCTCAGATTATTTGCTCAGCATGCAGATTGAATGTTGTTGTTAAGTACTGTCAAGTCGATTCTGATTCATAGCAAACCTGTATAGAATTTCCAAAGAGCGACTGGTGAGTTTGAACCATGGACCTTGTGGTTCAAGCCAACCTTGTGGTCCTGTGCTTTATCCCACAGTGCCACACCAAGACAGACTGAATAAGTGTGGTGAAAAAATACAACCTGGCACACACCTTTCCTGATTTTAAACCATGCAGCATCCCCTTGTTCTGTCCAAACAACTGTCTCTTGATCTACGTACAGGTTCTTTATGAGCACAGTTCAGTATTCTGGAATACCCATTCTAAACAATGTTACTTATATTTTGTTATGATCCACATGACTGATTTTCTTTGCATAGTCAATAAAGTATAAGTAAACATCTTTCTGGTATTCTCTGCTTTCAGCCAAGACCCACCTGATGTATCAGTAATCCTACTCATTCTATGTCCTATTCTGAACCCAGCTTGAATCTCTGGCAGCTGCCTATTGATATGCTGCTGCAACTGTTTTTTGAATTGTCTTCAGCAAAATTTTCCTTGCATGCATTATTAATGATATTGTTTGACAATTTCCACATTCTATTGCCTCTGGTTTCATTGAAATGGGTACAAATATGGATTGCTTCCTGACGATTAACCAGTTAGCTGTCTTACATATTTTTTGGCATAGATGAAGAGTGTCTTCGGTGCTGTATCAGTTTGTTGAAACATTTTAATTGGCATTCTGTCAATTCCTGGAGGCTTGTTTTTCTACTAATGCCTTCAGTGCAGCTTAGACTTCATTCAGTTTTTGATCATATGCTACCTCCTAAAATGGTTACAGGTAGAACAGCTCTTTTTTGTACAGTTGGGATGCTTCCTGCATAATTTAATATTTTGTCTATGTTGTTGTTGTTGTTGTTGTTCTTGTTAAGTGCCATAAAGTCAGTTCTGACTCATAGCAATCCTAGCTGTTAGTACAAAGGAATAATTGGTGGGTTTGAACTACTGACCTTGCAGTTAGTAGTATAGTACTTATCCTACAGTGACACACCAGAACGCCTTTTGCCCAAAGATTCCTTCAATATTCCAGGTAGAAACTTGAATGCTTTCTTCAGTTCTTTTAGCTTGAGAAATGCTGAGCATATTCTTCCCTTTTGACTTTCTAACTCCAGGGCTTTGCACATTCATTATAATACTTGAATTTGTCATCTCTAGCTACCTTTTGAAATTTTCTTTTCAGCTCTTTTACTTCATACTGATGATATATAGCTACTCTATATTCAAGAATAAGTTTCAGAGTCTCTTCTGACATCGACTTTGGTCTTTTATTTCTTTTCTTTTTAATGACCTTCTGTTGTTGTTGTTCCTGTTAAGTGTCGTCAAATCAGTTCTGACTCATAGCAACCCTGTGTAGGGTTTCCACGGAGCAGCTGGTGAGCTTGTACCACAGGCCTTGAAGTTCAAACCAACTTTGCAGTCCAGCACATTGACCCATAGTGCCACACCAGGATTCCTTAGTGACCTCTAGCTTTCTTCGTATATGATGCTCTTTATGTCCTTTCACAACTATAATCTTGATCATAATTGTTCAATGCAACAAATCTGTTCCTGAGATGATCTCTCAATTCAGGTGGGATATACTCAAGGCTTTCATGGACTTGTTTTAATTTTCTTCAACTTCTGCCTGAACTTTTATATGAGCAATTCCTGGTCTGTTCCACAGTCGGCTCCTGGCCCTGTTTTCACTGATGATATTGAATTTCTTAATCGTGTCTTCCCATCAACACACTCATTTTGATTTCTATATATTCTATGTGGTGAGGTACACATGTATAATCACTGCTAATGTTGTTGAGAAAAGGTATTTGCAATGAAGAAGTTGGCTTTGCAAAACCATATAATGCAATTTCCAACATAATTTCTATCACTAAGGCTTTATTTTCCAACTACTAATCCCTCCTCTGTTTCCAACCTTCACATTCCAATCATCAGTAAATAGCAATGTTTGTATGTTTGATCAATTTCAGGCTGAAGAAGTTGGCAGAATTCTTCTATTTCATCATTAGCTTTGGTGGTTAGTGCATACATTTGAATAATAGTTGTGTTAACTGGTCTTTCTTGTATCAGTGTTGTTAAATACTGCCAAGTTGGTACCAAGTCATAGCAACCCAAAATAGGGTTTCCAAGGTTGTAGATCTTTTTGGAAGCAGAAAGTCTCATCTTTTTCCCACAAAGCAACTGGTGGACTCAAGCTGCCAGCCTGTGGTTTGCAGCCCAGTGCTTGATCTCTAGTAGCATCACACTGCCAATCTTCCTAGTTGTTGTTCTTATGTGTCATCAAGTTGGTTCCTACTCATAGTGACCCTATATAGGGTTCCAAAGGGCTGCGAACCTTAAGGTCAGCGGTTCGAAACTACCAGCTGCTCCGCGGGAGAAAGATGAGGCTTTCTACTCCTGTAAAGATTTACACCCTCGGA
>NW_006408526.1:1924121-1926177 GCF_000296735.1 Chrysochloris asiatica
AATACACAGAAATCAAATTGACTATATCTGCAGAAAGAGATGATGGAAAAGCTCCATATCATAAGTCAAAACAAGGCCAGGGCAGACTGTGGAACAGACCATCAATTACTCATATACAAATTCAAACTAAAGCTGAAGAAAATGAAAACAAGTCAACAAGAGCCAAAATATGACCTTGAATATATCCCAACTGAATTTAGAGATCATCTGTAGAACAGATTTGATATATTAAACACTAAAGACCAAAGCCCAAAACAGTTGTGGGATAACATCAAGAACATCATACAGGTAGAAAGCAAATAGTCATTAAGAAGACAAGAAAGAAGGACAAGATCAAAATGGATGCCAGAAGAGACACTGAAACTTGCTATCCAGTGTACAGATGTGAAAGCAAATGGAAGAAATGAGGAGGTCCTAGAGCTGAACAGAAAATTTCAAAGATCAGCTTGAGAAGATAAAACCAAATATTACAACAAAATGTCCAAATACCTTGAGTTAGAAAACCGAAAAAGAAAAACACGCTCAGCATTTCTCAAGCTGGGGGAACTGAAGTAAAACTTCAAGCCTTGAATTTCATTATTGAAGGATTCTCTAGACAAATTATTGAATGACGCAGAGAGCATCAAGGGAAGATGGAAGGAATACACAGAGTCACTGTAACAAAAGGAAATGGTTAATGTTTAACTGTTACAAGAGGTAGCATATGATCAAGAGCCAATAGTACTAAAGGAGAAGTCCAAGGTTCATTGAAGGAATTGGCAAAGAACAAAGCACCAGAAATTGATGGGATAAAAATTGAAATCTTTCAAGAAAATGAGGCGGCACAGGAGGCACTCACTCATCTCTGCCAAGAAATTTGGAAGACAACTAACTGGCCGACTGATTGGAAGAGATCTGTATTTGTGCCAATTCCAAAGAGAGGTAACCCAACAGAATGCAGAAATCATCGGACAATCTCTTTGATATCCCATGAGAGTAAAATTTTACTAAAAGTAATACAGAAACAGCTATAAGCATATATTGACAGAGAACTTCCAGAGGTTCAAGCCAGATTCAGAAGAGGCCGTGGAACAAGAGTTATCATTGCTGATGTCCAATGAATCTTGTCTGAAAGCAGAGAATATAAGAAAGATGTTTACCTGTGCTTTACTGACTACACAAAGGCTTTTGATTGTGTGAATCATGACAAGCTATGGACAACACTGCAAAGTATGAGTAGTTGGGAACACTTAACTGTGCTCGTGAGGTATATGTACATGGACCAAGAGCTAGTTGTTCGAACAGAACATAAGAACACTGAATGGTTTGAAATTAAGAAAGGTGTGCAACAAGGTTGTATTCTTTCACCATAATTATTCAACCTGTATGCTGAGCAAATAATCCGAGAAGCTGGGTTCTATGAAGAAAAACATGGCATCAGGATTGGAGGAAGGCTCATAACAACTGCAATAGGCAGATGATACAACCTTGCTTGCTGAAAGTGAAGAAGACTTAACACATTTACTGATAAAGATCAAAGAGCACAGCCTTCAGTATGGGTTACATCTCAATGTAAAGAAAACAAAAATCCTCACTAAAGAGCTCTGGCAGCGTTGTGGTTACGAATCTGGCTGCAAACCGTAAGGTCAGCAGTTCGAAACTACCAGCTGTTCTGCGGGAGAAAGATGAGGTTTTCTGCTCCCGTGAAGATTTACAGACTTGGACACCCCATACAGGGTCTCTATAGGTCGGAACCAACTTGACGGCACTTAACAACAACTGGACCAATAAGCAACATTCTTATCAATGGAGAAAGGACTGAAGTTGTCAAGGACTTCATTCTTCAGATCAACTATCAACACTCATGGAAGCAGCAGTCAAGAAATCAAACGATGTATTGCATTAGGCAAATCTGTTGCACAAGACCTTTTGAAAGTGTTGAAGAGCAAAGATGTCAGTTTGAGGTCTCAGGTGCGCCTCACACAAGCCATGGTATTTTCAATAACCTTATATGCATGTGAAAGCTGGACAATGAATAAGGAAGACCATAGAAGAATTGATGGTTTTGAGTTATGGT
>NW_006408526.1:1926277-1935155 GCF_000296735.1 Chrysochloris asiatica
GCGGGAGAAAGATGAGGCTTTCTACTCCTGTAAAGATTTACACCCTCGGAAACCCTATACAGGGTCGCTATGGGTCGGAACCGACTCTATGGCACATAACAACAACAATCCTTCCTGACAACATGTTCAAAGTATGAGAAATTAAGTTTGGCCATCCTTGCTTCTAATGCCTAGCATTATATAATTGTTACTGCTGTTGTGTGCAGTTAGTTCTGACTCTCAGTGGCCCTGAATAGGGTTTCCGAAAGCAGCTAGTGGGTTTGACCTGCCAACCTTGTGGTTACCAATCCAATACTTAAGCACACAATAGATGCTTGCTGAACACACAGTATCTCTTGTGATTCTTCTGCTTCTCTCTGAGCCATGCACTATTTTCTCTTGCTGCCAACTGACTTAAACTTCTCATCCCCCCACATAGTTTCAGCTTCTTTGTTGGGCCCACTTTGCCAGTATCTCCCCCTTTTCTTCCTCACAACCCCACTATCCCTTCATGGCCCTGATTCTTCTTCATAGCTATTTCCACCTATATTTTAAGGTTAGCTCCTGATTCTTGCAGTGTAAATTCCAAACAGAAATAATCAGATGTATCATGTCTTTTCTTACTAGGCCATATTTTGGATTGGTACTCATATCTAGTCCATTGGCAGAGTCATCGCATGTCCATTGTATTTTCTCAGGAATTGTTATGAGTGCGGTGGCTGTTGTTAGCAGCTGCTGAGTTGCTGCTGACTCACAGTGAGCCCATGTGTACAGAATAGAACTGTTCCTTAGGGATTTCAAGGTTGTGACCTTTTGGAAGCAGATTGTCAGCTCTGGGTGGGTTCACATCGCCAACATTTCAATTAGTATTGTAGCATGTAAACATTTGTGACACCTTATGGGTGCGGTGGCCACCATGATTAAAATATGTTATACAATTTATCACAGAAGATGACTACATTATAATCTTTGCCAATTGCCTTCTAAAAATGCATAGTTTTGTAGATTCAAAGATCACATATTTTATCCTCAGAATCTTGTCTAAGAAAGTAGTAGAAGTACTGTCTTCCTTTCATTATCTGAGGAAACTAGTATAAAGAATTTGACCAAATGGCCGAAGATAGACACGTAATCAGAAACCTGCTGACCATGACTGGGGTCTTAAACCCAGAGCCTCTTCCACGTTCTAAATCAGTTCTCTTTCACTGGTCACATCAGAACAATTCAGTTACCGTCTATGCCTTTTATGGAGAGAATGAAAAAGAAATGGGAAAAATCGAGATTATTCACTGAAGCTCTTGAAAGTTTGGCTTGAAATTTCTGTGGTTATCATCAAGTAATGCAATTCAAGTCATCCCACATCCTCCTCTCTCACTAATAAATAATGAAGGTTATTAAGATTTAACAGAAGTTTCTTTACGTTTATTTTCTTTTGACCATGGTCTCGTTGGGGAAGTTGCCATGGAAACCATGATCTCATGAACAACACATTGTTGCTCCAGAGAATCAAAGATAGTTTGACGGAAGTATTTTCTGGGCAAGATTATTGCACTTAACAAAAAAATGGAAACTTGACTTGAGAAAGAAAGCATTTCTAAACATTGCACACTGCTGGGGGTCAGGTGCCATGGTCACTGAACCTAGCAGAGGAAACTGCCTTTGCAATTTGAACACACCAGGAGGCCAGAGTGAGGCAGTAAAAAGGATGTAAGACCAAGTCAGCCACAATTTGGAGGGACTATTCCTAAACTGAGAATAGTTCAAATTGGCAGAAGCTATTTACCAAATTTCACAGTCATGTTGAAATCCACCACAGAATCAAAAACAAATAAGATATTTCAAGTAGAAATACTCTTGGACCAGATGATTGAGTAAAGGTGTTATTTAGCACAGCTTTGACTATACACAGGACCATCTGAGTTGTGTTTTCCTACCATGCCAAGTACTGGACACTGTCTGATAGGCTTTCCAGCTGCCCTTCCCTTCTTTTCATTCAGCCTTCTCCACCCAACCTATTTTGGTGACTAACTTCCAGAGGTGTTTTTTGTTTGTTTGTTTGTTTGTTTGTTTGTTTTTTCACTCCAGTCATGCAGAACACAATTTCTCCCCAAAGATTTTCTTTTAATCCTAAAAGGAAACGAAGGGTGGGACAACAAAAATAATCTGAGGTCAGCTCAGCAGGGAGTGATAGAAGTAAGGCAGCAGGCTCCAACACTGAACCAAATCTGAAATAGGTGTAGTAAATGACAGGTGCGCAAGATGAGCAAGGATGTATGTGTTGAAGACACAGCCACTTTCTGATCTATGCTTAGATTCTCTCAGAGATACAGGGAGTGCTAACTTTCAAGGGAAGAGTTTTAACCCCTTTTGAGTTTATGAAATTCCAAATGGCAAAGATTTGAAAGTAGATGGGATTATATCATACCAGATTTGTTATAATAAAGAATTGCCTTAGTGAAGACCTGTTCACTTCTTTCCTAATTATTTTTTAGCAATGTGAAATTTACATAGCATAAAATTGACCATTTTAAAGTGAACAATTCAGTGTCATTTAATGCATTCACTGTGGTGTGCAAACACCACAGTTATCTAGCTTAAAAGAATTTCCATCCCCTCAAAATAAAACCCTACATCCATTACACCGTTACTCCCTATATCTCCTTCCCCCAACCTTGTTCTTTGTGACCACAGTGTCATATCTAAACAAGCACTGCAAAATCTGAAGTCATGAAGTTTTACTCCTATGCTTTAATGTAAGAGCTAAATAATTAAATTCTTATACATTCTTCCATGTTGAGCGAATTCCTGTATATGGTGTGAGGTAAGGGTCCATTTTCATTCTTTTGCATAATGGGGATCCATTATTCAGCACCACTTTTTGAAGACACAATTTTTTCCCCTTTGAATGACCTTTATACCCTTGTTGAAAATCAATTGGCCATAAACGTCTATATAGGTTTATTCATGAACTCTTGAGAGGTTCTATTCCATTTGTCTATATGTCTATCCTGTCCTAGTGCTGCACTATTTTGATTACTGTGGTGGTGGTGATGTGCCGTGGAGTTGGTTCCGACTCATAGTGAGCCTGTATAGGGTTTCTGAGGCTGTAAATCTTGATGCGAGCAGAAAGCCTCACCTTTCTCCTGTGGAAATGCTGGTAGTTTCAAACTGCTGACCTTGAGGTTAGCAGCCCGACTCCATTACCAGAGCTCCTTCTGATTACTGTAGTTTTGTAAACATTTTTGAAATTGGGACTTTTAAAAATAAATTTTGAAATTATTAGTCCTTTAACTTTTTTCTTCTTTTTGTCAATATTATTTTGACTATTTGGTGAAATTGAGAATACATTTTTCCAACTTTGCAAAAAAGTTCATTGGGATTTTTATATGGATTGCATTAAAATAGCAAATCACTACGGGGAATACTGCAATCTTAACAATATTAAGTCACCTGATATGGTGCTGTGGGATAAGCATTGAACTGCTAACCACAAGATGGTGGTTCAAACCTACTAGGCACTTCTTGGAAACCCTATACAGGGTCATGTTGAGTCAGAACCAACTCAACGTCACTGACAACAACAATCCATGAATTCAGGATACCTTTCCATTTATTTAGCTCTTCTTTAATATCATTCAGCAATGGTTGGTAGTTTTCAGTGTACAGTTTTTCACCTTTTTGTTTAATTATATTCCTAGGTGTTTTATTCTTCTAGAGACTATTATAAAGGAATTGTTTTCTTGATTTCATCATTACATTGTTTATTGTTGGTGTATTGAAATACAACTGATTTGTACATGCTGATCTTCTAACCTGTTCCTTTGCTGAATTTGTTTATTAGATCTGGTAAAGTTTTGTGGCTTTCTTGGGATTATACTCATATATACAATAGAAAGAATCACGTCATTTGAAATAAAGGTAGCTTTGTTTCTTCCTTACCAGTTTTAAGCCTCTTATTCTCTTGTAAAATAACTCTGGCTAGACTTCAGTACTATATTGAATAGCAATGGTGAAAATAGGCATTTTTGTCATGTTCCTGGTCTTAAGGGAAAACTTTCAGTCTTTCATCACTGAATAAATTAGCTGTTTTTCATAAATGTTCTTTATCATGTTGAGGAAGTTATGCTCTATTCTTAGTTTTCTGAGTGTTTTCATCCTAAAAGGGTGCTAGATTTTGTCAAATGCTTTTGGTAGGCATCAATTAAGATGATGATGTACTTTGGTTCCATTTTTGTTCTATTCATAAAGTGTATTACATTGCTTGATATTCTTATGTGGAAACAACTTTGTATTCCTGGAATAGATCCCACTTGGTCATAGTCATAATCCTTTTAATATACTCTTGGATTCTGTTTGCTAGTATTTTGTAGAGGACTTCTACTTCTATATTCATAAGGTTTATTGACCTGTGGGTTTTTTTGTTTGTTTGTTTGTTTGTTTGTTTGTTTGTTTGTTTTCCTAATCTGACTCTGGTATCAGGGTAATGCTGGCTTCACAGTTTCCTCTTTTACTATTTTGTACAAAAATTTGAGAATAATTTGTTTTAATTCTTCTTTAAATGGTAGATTTCAATAACAAAACCATCCAATTCCATACTTTTCTCTGTTGAAATCTTTTTGATTACTGATTCAGTCTCTTTACTCATTATAGGGCTTTCAAATTTTTTATTTCTTCTTGAGCCAGTTTTTTGTAATTTGTGCATTTCTAAAATCTGTCCATTTCACCTAGGTTGCCTAATTTGCTGATGTACAATTCATGATCTTTGCTTATTATCATTTTTTTAAAAAAGTGGTAATGTTATTGATATCCCCTTTTTTGTTCTGATTTTAATTTTTTGTATCTACTCCCTCACTCTTTTCTTTCTTCTTCTTCTTCTTTTTTTTTTTTTACTTGTCAACCAGCCTAAAGGTTTATCAATTTTATTGATCTTTTCAAAGAACCAATATTTGGTTTCATTGATTTTCTGTACTGGTTTCTGCTTTCTATTTATTTTATCTCCACTCTAATATTATTATTTCCTTCATTCTGCCAGCTTTGGGTTTAGATTGCTGTCTTTTACTAATTAGGTAAAAGTTAGGTTAATGGTTTGATATTTTTCTTTTCCTTTTTTCTTTTTAATGTGGGTACTTAACAGCTATAAATTTCTCTGTGAGTGCTGCTTTCTGTACATCCAGTAAATTTTGTTTCATCTCAAAGTACTTCCTGATTTCCCTAGTGATTTTAACTCTGATCCATTGATTTTTTTTCAGAGTGTCTTTTTAATTTCCACATCTTTGTGAATTTTTCAAATTTCCTTTTGTTATTCTAACATCATACCATTGTGACTGGTCAACATGCTCCCTTTGATTTCAATCTTTTAAAAGTTACTAAGACTGGTTTTGAGGTCTAACATAGGGTCTATCTTAGAGAATGGCTTATGTGTATGTGAGAGGAATTGCTGAAGAATTCTGTTAAATGGAATGCTGTCTGTATATACAAGAGAATTTCAAAGAACTCCTGTTAGAATTTCATTATCTTTTGATTACATTTTCCATGAACTTTTTGATGCCTACTTTTATATATATATTAGGTATAGTTGGCTTATAGTGTTATTCAAGCCCTCTATATCCATATTAATCTTCCATCTAGATTTTCCTATCCATATTAAAAGTGAAATATAGAAGTCTCCAGCTATTTTTTTTTAACTATTTCTCCCTTCAATTAGACCAATACTTGCTTCATATATTTGAAGCCTATGCTGTTTGGTGTGTATATGTTTATAATTATTATATCTTATTAATAAATGAAAATTTTTATCAATACTATATTTTTATGCAAATAACAGCCATTATACATTTTATGCCAGGTGTGCCCCCAAGGTATTTTTGTAAGCACCTATGCTAATATTTTCCAGCAACATATTTTAAAAATTAGCATAGCATGCTGATAAAAATATGTTGGAAAAAGGACATTGCTGGCAAAAAATGTGTAATGTCCATATTATTTGCATAAAATATGATATTCAATGACCATCATTGTCTCTTGTAACAGTTTTACAGTTTTTAACTTAAAGTCTACTTTGTCTCGTATTGCTATAGCCACTCTATTTCTCTTTTGGTTAATAGTCACATGAAACATCTTGTTCTAGTCTTTTACTCTATTTGTGTCTTGGGATTTAAAATGAGTGTCTTATAGACAACACATAGTTAATTCTGGTTTTTGTTGTTGTTTTTTAAATCCATTCTGCCAGTCTCTATCATTTAATTAGCAACCCTGTAAAGGGCTTCCAAGGCTGTAAATTATTGTTGGGGCAGAAAGTCTCATCCCTCTCCTATGGAGAAGCTAGTGGACTTGAACCACTATGGTTCCTAGTCCAGTGTTTATTGTACTGAACCACTATGCTCCTCAACTAAATAATTATGATGCTATAAAACATGTGAATCATAGACATGTATGCAAAATTCTTTGGATCTAACACCTAGATATAAGAGGAATTTAGGAAGTTTGTGGAACCGCTTTAACAACAATTAACAACAACAATACAGAGATAAACTGACAAACAAGCATAAAATAACATTTTCCAGGTGAAAAAGCAGGGAGGTACATTGCAGGCTGAGTGAAGAACATATGCAAAGGAATAGGGTTTCTGATGCTGTAAATCTTTAAGGGAGCAGAAAGACTCATCTTTCTCCCATGGAAAGGCTAGTAGTTTCAAACTGCTGACCTTAAGGTTAGCAACCTGACTCATAACCACTATGCTACTAGAATTCAGGTTACAATCCCCTCCATATACCAACAGTTAACTCTGCCTGATTCTGTGCCATCCTCACAATTCTCATTATGTTTGAGCCACAGTGTCACTCCATCTTGTTGGAGGCCTTCCTCTTTTTCATTGGTCCTCCATATGAAATCCTTCTCCAGAAATTGGTAACTCCTGATTGCAAGTCCAAAAAATGAGAAATGAAGTCTTCCCATTCTTGCTTCTAAGGAGCATTTGAGCTGTACTTCTTCCAAGACAGATTTGTTTGCTCTTCTGACAACCCATGGTCTTTTCCAATACCATAATTCTTTTCCAATACTCCATTCTTTTCCAACATCATAATTCAAATGTATATATTCTTCTACAGTCTTCCTTATTCATTGTCCAATGTTCACAGGCATATGAGATAATTCAATTTGCTTGGCTCCGCAACTTGCTTGGGTCACTGGCACCTTAGTCCTCAAACTGACATATTTGCTCTTCAATGCTCTAAAGACATATTGTGCAGCAGATCTGCCTAATGCACTACATCATTGATTTCTTGACTGCTGCTTCCACGAGTACTGATTGGGTATACAAGCAAATTGAAGTCTTCAACAACTTTAATCTTTTCTCCATTTAATCATGATGCTATTTATTGGTCCAGTTGTGAGGATTTTAATTTTCTATACAGTAAGGTGCAATCCATATCAAAGCTTGTAGTCTTTGAACTTCTTTGGTAAGTATTTGAAGTCATTTTCATTCAAGTAAGCAAGATATTGTATCATCTACATATCATAGGTTGTTAATGAGTCTTCCTCCAATCTTGATGCCACTCTCGTCTTCATATAATCCCGATTCTCAAATTATTTGTCCAGCATTCATGTTGAATAAGTATGGTGAAAGAATACAATGCTGGCACATACATTTCCTGATTTTAAACTATTTAGCATTTCTTCCTTCTATTTGAACAACTGACTCTTGATCTATGTGCAGGTTCCTCATGAGCACAATTGTTGTTGTTGTTGTTAAGTTCCATTGAATCAGGTCTGCCTAATAGTGACACTGCATAGAATTTCCAAGGAGGGACTCGTGAGCTTGAACCACAGACCTTATGGCTCAAACCAACGTTGAAGCCCAGCACATTAACCTGCAGTGCCACACCAGGACTCCACAATTAAGTGTTCTGAAATACCATTCTTCAAAATGTTTTTCATAGTTTGTTATGATCCACACAGTTGACTATCTTTACATAGTCAATAAAAAACAAACAACTTTCTTGTATCCTTTGTTTTCAACCAGGAGCCAACAGGCATCAGGAATGATATTCCTAATAAACTCAATAATGGTGAGTATAGTGTTGCAAGTCCTTTCCTGAATTGGACTTTTTAATATCCGTTAGCTCCCTATCGATGAACTGTTACAACCATTTTTAATTATCTTCATCACAATTTTACTTGCATGTAATACTAATGATATTGTCCAGGGATTTCCACATTCCACAGGGACACCTTTCTTTGGAATGAGCACAAATATGGATCTCTTCCAATCAATTCACCAGGTATCAGTTTTCCAAGTTTTTTGGCATAGATGAATGAGTGCCTCCTATACTACATCAATTTGTTGGAACATTTCAATTTGTATTCCATCAGCTCCCGGAGCTGTTTTTTGCCAATGCCTTCAGTGCAGCTTCAACTTTTTCTTTCAATATCATTGGTTCTTGATCATATGCTACCTCTTGAAATGGTTGCGCATTGGCCAGTGCTTTCTGTGTCATTCAATATTTTGTGCATAGACTCCTTCAATATTGCAACTTGAGGTTTGAATGTTTTCTTCAGTTCCTTCAGTTTGAGATATGCTAAGCAAGTTCTTCTCTTTTAGTGTTCTAACACAAAGTCTTTGCACATTTTATTATTATACTTGACTTTGTTTCTTGAGCTGTCTTTTGAAATTTTCTGTTCAGTTCTTTTACTTCCTCATTTTTTCCAGTTTCTTTAGCTTCTCTAGTCTGGAGAGCAAGTTTTAGAGCCTCTTATGATATCCAATTTGTCTTTTCTTTCTTTCAGATCTTTTTTAATGACATTTTGCTTTCTTCATGAAGGATGTTCTTGATGTCATTCCACAGCTCTTCTTACTTTCAGTCATTAGTATCTAATGTATTAAATATATTCCTGAGATAGT
>NW_006408526.1:1937588-1960915 GCF_000296735.1 Chrysochloris asiatica
CGTCTCTCATACTTCGGACATATTGTCAGGAGGGACCAGTCACTGGAGAAGGATATCATGTTTGGTAAGGTGGAGGGTCAGGGAAAAAGAGGGAGACCCTCAGCGAGATGGATTGGCAAAGTGGCAGCATCAATGGGCTCAAGCATGCCAACAATAGTGAGGTTGGCCCAGGATCGGGCAATGTTCCATTCTAATGTGCATAAGGTCACTATGAGTCGGTACTGACTCAATGGCCCCTAACAACAACAACAACATATTCAAGGTCTTATTTTGGCTCTTGTGGACATGTTTTAATTTCCTTCAGCTTCAGCCTGAACTTGTGTATGAGCAATTGATGATCTTTTCCACAGCTGGACCAGGCCTTGTTTTAGCTGGATTTGGAGCTTTCCCATTATCTCTTTCCATAGATGTAGTCAATTTGATTTCTGTGTATTCCATCTGGTGAGGTCTACATGTATACTTGTCTTTTATATTGTATTAAAAAGGTATTTTTAATGGATAATTCATTGATCTTTCAATATTCTATTATATGAACTAGCATTGTTTCTATTACCAACACCATATTTTCTAACTACTGAGCTTTTCTCTTTGTTTCCAACTTTTGCATTCCAATCCCCAGTATTTAAACAAGGGAGGAAAAGGAAAGGACCAGCAAATAATCCATGAACATTCCTTTGAGAATGAAGGAAGTGAAGAAACAACTCTATTACCTTCTGTTTTCTACACAAACCATTCAGCATGGCCCAAACTTTTGCTCCCTGTGTATCTTTTCCTTTGGATGAGGTCATCATCTAAACTCAATTTCAATTTCTACACCACTGATTATTACTCCTGGTTCTCATAGAACAATCTCATTAGACAAATGACGTAATGGGGGCAGAGAATCAAAAGTTACCTGTCCAAGATTACATAATCATGACCAGCAAGATGCAGCATCTTGCTAGTGGTTTGGTGGTAGATTTCTTATCTTCCATGGAGAAGTTTCTTGGCAATGTGTTTCATGTCCAACCACCACCTATCTGCCAGATGTGGCTTTCTTATTGCTATGGAGTCCTGGTGTGACACTGTAGGATAAGTCCTGGACTACTAACTTCAAAACCAGAGGTTCAAACCCACCAGCCACTCCTTGGAAACCCTATACAAGATTGCTGTGAGTTGGAACCAACTTGACCATACTTAACATCAACAATTTGATGCTATGATGTTACATAGGTTTCAGCAGAGCTTCCGGACTAAGGTAGGGTAGGAAGAAAGGCCTGATAATCTACTTCTAGAAATTAGCCAAATTGATGTCTTATAGATGACAACAGAATAACCTACAACCAGTCATGAGAGTGGTACAGGGCTAAGCAGCATTTGGTTCCATTGCACAAGGCATTGCCATGAAGCAGGGGCCAACTTGATTGATAACAGTTAGCAAGCTAGGACTAGAATCTAAGCTTCCTAACTTCTCTAGAAGAAAAAATCTAAAGCAAATCTATTATTTAGGGAGGGTTGGTTTTTTGTTTTTTGTTTTAAAAAGAAAGATTAAACATCTAAACTGAATATGTTAAACTGAATATGTGTTTTATGTCATTATTCTTAAAGAGTTACTGGCAGGGGGCAAGAGGTGGCAGTGAGAATTAAACAGATTTTTTTGCAGTTTCATGAATTTTCCACTGGAATGCTCTGATGGACACCAGCTGTCTCATCTTCTGGGCATGTTGAGATTTGTTGTTGTTGCTTTTTTTTCTGCTCAGTGCTTATTGCATGCCTGCAGCATACAAAGAAATGTTGTACTTTGCTGCCTCCTGGCCTCACCAGAGTTAAGCTAATACTTTCTAATTATAAATAGGGTGCTTCTGGGTGACAGTCTCTGTTGGCAGGAATCTGTAGCTAGAAAACACACGCACCAGGGAAACACTCTGGATCTGGCTTTCCTGTGTTATAGATCTAATTGTGTCCCCACAAATTATGTGTTGTAAATCCTATCCACAATACATGTGGATATAATCCCCTCTGGGAATAGACTTTGTTATGTTAATGAGGCCATGCCACTGTAGAGTGTGCCTTAAAGGAATCACTTTTATGATATAAAAAGAGCAGCTTAGGCACAAACGTGGGAGAAAGATGAGGCTTTCTGCTTCAGCAAAGATTTAAAGCCTCGGAAACTCTATCCAAGGACCCTATGAGTCAGAACAGACTCCACAGCACATAACAACTGGGAGGTGGGGAGGAGGGGAGAAAACAGATGCCACACCACATGAAGACCACCAAGGACCCGAGGAACAGTAGCTGAAATGAAACAAGGACTTTTCCGTAGAGTTGACAGAGAGAGTCTTAATTTCAAGATTTACTTCTCAGCTCCCTAAATCAGCCTATAGAGGCCTCAGAAACAAAGAGTGCTAAGGCACAATGTGTTCAAGAAACACTCTTTTAAGTCACTGCCCACACTAAATGAATTCATCATTTTATGGTGAAGAAATGAAGATAAAGTTATAAAGGTAGTATTGACCAGTTAGGTAGGATTTCTTTGCTTTCATAGGAAGTACAAAAGGACTTTAAGCAATAGGCCTTAGGGATAAAGTGAAGGAGTTAAATGAGGAGAAAGAAGAGCTGATGTTTGCAAAAATCATAGCAGCCCATATGATCACTACTTCATACAACCCTTTAGCATCTCCCACCTATGTTCCTCATTTGGCATAAACAGTCTCATTGGGCTAGTAATCATGTTATGCATGTGTACCTCAGCCTTAAGCTACTTGGCATCAAGAGAAATGTCTTTTTGATCTTTTACTTTGCATGTCTAACACAGTGCTGGCCACATCGTAAGTGATGAGTAAATATTACAGCTGATGGTGAGTGTGACCTGTTACTATCTTTGAAGTTAAGGTGGCATTCAGATGCCCCCAACAGTTTGCAAAGAAGGCTTCCCTCTGAAGCCTAAACTAACAAATCAATTCTTAATAGAAATGATTTGCTATCTCCAGATGACACTTTATAAAATACTATGTTCTGCAGGGAAAAAAAATCAGGGACAAGAACGTAATTCAATGCATTCATAAAATAAAGAAACTGGAGTCTACAGTATACTAGTATTTTACAAAGAGAAGGTGTGGACACACAAAAAAATAGTCACATGGAGCCTGTTTGTTTTTGTTGTTGTTGTTATAGGTTGTTGTTGTTGTTAAGTGCCATTGAGTCAGTTCCGACCCATAGCGACCCTGTACAGGGTTTCCGAGGGTGTAAATCTTTACGAGAGCAGAATGCCTCATCTTTCTCCTGCAGAGCGGCTGGTAGTTTTGAACTGCTGTCCTTAAGGTTCGCAGCCCGATTCGTAGCCACTACGCTACCAGAGCTCCTGTTGTTATAGGTAGGTGCTGTCAAATAGGATCCAATTCATAGCAATCCTAAACATAACAGAACAAAACATGGCCCAGTCCTGTGCCACCGTCAAAATGATTATGTTAAAGTCCATTGTTGCTGCCACAGTATAAATTCATCTTGTTGAGGGGGGTGGTCTTCCTCCTTTCCGCTGACCCTCCACCTTACCAAGCAGGATGTGCTTCTCCAGGAACTAACCCCTACTGACAACATGCCCAAAGAATAAGGGATGAAGACTCGCCATCCTTGCTTTTGAGGAGCATTCTGGTTGTACTTCTTACAAGAAGACAGATTTGCTTGTTCTTCTGGCAGTCCATGGTACTTTCAATATTCTTTTCCAACACTATAATTCAAATGCATCGATTATTCTGTAGTCATCCTTATTCAATACCCAACTTTCACATGTATATGAAACAACTGGAAATACATGGAGCTTAGAAAGAGGAAAGTCAAAGACGGCGCGTTTGTCAATGGTGGTCCAGCGATGTTCTGCGGAGGATTGAATGTAACCACTATAAACATTCTCTGATGTGGTGTTGACCACTGTTCATGGAGTTCTCTCAAGGCCTATCCTAGAAATTCTCAGCTTTTACCATTAAGTTGTCTGTCAACCCCATGAAGGAAGATGCTATCTAGTTCATCATGGTGCTCCAGCATCTAGTATGATACCTGACATGTGATGATAGGCTCTCAAGAAAAATGAATAAATGAATATTCCAATTTTTTTAAACATTACAACTTTAATTTCCTTAAGAGTAATTTGAAATTAAGCTAAATTATATATTGTGGCTAAAATCACATCTAAGTAATTACAAATTGAATCTGTTTTATAAATATTATAAATCCTCCCACCCTCACCTAGAGAGACTCATTTGCTCTCCAGAAAGGTCTGCCTCCCACCATCCTTTCCAAATGCCACCTCAGCTCCCTGAGTTTGGGAACCACTGTTCTGAATTGTCCACCTGCTTTCGTCTAAGTCCATACTCATCAAGGCATCGCTAGAGTATTGCAGTATTTTGTCTTTTCTAGGAAGTGTCCTGGTGCAGTGCTGTAGGTTAATGCTCGGGGCTGCAAAGTTTGAGTTGGTTTGAACTGCAAATTGGCAGTTCAAGCTCACCAGTCACTCCTAGGAAACCCTATACAGGGTCGCTATGGATTGGAACTGACTCTATGACACTTAGCAACAACAAGAAGAGGTGATGTATATAATTCAGCATTATTATGTTGAAATCTTTGGAAGTATTTTCAAGACCCCCTTAATGTGGTACTGTGTATTTCTCTGAAAGAGGGTAATTAATGTGTAATATAATCTAATAGGAGTCCCTGGGAGTTGCAAACCTTTAGCACACTTGGCTGCTCACCAAAAGGTTGGTGATTCAAGTTCACCCATAGGCACCTTAGAAGAAAATTTTGGTATTCAATTTCAGAAAAGTCAGTCATTGAAATCTCTATAGAACTCAGTTCTACTCTGATACGCATGGGGTTGCCATGAATCAGGATTGACTCAAGGGCAACTGGTTTCATAATCTAGTAATTAGTAACATTTTAAAGGTGTTGTTGTTATTGTTAAGTCCCATCAAGTCGGAGACATACAATAAGTAACTCGGTTTCCTATATACTTCAGTACTAGGGTCATGTATGAGAGTTATATAAATTTCAGACACTGGGAAGAAATACCCATTTTATACATTGCTAAATCAAATTCTGATTTGCATATCCATCTCCTGAGAGTTCTGTTATTCTGATTCAGCCCCAGAAAGCTGACACACTGAGAAAACTGAGCTTCTGGTGACCTGTCAACATCACACCTCTCAGGAGAGAGAGCTTCTCTGGGTCCCCAGCTTTCCTTCGTCTCTGACATCTGAGTGTTAGTCTTCAGTAACTAAAGCACTATAATCCTGAGTTTCGCCTAAAATTCCTCTATCATAAATAGACAATGTAACAGCTATTTCCCAGGTCCACCACCCCCGGGTACAATGGGGTCATAAAATAAGTAACAAATTTTATTTTCAAGCTCATAATATGATTAATGAGTATCCAAAATGTGGTAACACGTTGGGTTGTTAACTGCAAGGTCAGTAGTTCAAATCTACCAGCCACTCAATGGGAGAAAGATGAGGCTTTCTGGTTCCATAAAGATTTACTGTCTAGGAAACCCTATGTAGGGTCCCTATGAGTCGAAATTGACTTTATAGCACACCACCACCACCAAGATCTCACAAGTGGTCATCTTCTTCCACATTCCTACCTAGATCCTGCTGCCTGGTAACCAAGGTTACACCCAAGTACCCCGGTGCTGTCTGGGTACCAGTAAAGCCACACATGCATCTTGACTATGGAATGCTTCTTTCATGTCTATTGGAGACCACCAAGCAATAACAATCTGCAGCCTCTTAATTTCACACTAAAACCCTCAACCACACAGCTTTTATTTCACTCCCTGTCTAATTTGAATCCCTCTTCAAAAGATTGCCAGACCCACATGCACAAAATACAGCACTGGAATCCTGTGAGACACATTCTGTTTTAGTTAGGCTATAGGATAAAGTGCTGTTACAAAGAGACAAAAACATGCTTGAAATAAGATAAGAATTTATTGCTTTCACATAACAGTACAAAAGTAAGTAGTTCTGCCACCCTGAACACTTACGCTCACATCTGGATTACAGGTGGCAGTTCCATTTCCTGTTTAAGGCAAGAAGAGAGAAACTGAGGAGCAAATGCCCATCAGAAAGGACACAACCCTGAAGCACCAGTTACGATGTCCACTCAATTGTCATTGGCCACACAAAGCTGTAAGGCAGGCTAGAAAATACAGATTTTGACACTGTGGTCATTTGTTGTCGTTGTTATTAAGTGCTGACGGGTCGGTTTCAACTCATAGCAACCCTGTACTGGACTTCCAAGGAAGAGCTGATGGCTTAAACTCAGGAATTTAATTATTTTTAAAGGGAAGAATAGATATGAGTTGTATATTCAAAAGTCATCTCACCAACCAGTATCAACCCTCATGCAAAGAGTGTATATTCTGACTCCATCCAAGCAGGTGGACTTCTTCTCTACCCAGCATAATACTATTGTTAAGTGCTATTGGCACAATTCTTAACTCATAGCAACTCCAGATGACAGAGTAAAACTAATCCATAGGGGTTTATTAGCTGTAATCTCTACAGGGGCCAGTCTCTAGGACTTTTCTTCTTCAGAACTGCTAGTAGGTTCAAGCTGCCAACTTTCAGTTGCACTGCCAGCTATTGTAACCTAAAGGGTGATGATTTTTTTCTAGCATTAGCAGACTTTAACTGCCTTCCTCATATATCATCACTGACCTCTACCCATCAAGTTATCAGAGCACTACATTTGACAGCCTCAAATATGCTCGGAGTAATTTGAATGCATAAAATCTTCACAGCACCCATTTAAAAATAGCAAGCATTGGAGAAGGAAAACATAAAACGTATACTAGGAAATAATCTCCAGTTTATTTATCCCTTATTTTATTAGTCAGCATGGGCTTGGTGCTTAGCACTGGGGGTAAAGACGAATGAGGCAGGCAGTCATGGTTTCTGAGCGGTCATCGTTCCCCACCCTTCTCTTTGCCAGATTCTATCAGTGGGCAGTCTTGCTCTCAGGGTCCCACTGGGATCATCATTAATTGATATGGTATCCCTCAATCAAGATAGATGACCGCTCCATTCTGGTGTCCTTCTGCACGTGATTCTCTCCCCCAGGTCCCATGACCTCGGGCAGCAATGGCCACACTCTTACTAGCCCTGGAGTTCTGAACTAATCCTGTGATTTTCCTACATCCTGCCCACACCCATGTAACTATCTCCAATACTGGACCTTACTCAAAGTCTCCTTTGAAAGCGTGCCAACTATTTCCTGCTAGGACCCTGACAGATGGAGTTTGTGTTCTCAGTGAGCTTACTCTGTAAGGAGAAGACAAACAGCAAACTAGCATAGAATTGAACACTGTGATAAGATCCACAAAGGGAAAAAAAAATAATGGATGATCTGAAAGAGAGTTATTTTTATTTTAAGTGCTGGCTAGCAGTTGAGGGCTTATCCTACAGCGCCTCATTTAGATAGGATGAAGTCTGCATTTTAGCCAAATCTTGAATTGGATGGAACCAAAAGTGGATTATAGACAAATGAGAAACAAAGGTCTCAAAATGGGAAAGAACTTAAGAGTGCTCAAGAACTTTAAAAACTAATAATGTGGTGCTGAATTTACTCAGGGGAAAGTGGTATGAATTAGGTGGTAGGGGTGGTTGTGTGCTGTTGAGTCAGTTCTGACTCATAGCACCCCTGTATAGGGTTTCTGAGGCTATAGATCTTGACAGGACCAGAAAACCTCATCTTTCTCCTGTGGAGCAGCTGGTAGATTCAAACTGCTGATCTTGTGGTTAAAAACCTAACTCGTAAGCCTAACTATGCTACCAGGAAATCAGCAGTCTTAGAGACAAACTCAAAAAGCACTAGTTTATCATAAGTTTGGAAAAGGATGTTCTCAGTCCTAAAAATTCCATTACTCCATTACTCTTCAACCATTAACATCTTAGTTCAACTCATAGCTAGGGAGATTTTTAATTGCCATGTGGACTATGATTCTGGTAAAATAAGTAGACAGTTTAGGAAAATCTTATTTTAGTCTGTGCCCAAAATACAGCTCACCCAAGTACTTTCTCCCCACCCAACTAATTTTTTTAACTGAAGACATTGGTGTTAATTCACATAGTCCATTAGCTAAAACCCTCTAAAGATTTCCTTCTGGTTAGGCTGGCCTGCCTAGGTTGTATTGCTAGTGAATGGTCTCTGGAATTCATTACAATTGGTCACTTTGGATGACACTGTGAGGGCCTGACTTCTCTCAGTCCTACCTTTGGGAAAAGCAAAGCTTGGGCCTCACATATTGGTCTGTCCACTAAAGGGGAGATACTGGAGGACCACTGAGGTCCATTCCAACTCCTATCGCATTTGAGGCTGGAGAGTAACCATGAGACTTCCTTGGCCTGTCTCAACATGAAATATCTTTTTCTAGAGCACTCACAGGCAGGCGTTTAGAGACCCTTAGCTTCTCCCTGTCGACTCACACTCTGCATATATTTTTTTAAACCATTTCTGGTTTCTCAATGAGAAACATCACAAGGACCCCAACCCTCAAGGGATGATGTATCACACTAGTTGAAGGCACTTGCTGTCCTGTATGAACATCTGTTACTAACTAACCACACATGCAAATTTACCCCTTTTAAGAAGTTGGATTTTGGAACTCTTTTATGAGCCATTTTATAGACATGCAAATCAATACATTTGCATCTGGAGTGAGAAGATCCCATTTCTCCTACCAAACTTGCCACACCTGGTCAATAGAGCTAGTCTTCTTTACCCTCCTGTGTCACAGACTCCCATGTGTAAAATGTTCCCATGTGTAAAATGAGGATAAAGATGTATATTCTGATTGTTTTAGGGGATTGACTCAAGCAGCATTTTAAAAATGCAGGTTAAAGTATTGTACTATTAAGGTAAACCTTATTGAATATAGTAAATCTGTATATGTGTGGCGCTGTGGGTTAATGTACTAGACAGTAATGTCGGTTTTAACTGCAATGTCAGGAGTTCAAATTCACCGGTTGCTCCCGGGAAACCCTATATAGGGTTGGAACCAACTCAACGGCACTCAACAACAGCAACAAAATTAAGAAATACTCCATCCACAAAAACACATCGTGTTTCTTAGATTAAGTTAAAAGCATACTGATTTTTGACTGGAGTAAATGTTTCTCCAATAAACTGATCAGTGTAGGATTCTGCACTGTGCATCGATGGAGTTGTTGTCTTCCTTCGAGTCCCTTCTGACTCAAAGTGACCCTGTATAGGGTTTCTGAGGAGCAGCAGGTGGATTTGGACTCTTCACCTTTTGGTTACCAATCCAGTACTTATCCTACAGCACCACAGCAGGGCTCCATGGAGGGAGAGAAGCAAAAATAGTAAACATTGATTATGAAACATAATAAACATTGTAAAAACATCTTTATTTCCCTTATTTAGGTTCTTTGAAGATCAAATTGTACCTCAACCCCTATTGGGAATTATGTGGACAAACAGTTACAAACAAGAAAAGAAAAACAAAGAGGGAGAAAATGAAAGAAATGATGAAGGTTAGGAGGGTAAGGAATTCTCCAGTGAATGACTTATGCAACTACTGATAGGCCTTATGAGAAAAGAAAAATGAAGATTTCTATGATGAAAGAAGTTTGGGTAGTAGTGGGTAAACAAAGTAAATTTCCTTACTACAGGAACTTTAGGATATTAACAAGTGGAACGTCTACAGTACAACTCTGTCTTACAACACTTTGACCATGGAATCTCCCACCACTCCACTTTCTCTCACAAGATGAAGAAACAGCTTGAGAGTCCTTGGCATACACAAAAAGTTCTGGACAAGATTCCAGCAGTTCTAAGTTCTAGAGCACTCTGCCACTGATTCTTTTCTATGTTCTTGGCAGGTTACTTTAAATTCTTTTGGTCTCCAAGTTCTAATGTAAATAAAGTGATTGAACTCTATCTAAGATTTCTAAGAACCCTGCCAGCTCTAATCAGTCCCAGATGTAATATGCCACTATTCTATGCAAGAAAATGGAGTCCTGGTGTGGTGTTGTAGGATAAGCACTGGACTGCTAACCACAAAGTCAGCAGTTAAACCCACCAGCTGCTCATCAGAAACCCTATACAGGGTTGCTATGAGTCAGGACTGATTCAATAGCGCTTAACAACAGCAACAACACAAAAGAAGGTAAACAGGAATATGTGGCATTTCCTGAGAAATGCCAAGCACATTTTGGGAAAACAACATTTTTATAGTCCTTTATATTCTTTGGAGATACTTGTTTGATTTTTACTCAAATTACATTACAATGTACACTGCTCTGAAACATAATAGTATTTATTGGGTCCCTTTTACATATAAGGAAAGTTCCTAACAGGTTTCTCTGACCCTCTGATCCTTCAAATTCATCTTTCACACACTGCACAAGTGATTTTTCTATTTGAGTTATGGTGTTGGAGGAGAATATTGAAAATACCATGGATTGCCAAAAGAACGAACAGATCTGTGCTGGAAGAAGTGCAGCCAGAGTGCTCCTTGGAGGCCATGCTGGCCAAACTTTGTCTCTCATACTTCAGACATATTGTCAGGAGGGACCAGTCACTGGAGAATAATATCATGTTTGGTAAGGTGGAGGGTCAGAGAAAAAGAGGAAGATCCCCAGTGAAATGGATTGGCAAAGTGGCAGCATCAATGGGCTCAAGCATGGCAACAATTGTGAGGTTGGCCCAGGACTGGGCAGTATTTCGTTCTGTTGTACATAGGGTCACTATGAGTTGGTACCAAGTCGATGGCACCTAACAACAACAACAACCATCTTCCTGTGTCTGTCCCCTACTCAAAGCCCTTTATTAGCTTCCCATAGTTTACTTGACAAAGTCAAATGCCTTTGCATGCAAGGTTCTACTGCCTACCCAGCCTCAATGACTCAGTGCTCCCTACCTGTCTTCCAGGATAATATTCCCATCTCAAGATCCTTAACTCAATCACCTCTGCAAAGTCCCCTTTGTCACGTAATTCAACATCATCACAGGTTCTAGAGATTAGGATGTCAACATGGCAGGGTGAGGTAGGAAGTGGGGTGGAACATTATTCTATCTTCCACAACCCTCAAAAGCAGGGACCATGTCTTAGTCATCCTGGGGCAAGGAGTAAAAGGGGTCCAGAAATTAGGACCATAGTGACCCTGATAAGGTTTCTGAGGAACAGCTGAATTCGAAACACTGACCTTCTTGATCAGCAAAGACAAGGGCCCTCTGCTGAAGGGTCAGGCCCCCCCTGATAACACTCCTTGAACCCTAAGCCTCTGAATCATCTCCTCTACCCTGTACACCATTGTATTTTCATTTTATTCCATCTATAACCATTCTGTCACGGGCAAACATTGCTATTTATAGGAAAGTACACTACATTAGAAATAACAAATCTAGCTTCTGTGTCCCAAGCTTCCCCATTTTCCAAACAGTAAATCTGAGGCTCAGGCAGTTAAGTGGCTGTCACCTAGAAGTGATAAGGCTAGGATTTGAAGCCTAGTCTCTTCAGCTTAGTACACAATTTTATCAGCCTAGAAACCAAGTGTTGTATTGCATTCTGATGGCAGTAAGATTCTGATTGGTGTCTTTTATCAATTAAGGGGCTGGGGTGAAGGAGCAGGTTTCAGTCTTAGCCTCCCTATGAATTTTGTCTATGGATTTATATAATGAGGAACCCTATAGAAGTTATGCTTTACTCTTAGTAGTTTTCCTTTCACCTCATTTGGTTTCCAACTGTTTATTTCCTAAGGAAGGAACAATTCATGAATTTAGGGGCTTTATGGGGCCAAACATAGGCCTCATTTCCCTGTATTGTACTGTTTGTGGAATTCTTGACATTGGCATCAGCCTCAGTCCAGATGCTGCTGCTTCATGTTCTCTCTGGAAATTTCCTCTGAAGCTCAGGCTGCCTGTGGTGGACTCGGTTGATTCACAGATAATAATTCTGACTTAGGTCACCATTTCACTTTCCCATCCTTTAACACTTTAATGCTGGTACATCTTCCCAGATCAAACTCCACTTCTTCCCCTTCTTTCTCATAGAATGCTTTTCTACTTATTACAAATCCACTTTGAAGTTTGAGTCTTCTAGAAAATCTACCTAAACCAACAATTAATAAACTTTAAACCAAGTACCTGAGACTATATGCCTCTCTGTCAATACATATTACACATGCCTTCACATTATTTTCACACTTCAGTTCATCCTGCTTTTACCTGTAATGCATTGCATTCTACAATGTCTAAAAGCTTTAAATATATATTTTATCATTATCGTTTTAATTTCATACCTTCTCCCCAAATTGCTACTGTATTGCTGAAGAAGTTTTTGCTTTATTGTCTTTTTTAGCCATTTTTGTACCTGGAGCCACTTCAGAACTCTGGTTCCAGAGGGCTCTAGTTAGGACATCTAGGGGTTTTCCTTCTACATTTCTTATTGCTATCTTATTTTCCATTGATTTTCTTTCCAAAGTTGAATACATTTTTAATTACTTTCTTTAATCCCTTTAGTAAATGCCAACTGTTTTGTCTGCTAAACACTCCTTTTCTCTTTTTTCCAGGTAACTGTTTTTATGGGGAAGGATAAATGCTTCTATGCTCCCTCAAAAAACAATGTGATTCTAAGGAAGTTGCCAACTACAGTGGCCCTTCCCCAAATACTTCCACCTACATACCACCTACCACAGAACTGAACAAGTGATCAAGGCCAGGCCAGTATAGAAATGTGATTGCCACAAGAGATGGACTCAGGACCTTAGTTGCGTCAATCAAAATCTTTGAGTTTAATTTATATACATTAAAACAGATGGGGCCAGGGGAGAAATCCACTTGTCCCTCTATGATCACTAAGCTGGGAAGATTTTCAATAAGCCAAGACTTAGAACAATGAATAAATCATGTGAGCCCAGATCTGTCTTGGTTGTGTTATATGGAGAAATCCATCTACCACATGAGAAAAGAGAACTACCAGGCAAAGAGGAGCAGAGAGTGGAGAGATGTAGAGACTCCTGGTACCTCCTGACCTTGAGACCAGCTCCACCCTATTTTTTCTAGTTCCCTGAGCCAATGGGTCTTCTGTCTGCTTAAATCATTTTTGGTTGGGCTTTTGTCACTTACAACTAAAGAACTTCCAACTAAAACAATCCTTTGCTTCCAATTCATCGTGGATGTTTTCTCCTACAATGTACAAAACATTTCATACAGAATCTTTTTTCCTCTTCACAGCTCATTTTCAGCTCAAAATCATTTTTAACCAACTCAGGCTCCCTCAAAATCTATAATGGATAGGATAGACTCACATTTTTTTGAAGCCTAAACAACCTAAGGACATATCTTTTCATAATGAGTTGGAGTCCTCCTGGAAAACAAATTTAGCTCTGTACATTTTAGTATGCAGAACATGTTGAATACTAAGAGCTGTTATAATAAGCTAGATACAGAAAAACGCTGGATGTCCTAACTAGAGCCCTCTGGAACCATTAGAGTTCTGAAATGGCTTCGGGTACAAAACTGGCTGAAAAATTAAATAAAATAAAGCAAACATTTCTTCAGCAATAGAGAAGCAATTGCTGAGAACATTCAACATCAAATGAATGAGTCACAGAATGTTGAAGACCTAAGCTTATCCCAGAGTCACCATGACTATGAAATGAAAGAGAAACTCTTATTGAATGGCAATAATAATAAGTATGAGAAGTCCAAAACTGTAAGAAATTAGAAAAGTGGAAAGTAGTGGGGAAAGGGAATAACAAAGGTGAGAAAACATGGAGGAAGTAGTACAGGTGGAGTCTAGATGAGTAATGAGTAATAAATACTCTGGCATTGTGTAAGAAGTGTAAGACAGAGAAGGGAGCCCAAAGGGGATGTTAGTAGGACATAGCATATCTTTCACTTGTGTGGAATGGGAAAAGAAGAAAAGGCAAGAAACACCTTCCTTGGATCCCATGCTTCTTGAAACATTCATAGGACCCATCAAAGGTGTGACATCTGGTACATGGCTTAGTGGTCTACAGAGGTGTTTCCTCTTCACTGCACTTCAGCAAAACTAAATGGCTCAGCTAAGATTTAACATGAGTTGCTGGGTGGTACAACTGGTTAAGCACTTGACAATAACTTTGCTTGCAACATAATGCATACACAAGCCATATAATAAAATTTGTCACGTCAGTGAAGCTATCTCCTGATACAAATTTCATTTAAAGTTAATGAACAACCCAGTCTTAGAAAACTTGTTGTTGTTGTTAGGTGCCATCAAGTTGATACTGACTCATAGCGAGCATATGTAAAACGAAACGAAACACTGCCCGGTCCTGTACCAACCTCACAATTGTTGCCACGCCTGAGCCTATTGATGCTGCCACTTTGCTAATCCATCTCACTGGGTGTCTTCTTCTTTTTCTCTGACCCTCCACCCTAGCAAACATGATATTCTTCTCCAGCAACGGGTCCCTACTGACAATATGTCTGAAGTATGAGACATGAAGTTTGGCCATTCTGGCCTCCAAGGTGCACTCTGGCTATACTTCTTCCAACACAGATTTGTTTGTTCTTTTGGCAGTCCATGGTACTTCAATATTCTCCTCCAACACGATAACTCAAATGTATCAATTCTTCTATTTCTTCCTTATTCACTGTCCAGCTTTTGCAGGCACATGAGGCTATTGAAAATACCATGGCTTGGGTTAGACACACCTTAGTCCTCAAAGTGACATCTTTGCTCTTCAACATTTTAAAAAGGTCTTGTACAGCAGATTTGCCTAATACAATACATCATTTGATTTCTTGACTGTTGCTTCCATGATTGTTGATAGTTGATCCAAGAAGAAAGAAGTCCTTGACAACTTCAATCGTTTCTCCATTGATAAGAATGTTGTTAGTGCCAAATATTGTAGGGTGATGCATACTAAAAAAAATAATAATTTTATCTTTATCATGAAAAAACGAAAAGCTATTATTAAAGGAGTTTAACCACAGAGAAGTGATATGATCAGATTTATATTTTAGAAAGATCACATGGATGAAGAATGAATTGTAGTGAGGACAAACTGAAAATAAGGTGACCAGTTAGGAAGCTATTGCTGCAATTGAGTGTGAAGTGTCGAGAACATAAAGGAAACGACAGTATACACAGAGAAGGAAAAGGAAGGCAGAATCAAGAGGTACTTAGGAGGTAGAATGTAACAATATTGGGTAAGTGGGTGGATTGTGGCAGGGATGGTGAGAGAAGAAGAGGAGTATAGCCACTTAATTTCTTTTGGCTTGGATGATGTTAGAAAATTGATATTCATGGTAAATGTAAGTAAATTTATAAATTTGGTAAGGAGAGGATGAGTTGCGCCCAATTAATTTGTAGGCCTTTGGGTTTTTAAGTGAAGATATTCCATAAGTAGTTAGTTGTATACTTCTGGAGTTGGACAAAGAGCGACAAGCCAGAGAAATATGTTTAGGCTCAATACTCTGTATATAGGTAAAATTTGAAGCTGTGAATATGGGTGAAATTTTCCAAGAAGAATGCTTAGAGTAGAAATCCTGGAGAATAGCAAATATTCAAATATCAATTAGTGACAGTAGAATCTACAGTGGAGATTGGATATGAGGAAAACTAGAAAAGAACCATGTTAACAAGTCCAAAGGAGGATAAACGTAACATAAAAAAGATACAGTCAGACGCATCAAACACCAAATACGGTCAAATAAGAAAACAGCTTAGAATGTTCACTGGAAATGGAAACTAAGAAAGTTATTGATATTTTGGGAGAAGAGTAGAGTCAACAGAGGAAATGAAGGAGACATCAAATGTCAAATAGCATGGCTGTAGAAATAAAAAGGAGAGATGGGTAATAAATTATGGAGAGAGAGCTTAATGTTAAAGAAAGGACTTTTTAAGATAGAATTGAAGAATAAAGTGGCCAGAGCAGGTCACAGAAAAGGAAATAGCCCATGCAGTAAAATTAGAAAGATTCAGCTTGACATCCTATCTTCTCCAAGTCACTTATTCAATTCCTTCAATCTCATGGATATTGATAAGTGTTCATGGAGATGAGTAAGTTTTTAAACAACCTAGGCTTTATTAAATGACAACTGATTGAAATCAAGACCATGAAGAGAATGAGAAAGAAGGTAAGTGCCTGGAAATGTAAAATAAAGAATGCCAAGAAGGGATGAAGAAGAGATGAAAGTTGGTGAGAAAGGTCCAAAGATGAGGCATGTGGTCAGAAGTCATCTTTCTTAAGAACCTTCAAAAAAAAGTCACCTAGATAGTTTTAGAATGCAAATTATGACCTTATTTAAAAAGATTTGCAATCTCATTCAGTTTGGTTTAGTGAATATTAATTCTGTTTGCATTCCAACAAGACATTGGTGACAAAGAAAAGGCCCCAGTGAGAGGGAAACCAGAGTGAAACTAGATACTTCTGAGAATTAATTCCCAGAGCATATCAGTTACACATGGGGAATTGGGAATGACTATATTTGAAACCCAGGGTAGCACTCTGCAAGGGATACAACTCTCAAGTGTCTTTTGGGGTCAGCTATGACCTCTCCTTTGGCCTCCTGTATACTCAGCTGTCTACTTGATCTCTATTTAGATGATGAATCTCAAAAGTTAACATATTCAATAAATACTCGTCTCTTGATTTCCTACCCTGTCCCCAATCTATTGCCTCTCCTAGTCTGCCCTAGTTAAGAACATGTCACCAGTATCAACCAAGTTGCTTAGCCAAAACTTTAGAAGTCGTCCCCATTTCCCTCATCCATATTCTTACAGTTCTATCTATCTTGAAAGTCATTCACTTCCTTTTATCTTCATTGGATTACTCAGTTATTAATTCTTACCTGGATTACTACAATTGTCCTTAATGTTTTTCTGCTCCATTCTTGCTAAATAGTAGCCTCAAAATTCTTCAATGGCATTTCACTGCACTTAGGTGTGGCACTGTGGGCTAATGTGTCAGACTGCAAAGTCATTTGAACTGCAAGGTCGGTGGTTCAAGCTCACCAGCTGCTCCTTGGAAACCCTATACAGCGTTGATATGGGTCAGAATCAACTCGACGGCACTTCACAACAACAGGATCAATCCAAGCTTCCTACCATGGACTCTCTATCAGCTCTCTCACCCCATCTACTATTTTTATCTTCCTTTACTACTTTCCAGCTGTACCTACTTCCTTTCTTTTCCTCAAATCCCCAGTCTTCTCATTCTAAGGCTCTTCTTTCTACCTGGAATTATCTTCCTCAAAAATCAAGCACTGCTGTCTCCTTACTGTGGTTCTGATCTCAGCTTAAATGTTACCTCTTTAGAAAGGCTCCCCTTGACCACCCAATCTCAAGAAATCTGCTGTTCTCATGACTTTCCAATACATCACTCTCTTTTAATTTCATTTATAGACCTTTTCACTATCAGCAATGATTATTTGGAATTATATATGTATTATCTGACTCCTCCTATCAGAGCTCAAACTCCCAGGAGAAAAAACTTGTCTCCCTCACTAATGTATTTTCAGGGTATAGAACAGTGTCTGGCACAAAGTATGTGTTCAATAAGTATGTGTTGACCAGACAGATGAATCCTTTCCAAACATGTTGGTTGAAAGTTGCCAGTGAATGAAACAGATGGCAAGCAGAGTGCCCTGTTCTCAGAATGAATTTGTGCTCTTGTGAAAAGATGAAACAAGATCACATTATTCAACAAATTAACAATAACAGTTCTGGATTCTTCCGGTGAGAGGCAAATGTGTTTGAAGGTGAAAACAATGTGGTGTTGATCTCCCTTCCTGGCTTTGCACAGAACCAGGAAGATGAAATCAGTAATTTCAAAATGAGTCACTGGAAACAAGTGGTTTTCAAAGAAAACACCTTGAAGTTTAAACTAGGTGACACTGAGTGAGGAAGGAAAACATGAAAATATTTCAGACTTTGTAAGCTTTTCAGCAGTAAGTTCTTCAGTTAAAGAAGACTCTAGGGCACCCTCAGGGAATGAGTGCATCTAAGTATTCATGGATAGTTTTTTCCCCAATAGTTAACTTTTAACTGTCATTCTGATTTTTTAATGGAAAAATTATTTTAAAATTTTTCCTCAATTAAAGGATACTGTGGAAAACACACAGGTTTTAGAGCAGAATAGACCTGGGATGCATCCAAGTTTTGCAATGAAAAAATTCTATGACGTTGGCACTTAAGCACTCTAACTGCAATCTGTTTATCTGAGGACAGGACTAATGAGAGTTTACAGATATGTTCTGTGGATTAAATGAAGCAGTGATTGTAAAGATAATGTTATATTAAATAGGAATCTCATCAATTAGAATGATTACAAATATACTAGTGAAGGCTACTCTTGGAAAGACATCAAAAATGTATATCTTTTCCTAATACCTCATTGTCTTTATTAGGAGCAGATGATTTCTGTGATGTCTTGTTAAAATAGCTATAGATACATGTGGTGTGATATATGAGACCCCAGATTGTGTTTTCCTGAATTATTCTTACTCAATTGCTTCTTTCTTATAAAAATCAGGTAAAATATGGTGGAATTCATGATCTCAAAGGGCAGCAAAACATGATCACTTTCCTGCAAAACAAAGGAGTCGGTCCAGTTAGGCTGCTCTTCTGGAAGGGGATTTCTGATCTTTCAAAAAGACTCTCTCTCTCTCTCTGTATCTTCTTGCAGCAATGCACTCTTTGAAAACCTGTAAGACAGTGTTTCCCAAGTTTCTTCTGAGAACTTCGTAGATCCATGAAATGCATATGGAAATTTGAGGTTCACAGAACATAATGATATCTTCAAGACTCTGAAATATCCTAGAACAAGAAAAACAAATTCAATATTTTTAAACCACTGTTACTGAAACTATTAAACTAAAATTTTAAGTCATAAATAAATAACACCTAATAACAGGAAATTGGACTCCTGGTGTGGGGCTGTAGGATAAGCACTGTCTTCAAACCACAAGGTGGGTAGTTCAAGCCCACCAGCTGCTCCACAGAAATCCTGTACATGGTTGTTGTAAGTCAGAACTGACTTAATGGCACTTAAGAACAATAAATAACAAGACTAAGACAAGTGTATTACTGAGAGAACTTGTCTGCAATCATCCACTGATCAAGATATGTTTAAACACATTTTATTTGGAATAAACTGAACATTATGAACAGGGAAGGATTAAAGAGATGGAAACACTGTCTTCAGAAGAGTATAGTCCTAGGTGGACGATATGTTGAGAACCAGTAGCTTCACATTTTTATATAAAAATATCTTGTATTTTTATATTTTTGTTTAATAAAGGTTTCTATGATTTTATAGCAATACTTTTTTAAAAAACTGTTTTATTGTGAATTTTGTGATAGTTTATATGGGAGAACATTAGCTTTATGTTCATCCTATCGTATATCATTACATTGCCATGGTTACAATCCCCCCCATGCATCATTAACCAACCAAAGGTTATACCCCACAACCAAAGGGTATGCCCCCTGGTCATCAGCACACAGCCCCTCTCCCTCTCTGGGTCCAGAGTCCCCAGCCACTCCATCTTTCCACATCATTATCTATGCCTCCATTTCTGACATCACTGTTTCTCTGGGTAGGGTCCCACACTCCGCTCTTCTCCCTTGATGGTCCCAGGGGCCTCCTCTCCTCGACTGCAAAGTCAACCACTCCCTTTCTTTTGCTACAAAACACCTACCTTTACATTCCCAACCTCACAGTCAGTCCTGATAGCAATTATTCACTATTGTACCACGTGAGTGCTATCCCCATCTTCTTTCATCAGTCTGCCCAGACAGATTGGATACTACTCAGTGGAGATTCCACCCTCATCAGCACCCTCTGGATCTAGGCTCTATAGCAATACTTTTTGACTTACCATCTTATTTGTTCTAGAAAGAAGCTGTTGGTTTGGTTGAGGTGGGAACCACCACTCTAAGTGTTTTTGACTCATTACTTCTCTCACTTTCACACAGGTGCAAGGGACCTTTCTCTTTCTTTCAATTTTGTCCCAAGCATAGAAAAAAATGAAACTTCCTCTGCTTCTCCTTAAAGCTGACACAAGTTTGAATAAGAAAAAGCAAACATACAAAAACAAAACAAAATCAATAAAACTGCTAATTCCTAGTGGAGAAAAATAAGGAAATAAATCTGAAAAATTGGAAGAATCTCAACAATCTGTTGTACAAGATATGACTTGCTGCAGGGCCTTGTCAGCTCTGCCCCATTTGGGTTGGCACCACAGAGGCAAAGATGTGATTGACCAGAATCTTTAACTTCCTTCTTCTTCTTGTTGTTGTTAAATGCCGTCGAGTTGGTTCCAGCCCATAGCAACCCTGTATAGGGTTTCCGAGGAGCAGCTGATGAGCTTGAACTGCTGACCTTGCAATTCAAACGCCTTTGCAGTCTGGCACATTAACCCATAGCGCCACATTTCCTAGTACTGGACTTATCTTCATGAATTGATTATCAGTTTTGAATGAGTCACCCAATAAATATTTTCTTAAAATTATAGATCCTTCAAAGCCCAGGCTGAGCAAAATTGGCAGTGAATTACTTTTCCCCTATCTTTGTTAGAATTGGGTTTAGCTCCTGTGACATATAACCAAAAGATGGTGGCTTGAACGAGACGGTTTTATTGTCTCATGTAAAAACTCTGGAGGTCAGCATCCATGTTGGAATAAAACAGGAACACAAGCTTCTTCCAATTCTCTTTTTTCCCAACCCTAGAGGCACTGTGTGTGGTCCAAGACATCTGCTGAAGCTGCGGTTGTTATGCCCATATCAGCCAGCAAAAGGGAGGGGAAAAAAGAGAAAATCTTGCTTCCACTTCCACCCCACTGGCCAGAACATGGTCACATGTTAGCACCTCCCTGAAAAGCTGACTGTTGTTGTTAAGTGCTGTGGAGTTGGTCTGACTCATAGCAACCTGTTTCCAAGAAGTAGTTGATGGGTTTGAATTGCTCGTCTTATGGTTAACAGTCCAATGCTTATCCTACAGTGCCATACCAGGACTCCTATGTAAAGGTACAAAAGTGACAAGGAAATGTAAAGTTGAGTCTAGTCACTCACCCACAAGCACATATAAAACCCATGGGTTCTATAATAGTAAATAAATAAAAACTTAAAAAAAAAAAAAAAAAAAAAAAAGCAAAGTTTCCAATATCCCAGGTTCTAAGAACATCTCTTGATTTGTTCTGGATTCCAGATTTCCAGATTTTTCTCCTCCAGATACGACTAACTTTAAAGAATCACTTTATAGCCTGCAGGTGTGACCATACTTTAATACAATAATAACATTCAGATTGGAGGAATTTTGACATACTTTAATGATGTGTGAGGAGAAGTTTTCTCATGTTGAGTACAATTGAGTATTTTCTCTAATTTCTGCATCACTGACAGTGAAAACATCTTCAAAATATTCCTCTTCCACCTGCATTTTTTTCTTGTGAGGTGTGAACTTAATGATGTTTTTCTCCAGCTATATTTAGCCTTCTGATGCCAAACCTTAGTTTGAAACATCAAAGTTAGCCCTTATAAAAATACACATGATTTAGTCAGCTTTAATTACTCAGAAATGATTTAGACTTTTTTTTTTTAACTAAGCTTTAAACCAGAAGTAGAATCATTATGATTTTATGTTGCTGAGAACCTAGAAAAAATAGTATACATTCTTCAATTTAAGGATAAAGCATCTTTTGATATTTCCTTGTAATTGATTTGCCTCTTCTGAGCATCAATATCACAGAGGAGAAATAAATTATATTGTCCTGATCCACTTACATTTTTCTAGGTTCACTTTGAATCACTGATTTCTGTTGTAAACTTTATGTCCTCCTGTGCTCTGGTCTCTAAGGCCATCCTTACTATAAATAATAATAATAATAGCTCCTTTCCATTTGCACAGGAAATCCAGTCTTTTATAACACTACCCCAGGTATTCCTGAGAATCCCAAAAGAATGCTTGTTGTTATTTAATGCCTTCAAGTTGGTTCTGACTCATGGTGACCCTGTATAGGGCTTCTCACCATTTGAACCTCTGACTATTACAGTTCAAACTGACCTTTCGGTCCAGTGCTTATCCTACAGCATCACACCAGGACTCCAAAAGAATGTTTACATGAACCAAAAATCTATCTCGGTTGTGACTTGTCCTTCAGCTGGTCATTTTGTTCCAGACAACGTCTCTGCATCTTGGGCTCCCCTAACTGTCTGGTAACCTGGTTCTCAAAATTGCTGCTGCTTTCTTTATGCTGATTTGCTATGTTAATTTTAATTCCTTAAAGTTTCTGTAAATCTGGCATGTAGTAGCTAATAAAAGTGACTAAGAGATTGGGAAATTCAAAGGGATAGGAGAGAAATGAAAAGCAGAATTTTTTTCACTATCCATCCATGGGTGGTGCAAATGGTTAAAGCTTTTGACCACTAACTGAAAGGGTAGAGGTTTGACTCTACCCAGAGACACTTTCGAAAAAAGGTATGGCTATCTACAGCCAGACAAGTAGCCACTGAAAACCCTATGGACCGATGTTCTCCCATGTAAGCTATCACTCGATTTATAATAAAACTATCATTCAATTCATAATAAAAACTTATTAAAATAATAAAAAGATACATTATAAAGATCTATTAGAATAACAATAAAAACCAACTTCTACTGTGACACATATGAGGTTGGCATAAGTCAGAATTGACTCAACAGCATTTTGTTCTGGGAATTGTTTCACTCTGTTGCAATCTGACATCTGTCTCACCATCCTTGCTTAGGAATATTCTGGTTGTGATTTTTCTAACAAACTGACTTGTCTGTTAGTTTGTCCTATTGTGGTGGCTTGTGAGTTGCTGTAATTCTAGAAGCTATGCCGTGGATATTTTAAATACCATCAGGGTCACCCACAGTGTACAGGTTTCAGATGAGCTTCCAGATGAAGACAGACTAGGAAGCAGGAGAGATGAACTACTTCTGAATCTTTAGTCACTGAAAACCTTATGAATAGCAGAAAAACACTGTCAGATATAGTGCTAGAAAATGAGCCCCTCAAGTCGGAAGGCATTCAAAATGTGACTGGGGAAGAGCTGCCTCCTCAAAGTAGAGGTGACCATGATGATATGAATGGAGTAAAGCCCATTGGAGTAAAGTCCTCAGGACCTTTATTTGCTGATGGGGTACAACTCAAATGAGGAGAAACAGCTGTAAACATCCACTGAAAATCAGAACATGGAATGTACAAAGTATGAATCTAGAAAAATTAGAAATTGTAAAAAATGAAATGGAGAGCATAAACATCGATATCTTAGGCATTGTTGTTGTGGTTGTCAGGTGCCATCGAGTCGGAACCG
>NW_006408526.1:1962958-1999826 GCF_000296735.1 Chrysochloris asiatica
CCATCTTCTCCTTCCACAGATGTAGTCAATTTGATTTCTATGTGTTCCATCTGGCGAGGTCCATGTGTATAGTCGTCTGTTTTGCTGTCTAAAGAAGGTATTTGAAATAAACAAATCATTTGTCTTGCATCTTAGGCATTAGTGAGCTGAAATGGACTGGTATTGGCCATTTTGAACCAGACAACCACATGGTTTACTATGACGGGAATGATAAATTGAAGAGGAATGGTGTTGTGGTCATTGTCAAAAAGAACCTATCCAGATCAGTCATGAGGTACAACTCTGTCTGTGATAGGATAACATCCATGTGCCTACAGAGAAGACCAGTTAATACCACTATTATTCAAATTTATGCACCAACCACTAAAGCCAGTGAGTATGAAATAGAAGAATTCGACCAATTTCTTCAATCTGAAATCAATCAAACATGCAATCAAGATGTATTGATCATTACTGGTGATTGGAATGCAAAGGTTGGCAACAAAGAGGATGCATCAGTAGTTGGAAAATATGGCCTTGGTAATAGAAATGATGCTGGAGAAAGCATGATAGAATTCTGCAAAATCAATCATTTGTTCATTTCAAATGCCTTCTTTAGACAGCATAAAAGATGATTTTACACATGGACCTTGCCAGATGGAACACAGAAATAAAATTGACTGCATCTGTGGAAATAGGCAATGGAAAAGCTCCATATCATCAATCAAAACAAGGCTAGGGGCAGATTGTGGAACAGACCATCAATTACTCATATGCAAATTCAAAGTGAACATGAAGAAAATGAAAACAAGTCCAAGAGAGCCAAAATATGGCCTTGAATGTATCCCACCTGGATTTAGGAATCATTTCAAGAACAGATTGGTGCATTAACACTGACGACAAAAGACCAGAAGCATTGTGGGATGACATCAAGAACATCATACAGGTAGAAAGCAAAAAGTCACAAGAAGACAAGAAAGAAGGAAAAGATCAAAATGGATGTCAGAAGAGACACTGAAGCTTGCTCTCAAGCATAGATACTAAAACAAATGGAAGAAATGAGGAGGTAAAAGAGCTGAACAGAAAATTTCAAAGGTCAGCTTGAGAAGATAAAGTCAAATATTACAATGAAATGTGCAAAGATATGGAGTCAGCATTTCTCAAGCTGGGGGAACTGAAGAAAAAATTCAAGCCTCAACTTTCGTTATTGAAGGATTCTCTGGGCAAATTACTGAATGATGCAGAAAACATCAAACGAAGATGGGAATACACAGAATCACTGTACCAAAAGGAAATGGTTACTGTTCAACCATTTCAAGAGTTAGCATATGATCAAAAGCCAATGATATTGGAGGAGGAAGTTCAAGGTGCATTGAAGGAATTGGCAAAGAACAAGGCACCAGAAATTGATGTAATAAAATTGAAATTGTTCAAGCAAGGGAGGTGGCAATGGAGGCACTCACTCATCTATGTCAAGAAATTTGGAAGACAACTATCTAGCCAAGTGATTGGAAGAGATCCATATCTATGCCCATTCCAAAGAGGAGTGACCCAACGGAATGCAGAAATCATCAGACGATATATATTAAATATCCCATGCTAGTAAAGTTTTACTAAAGGTAATACAGAAATGGCTGCAAGCATACATTGACAGAGAACTTCCAGAGGTTCAAGCCAGATTCAGAAAGGGATGTGGAATGAGTGATATCATTGCTGATGTCCAATGGATCATGGCTGAAAGCAGAGAATACCAGAAAGATGTTTACCTGTGCTTTATTGACTATGCAAAGGCTTTTGATTGTGTACATCATGACAAGCTATGGACAACATTGCGAAGTATGAGTATTCCGGAACACTAAATTGTGCCCATGAGGAATCTGTAAATGGACCTACAGGCAGTTGTTCAAACAGAACATGGGAGCACTGAATGGTTTAAAATTAAGAAGGGTGTGCGACATGAAGACACTAAATACTCATAGAGACCCTGTATAGAGTTTCTGAGGAGTGGCTGGTAGGTTTGAACCACCAATATTTTGGTTCAAACTGACCTTGCTGTCCAGTACATTATCCTGCAGCACCACACCAGAACTCCATATATATGATGTGAGTCAAAAATTTTATATATATATATATATATATATATAGATATAGAGAGAGAGAGAGAGAGAGAGAGAGAGAGAGAGAGAGAGATCTGATAGCGTAGTGGTTACGAATAGGGCTGGGAATCGCAAGGTCAGCAGTTAGAAACTACCACCTTTTCCGCGGGAGAAAGATGAGGCTTTCTGCTCCTGTAAAGATTTACAGCCTTGGAAACCCTGTACAGGGTTGCTATGAGTCAGAACTGACTCCACAGCACATAACAACAACAACAATATATATACATAAATTTATTAAGAAGCTCGGGTGACACATGGTTAAGTGACTGGCTGCTCTTAGCTTCTAACTGAAAAGTTGGCCATTTGAACCGACCAGCTACTTTACAGAAAATCAGCCACTACAAAGATTATAGCCTAGGAAACCTTATGGAACAGTTTTGCTCTGTCATATAATGTTTCTATGAATCATAATCAACTTGAGGACACACAACAACAATATACTATTATTATTACTAGTCCCTGGATGCCTTGTCATTCTTCACAAGGCCAGAATTACTCACAGTCACAGCCATAAAAATAAAACCATTATGGCTTCTTCTCTCACCACTTGTCGGTCAGTTTGTCGTACTGTGGTGGCTTGCATGTTGCTGTTATACTGGAAACTTGTCACCAGTATTTTAAATACCAGCAGTGTACACCCAAGGAGGACTGGTTTCAGAAGAGCTTCCAGACTAAGAAAGACTAGGAAGAAGGAGAGGATCACTTATGAATGTTTGTTGTTGTTGTTAAGTCCTGTTGAGTGGGTTCCAACTCACAGAGACCCTGTATAGGGTTTCCGAGGAGTGGCTGGTGAGCTTGAACTACTGACCTTGCGATTCAAACCAACTTTGCAGTCTAGTGCAGTAACCTGCAGTGCCACACTACTGAAAATATTGTCAGCTATCATGCCTGAATATGAAAAAATTATGCATAGCAGCAGAATACTGTCAGATATAGGTCTGAAAGATGAGCCCCGATAGGAAAACACATAAGATATGACTTCTCAAAATACAGTTGACCATGATGACATGAATGAAATAAGGCTTTCATGACCTTAATTTGCTGTTGGGGCACAACTCAAAATGAGGAGAAACAACTGTAAGAATCTATTAATAATAAGAACAAGGAATGTATGAAATATGAATCTAGGAAAATTGGAAGTGCCAAAATGAAATGGAATGCATAAAGATCGATGTCCTAGAAAGCAGTGAGTTGAAATGGACTGGTGGTGACCATTTTGAATCAGACAACGGTATGGTTTACTATGCAGGGAACAACAAATTCAAGAGGAATGGCATCACATTCATCGTCAAATAGAACATTTCAAGAACTATCTTGAAGTACCATGCTGTCTGTGGTAGGAGAAGATCCATACACTTATAAGGAAAACCATTTAATACCACTATTATTCAAATTTACCCACAAACCACTAATGCCAGGAATGATGAAATTGAAGAATTCTACCAACTTCTTCAAGGAGCTCTGGTAGCATAGTGGTTACGAATCGAGCTGCTAACCTCAAGGTCAGCAGTTCGAAACTACCAACTGTTCTATGGGAGAAAGATAAGGCTTTCTGCTCCCGTAAAGATTTGCAGCCTTGGAAACCCTGTGCAGGGTCACTACGAGTCAGAACCGACTCCATGGTACTCAACAACAACAACAAACCAACTTCTTCAGTCTGAAATTGATCAAACATGCAATCAGATGTATTGATAATTACTGTTGATTGAAATGAAAAGGTTGGGAATAAAGAGGAAGGATCATTAGATAGGAAATGTGGCCTTAATGATAGAAATGATGCTGGAGATCCACAATAGAAGTTTGCAAGACCAACAACTTACTCATTGCAAATACTTTTTAAAACAACATAAAGGCAACTATACACATGAACCTCACCAGATGAAAAACACAGGAATAAAATGGACTACATTTGTGGGAAAAGACAGTGGAGAGACTTCATATCACCAGCCAAAACAAGGCCAGTACACACTATGGAACAGATAGACCATCAATTGTTCACATGCAAGTTCAGACTGGAGCTGAAGAAAATTAAAACAAGTCAACAAGAGCCAAAATAGGACCTTGTATACATCCCATCTGAATTTACAGATTATATCAAGAACAGATTTGATGCATTAGACACTAATGACCAAAGACCAGAAGAGTAGCAAGATGACATCATTAACATCATGCAGGAAGAAAGCAGAAGCCATTAAAAAATAAAAGAAAGAAAGAAAAGGCCAAAACGAATGTCAGAAGAGACTTTGAAACTTTCTTTGCAGTGTAGAGATGCTAAAACAAACAGAAGAAATGAGGAAGTAAAAGAGATGAACTGAAAATTTCTCAGGGCAGCTCAAGAAGACAAAGTCAAATATTAAAATGAAATGCACAAAGACCTGGAGTTAGAAAATCAAAAGGGAAGAATGTGCTTAGCATTTCTCAAGCTGAAAGATCTGAAGAAAAAAAAAAAAATCAAGCCTCAACTTGTAATACTGAAGGCTTCTATGGGCAAAATATTAAAAGATGCAGAAAGCATCAAAAGAAGATGGAAGGAATACACAGAGTCACTGTACCAAAACAACAAATGGTCTATGTGCAACCATTTCAAGAGGCTACATGTGATCAAGAATTGATAGAACTGAAAGAAGAAGTTCAAGCAGTATTGAATGATGCTTTTCTGTCTTCTCTGCCATCTTTGTGTTGCTCACTACTTGGGGAGTTGTAATACTTTACTTTTATTTGGGATTCCCTCCCCCCTTGGTTTTCCCACTGGACCCGTGGAGCATGGGAGATGTTCCTTAACATTACTTTTGTTTTACTCAATTCTTGTGAATTTATTTTTGATTTAAAAATATAGTTCACCTATTTTTAGCTGTACCCTTGGAAATTCATAATACAGTCTGATTCTATGTGTCAATTTCTAATGTTGAACATGCTAGTTGGAATCAATATAGATTTAAATAAAATAAGCATCAATCTCATTTCCAGAACATTCTCTAAAAAATTCTAGTTTTTTCTCTTGTCCATGAGTCAGTCTTTGAGGTAAATTTGAACTCCTGCAATGAAGTTTTATAATGTGTCTTAAAGCTAATGTGACTTTGGTGAAGCCAAGTACTTTAGCTAGGGTCCGTTACTTTCCTTCTTATGAAACAGTAAGTTCATCTTACATGTTGTTGTTACTGCTGCTGTTGTTAAGTGTCTCTGAGTTGGTTCCAATTCATAGCAACCCTATATACAACTGAATGAAACACTGCCCAGTGCTTTCATGTGTGCCATGCTTTCATGTGTGTCATGCTCACATGTCCAATGTTAATGCTATTGTGTCAAAATGTCTTATAATGGGTTCTCTAGAGAAATAAAACCAATGAAGCATATATATGTATATATAAAGAACCTCAAGGAAATGGCTTACTCAATTGTAGAAATAGGAAAGTCCCAATCCATTGGTCCGATGTCAGGTTTAAGGTTTCTGTCCCACATAGCTGCTGAGCTGCTGAACAAAGATCAGTAGGTCAGATGGCAGCCAGACAGGCAGGTCTGACTGGTAAGAAGGCAGGCTGCTGATGACTCCCAGAATCAACAGGCCACTGGCTCAAGTCCAGAAACTGGAGGTCAGAGGATGAGTCAGATGCAAGATCCAGATCCAGCAGAGAGCAAGCAAGCTTTTTCTGAATGTCCAATATATTGGAAGCAGGCCACACCCCTGAGCAAGTTTCCCTTCAATTAACTGGCTGCTCATAGCTGGCTTCATCATAGAGTTGATAACATTGTTTTAGATCTCATCATGGAGGATAACTACAACTCAATTGCCAAACCACTGAGAATCAAGTTGACACATCTTACATAAAACATAATAAAATAAGATAAAAACCACAGAATTTTACTATACCCTGAGGGAGAAAGAACTGTAGGAGTTATGACTTAAGGGAAGTGCCATCTTCCTAAAGAATAAGAAAAAAGTGGGGAGAACGTCTGACTTGGGGAAATGGAGGGTGCAGTGGTCTGACATGAAGGATTAAAGGAGATGAAATAAAAGAGGGGATAATCATTGATCCCTGAGTATATCCTTAGCATAGGACCTAAGTCTATGTGGAGGAAAGAGAGTTCTGAGGCAATAAAAATTGCCACAGAAACTCTAGACAGATTGAAACAGAATTCAAGAACATCTGTGCTGCTCTTCTATTTTCTCAAGCTGTTTAAGCTGGCCTTCAGTAGAGCAATAATGGATGTGAGACAGTGTCTGCCGAGATAGGTCTAACATAGCATACCTGACTCTCCCTTGGCATTTACATGATGTAGATTGTTGTTATTAAGTGCCATCAAGTCAGCTCCAACTCATGGAGAACCTGTATAGGGTTTCCAAGGAGTGGCTGGTGAGCTTGAACCGCTGACACTGTGGTTCAAACAAACTTTTCAGTCCAGTGCATTAACCCACAGTGTCACATAATGTAGAAGGGATCCAGAAATCCCTGAACGCCTCATAGAATATGGACCACGAATGCTGGCTGGTAAACTTATGAGAGACAAAGAGAGGCCAAGCCAGGGATAGAATAGAGTCACTCAGAATTGGAAACACCAGGAAAAACTAATGTGGGGCCTGATTGACAGGAGACAATAGCCATGCTCTTGGGAAGCAATCACCATGCATCATCCATTCTGGAAGAACAGAGTCTCAGTTACAACTTTAGTGTGAACAGAGGTTCATTCCTAACAGTAGGTGAGATGAACTAGACCAGAGGATTAGGACAAGTACATCATACACCTCTTTGACTTTCTGTATTCCACTCATTCATGATAGCCTTTCTCAGCTCCTAGACTCCATCCAAGAAAGGATAAGGAAAAGGTAAATCCTAAAGAGAGGAGTTGGAAGATTTGAAATATTTATGCAAATGAGATGGTTATCTGGAAATTGGCAAATTTATTTCCCATATTGCCAGAAATGAGAACTCCAGAGCATGAAATTAGTTACCAAAAAATTGCAAGTGCAGACTTTGACCCATCTAAGTTGTGGTTTATCAGTTCTACTACAGTGGAGGTATACATAGTGTTGTGGAAACGAAGGTCATTTAATTTAGAATATGGAGTTAGAAAACACTTCCTAGAAAAGTAACATTTAGGTGAAGAGTGAGCAGGAATTATCCAGAGAAGAAAAACTGGAAGCATATTTCAGGTCATGCAAAAAAAAAAAACAACGACACATGAGTCAGGTTACAATGGTAACAATAAGTATAGCATGTTTAGAAAAAACACCTTGAAAAGAGGACAGAGTTCAGGAGCAAAGAGAAAGCAGGCTGAAGAGGCATATTGCAGAGCACCACTTACAGATGAAAATGTTTTATCTTGCTCAAGAGCCTCAGACCAAGGGGGAGAGTAGAGAGTACAGTGGGCTCTGCTGCAAAGTGGAGTCCACCCTCAGGATGCGAGTGGACACCCTTTGTAGTTCACACAAAGGTTTGGTGAGCTCTCTACACCCTTAGTCACAAGGCTTCCTATGCTCAATTTTGCACAAAGGCATCAAATAAATTAGCAGGGATCCCATAGATCTAGTGAGATTATGAAAAGACATGCAAGTTAATTTAAAGAATTTGGGCTTTAAGAAAGAACAATAAGGAGCCCCAAAAGGTTTCTGGGTAGATGTGTGACATGAGAGAAGAAAAAGAAAAAAAATCTACCAGCAGCTGTATGCAATATAAATTGGAATGGAGAGACTCAGGAAGTTACTGTAACTGTCCAGGCATGAAGCAAAAAGAAAGATTCAACAGTATCCATGGAAACAGAAAGGGAGAGATCTGAAAATTATTTTGAAGGCAGAAACAACAGAATTTGATTGCTGATTGGATGTGAATGTATGGAAAAGGCAGCAATAAGAAATGACTTGGAGGTTTTGAGTTTAGGAAGCTGTAAGTATAAATTTAAAATAGGGACCTTAATCAGGAGGGCTGCTTTGAGAGAGGAAAAAAGGAGTTTGGTGTAGGGCATGCTGGGTTTCACATAATGATGGAATGTATAAATGGAAATACTGTTTAAACATTTAGAAGGGCAAAACTAGACATTCTTCTTTCCTTTTCTCTTCACAATTTTGTTCTCCATTATTTTGAATGTAGTTGAGGCTCTATTTCTGAAGACTTTAGGAATAAATTTGTTACTTCCTTTACTTTTTGATGAACTGTGAGAAAGGTTATTATTGTCAACATCAATTTTGCCTTCAAGTTATTAAAAAGAAAAACCAAACTCGTTACCAACAAGTCAATTCCAACTCATAGTGATCAGTAACCCCATAGGACAGAGTAGAACTGCCCCCATAGGATTTCCAGATCTGTAATCTTGGAATTACAGAAACAGACTGTCACATATTTCTCCCATGAAGCAGCTGGTGAGTTCAAACCATTGACCTTTGAGTTAGCATCCACATTCTTAACCATTGTGCCACCATGGCTCCTTTTCAAGTTAACACAAAGTTTTATTCAACACCTATTTGTGTTTTTTTCCTTTTCAGACACAGTACAAATAACAGATTCCATGACCTTGAGGTATTTCCACTCTGAGATACTCAATATTTTTAGAAAGAATTTATAGATAACATGCCTGGATAACTACAGTAATAATAATCAAATGAGTTCTGGTGCAAAAGGTTACGTGCTTGGCTGCTAACTGAAAACGTTGGGAGTTCAAATTCACCCCATGGCTCTGCAGGAGAAAGAGCTAGTGATCTATTCCCATAAAGGTCACCAAGAAAATCTATGGATAAGTTTTACTGTGGCAAATGTGGCTACTATGAGTAAAAAATGACTCAACAACACTTAATAACAAAAATAACAAGATAAAATTAAAAGTAGTATTAATATTCTATAGGAGGGACTAAGGGAAGAAAAGAAGAAGTAAGGGAAGAGAAAGCGCACTGTGCTAGAAAAGGCCAATAGTGGGACAAGTGGTGGCTGGAAATAAAAAGAAAATTGGCTAGAAATTCTTTTTTAACAGAGCAAATATAGTCAGGAGTTTTCACATTATCCATTTCTGTAACAGCTTGACATTGTGGATAAAAAATCTGGGCTTAGAGTCATGTGACTTGCTTCATGTTTTTGATCCACTGATGGGCAAGCTGCTGGACTTTTGTGTGGGTGTTTCCTTGACTGTTAAAGAGATGTAGCAATAAAAAGTTTAACCAAGATGGCACCTTACAGAGACTGGCACCATTCATAGTCAATCTACTGGTATTTGGTGGAGTCCCATTCCCACCCATAGAAAACACTGGATTCATTTAAGGTTCCCTAAGTTGTAGCCAAGGAGCTCTGGTAGTGTAGTGGTTACAAATCGGGCTGCTAACCTCAGGGTCATCAGTTTGAAACTACCAACTGTTCCAAGGGAGAAAGATGAGGCTTTCTGCTCCCGTAAAGATTGACAGCCTCCGAAACCCTGTACAGGGTCACTATGAGTCGAAACCGAATCCACGGCACATAACAACAACAAAGTTGTAGCCATCAAACATGCACTTTTTACTTGCATAACATGTTTTCTTCAACTTCCCTTAAAATGTTCACTATACTAAAACTACAGAGTCTATTTTTTAAAAAGGTTTTTTTTATCTTTTGCAGCTAACTCAATATATGAAAGCTTGATTCCTTTGCTACCCACACAGTTTCCTCTGGGGCCTTAGCCTTACTAGTATTCTATGATTCACTGCTTCACTTTTCATAAACATATACTAAATACTGTCCTTGGTTCTTTTGGAAATGGATGATAAAAATATTCAAGAAAAAATTTTTAACTATTGCAGTGGGAATTGAACTATGCAATAGATTTTTCTCTCTTCTCTCTTTTTTTTTTCCCCCTACTCACCAACCTTTTCATAAACAGTGGTCAAACTCTATAAGATAATTTTGTTCTCTGTATTTCTCCTTACCCAAAATAGATAACCTTTTTCTTCGGGTAGATTGGGAGAAGCTTTTGTCTTCTTCTTTCTTTCATATCCTTTATTTGCCCCATTCTCTCTCACACTGTGTCGTGGTTTTTTTTAAAGTTTATTTATTATGTTTTGTTTTTTTTCTGTCCTATCTTATTCTCTCCTCATACTTAGATCAATCAGGCTTCACTATAAGCCCCAGAGTTTAAAATGTCATTTTTCATGCCAAAGACTCAGTTGAACTGTTATTTTGCTTTTTTGCAAAGATGCCTGAGAATCCTCAAGGGTTTAGACTCAAGGAAAGCAAATTATCCCAGGAAAATTCAAAGCAAGGTTAGAGAGCAGAAGCTGAATGTAGTGCTAACTGTTGTTGTTGTTAAGTGCCATTGAGTTGGTTCCAACTCATAGCAACCCTGTAGAGGGTTTCTGAGGAGAAGCTGGTGGGTTTGAACTGCTGACCTTATGGTTCACAGTCCAGTACTGATCCTACAGCACCACACCAGAAGTAGTCTAAACTGAGTAGCCTAAAAGTAGCAATAGAAAAGAGTCAGAGAGCCTGCACTGGAAATAGACACCACATTCTTTCAAAAGCCTTCTTTAGAGAAGCTGTTTTCATGGGACTCTCCCATTTTTGTATATCTTGTGAGTAGAGGCTTACTGATTGCCATTGCTTTGAAACATCTTTTTAAGAACATTTGTATAGAAAATAGCCTTGGAAGATTGATAGTAGCTATGACTGAAGCAAATGGCAGACATGCTTACTACCCGTTGTAAAAGATCAGGGTTCCTTAAATTCAGAGTTCCTCTTTTTCCAGGCAACCTACTGAATGTGCAGGAATCATCTGACCTTCTCCAATTTATCCTGTGGGAATTGGGGCTTGGCAAACCAATACAAGAAAATTATGATATGCTGATAACCTTGATTGCTGTGAGTAATAAAGTCCTCTGTCTCTGACCCAGGAATCTTGTGTCTTCTGCCAGCATCAATGAAGCTATACAAGCTAATTTATTAGCTTATAAGTAGGGTAAAATGTCAGACCCTTCACAATTCTTGACACTTGCTAAAAATTAGGATTTTTTTAAGTTGTCAATAGAAATAGTAGACAAATAAAAACCTAGACGCTAAAATTTCTTCCCTATCAACACCTTGAAAGAAACTCTGGTAGCATAGTGGTTACAAATCGGGCTACAAACCACAAAGTCAGCAGTTTGAAACTACCAGCTGTTCTGTGGGAGAAAGATGAGGCGTTCTGCTCCCTTAAAGATTTGTAGCCTCAGAAACCCTGTACAAGGTCCCTATAGTCGGAACCGACTCCACAGCACATAACCACCACCACCATCAACATCGTGAAATTAAGTATGTTTCACCCTTCGCTCTCTGCTCCCACCTCCATCTAGTCTTATGTTCCCTTTTTCACCTCAATAATGATGGGCTCTAATGGTCCATTTATTCAATAGAGTGGATTTCTAAAACCCATTTCCAGATTACAGTTTATATGCCAGGATTACATTTGTTTTTATTAATAGAGAAAGGAGTTGAGCAGCATATTAAGGCTGACTTTTCAATCACTTAATCAACAAATGCATCCTGAGTACCTTCTTATTACTGTGTTAAGTGCTGCAGAAAGCAACCACAGTTCTCAAAGCATTTTAACTTCCTTTTATCTGGTAAAGAAAGATTTCCCTATAAAAAGAACCAAAAGGTTCTTCCCACCCATTTGGGGAGTAACCAGGATAAACATTTTTACAAAAGAACTTTTAAAAAGTATTGTGTCCAATATATCCTGCTTCCAAACATAAAAGAATCTAAGACCCAGATTCAGTACCCTTCTGATTTTTATGAGCATCTAACTTTCATGGAACCCAATAAGTAAGAGTTCAGATTTACCAAGGCAACATCTTTTGGGCACTAACGATTTATAATAATAATAAAAAGAGAGCAATGCTATATGTCACTTTCATTCAATTCAATGTGTAATGATTATTTGTTGGAAGAAAGAAAGCAAAGAGTTACGATGGTAGGGTTCTAACAGCTAAGAAAGGCTCCACGTGACTATGTAAGTAAAACAATGTTGCTCCTAGAGTTCCAATTCATACACACACAAGTTGATTCCAAACAAAATGTGTTTAAACGGATCTCTATGATCCATGGTTGGCTGCAATCAGGTTTTCTCAGTAATACCCTTATCTTAGTTTCATTGTTGTTGTTAAATGCCATTGAGCTAATTCTGACTCATAGCGACATTGTATAGGATTTCTGAGGAGCAGATGGTGGGTTTGAATTCCCAACCTTGCAATTAGCAGTCTGCTGCTTATCCTAAAGCACCACACCAGAACTCCTTAGTTTCATTGTTGTTGTTGTTGTTGTTATGAAGTGCCGTCGAGACAGTTTCAACCCATAGCTGGTGAGCTTGAACCACTGACCGACCTTGTGGTTCAAACAGACTTTGCAGTGCAGTGCATTAGCCCACAGCGCCGCATTAGGACTTCACTCAGTCCTAGAGAGCAGCTATCTCAGGAAACAAAGCGGTAACAGGGACTGTACAGTTCCAGTTTGAGGATTTGTTGAGAAACAATACCTTCACATTTTGATAACTTTGTTTAATAAAGCGTTCTATGGTTTTATAGCAATACTTTCTGACTTATCCTACCATGTGTACAGCAGGATAAAGATGAGGCTTTCTACTCCTATAAAGAGTTACAGCCTCGGAAACCCTATGTAGCGTCGCTATGAGTCAGAACTGACTCCACAGCACATAACCACCACCACCAGTATATATACAAGGCTGCTTCAAACAGTTCATGGAAAAATGCAGTTTAAAGATGATAGAAGTTTTCCACAAACTTTTAGAAATGTGTGTGTGTGTGTATGTACATTTATATGTATATACACACATATATGTATAAATACGTATATGTTATTGTTGTTGTTAAGTGCTATCCATTCAATTCCAATTCATAGCAACTGTATAGGATTTCCTTGCAGTTAGCAAACCAGTGCTAATCCTACAGTGCCACACCAGGACTCCAAATACATACATACATATATGTATATGTATATGTATATGTATATATATATAGTTGTTGTTGTTAAGTGCCATCAAGTCAGTTCTGACCCATAGCAACCCTGTATAGGGTTTCCAAAGAGCAGCTGGTGAGTTTGAACTGCCAACCTTGCAATTCAAATAGACTTTGCAGTCCAGCGCATTAACCCACAGTGCCATACTGTATATTTATATTGCTACATTTGCACATATATATGCATGCATATGAGTCCTTGTGCTGTGCTGTAGGATCAGCACTAAATTGTGAATCACAAGGTTAGCAGCTCCAATTTGCCAGCTGCTCCATGGAAACCTTATATGGGTTGCTATGAGTCAGAACCAATTCAATGGCACTTACCAAGAAACAACATACATGTATATACACACACAGACTCACATGCACATATATACATGCATATATGCATACAAATATGAGGGAGCTTCAAAAAGTTCATGGACAATGGAATGAAAATATAATGGACTTTTTTCACGAACTTTCTGAAGCACCCTTGTACATGTGTATACACATGTTGTTGTTGTTATGTGCCATGGAGTCGGTTCCGACTCATAGCGACCCTGTACAGGGTTTCCGAGGTTGTAAATCTTTACGGGAGCAGAACTCCTCATCTTTCTCCCGCGGAAAAGCTGGTAGTTTCGAACTGCTGACCTTGAGATTCACAGCCCGATTCATAACCACTACACTACCAGAGCTCCTTATGTGTATGCACATATGTATGTGCATATGTGTGCAGTCATCCCTCAGTATCTATAGGGGATTGGCTTCAGGACTGGAGCAGATGCCAAACTTCACAGATGCTCAAGTCCCTTACATAAAATGGTGTAGTATTTGCATGCTGACCTAGGTACATTTTCCTTTATACTTTAAATCATCTCTAGATTGTTTGTAATACCTAACATAATGTAAAAGCTATATATGTGGCACTTTATGCTCCCTCTTAGCCTTTGAGGAATTGCTTTGACCACTTAAATGCTTTTTTGTCCTTCCCTTCCAATACTTTCAATCAGACTTTGTTAAATCTGCAGATGTGGAACCCATTTATACAGGACAAACATAGCATTTGTTTGTGTGTGCATAGTATGAGAAAGCTGAGAAAAATGAAGTAAGGTAAAGGTGAGCGTTAAGTCATTCCCAGGTGACCAGCACAATAACCTCACTGAAAGGAATAAAACCTCCAGAAGTTCTAGCATTGTACAGCTCCATGCAACTGTGCTTAGGAAGAGGAATAATTATAGCTAAAGAAATACAGCTGGTAAAAATGCTTCTTAAGGGTGTAAATGTTGAACAATTGCATTCAGACAGCTTGAGAATTTTCTCCAAGTAGTTTAAAAGCTCTGAGTCAAGAAGTAAACATTCCAACATAGATTGATGAGGGACCTGGAATAGCATGCCACATAGAAGATAATATAAGCACATTTTGAATTAAATAAGAAAGGGATATTGGGGTGGCTGGAAAGATACATTTCCCTTAGACATTCCTGGCATTTACTACTTCTCTAATGAGTTAAATAGGAATTCCTGTGATTGCCAGATTATACATTACTTTTATATGTGTTTAATTATTCTCAATTAATCATTTTTGTGTTCATTATAACATCCAATGTAAAAAAACAACCAATTATCATTAGGAATAATTATTTGGACTTGATGTACTCAACACACAATCACACTCCATACTGGTAATGAGAGTGTGCAAACAAAATTAGCAGCAGTTCTTTCAGAATGTTATTTCTGCTGGATTGCTCAATCGATTACTCCTATCTGAGGATACAGGTTCCAGGGCTATAGAACTAGGATCCCAAAAGGTTTTTCTGTGATATGGAACTTTGCATATAGGGCGAATTTTGACAGAATTAAATGGCCTGCCTGCACTCAGATTACCTCATGAGCTTGAAATTCTTCACTTCTTTTGTTTAAGCAAGCATCATGTTTAAATGCTATTAGGGGAGAGAGGATGATTAATACATTCAGCATTAGCTTCTACTCAAACACTGAGGAGGCCGTTTTCTTTTTTCAGGTTAGGTAGCAAGGAGTCTTCAATACAATGACCATATTTTGCAAATCTAAAATTGGGTCATGTGGTTGGACAAGTAAAAATGTCCAAATTATGAAGGGACTTCAGAAAGTTTGTGGAAAAACAGGATGACAAGATAATGGACTTTTTTTTTCCTTGAACTTTTTGATGTCCTTCATTTACATATAAACTTTAAAAAATTGAAATCACAGCAGTGCTGGTAAAACTGATTTGTTGTTTACTGTAGGTGTGAAATAGTTTCACTTTAACGGGAGGGAGGACAGGGCAATAACAGAATCAGGTTGAATGGTGGAGTGTGGAGGCCTCATTGCCAGAGAACGTAGCTGATTTCACAACAGGAATGGTAACATAGAAAAGGAAAGGGAACCAGGTGCTTTCAAATGACACATGGCTGTTCTATGTAGTGCTAATTCTTCAACATAGCCTTCACTGTAGTCTTTTTGAAAAATAAAAATAAGTACTGAAAAAAGTAGACGAAGATAAAATACCTTGCCTTCTGAAACATAAAGTAGAGAGAGAGGGATGTCTCATTCAACTCAGCAATAGCTGAATCCCAAGCCAAACCTTGAGCTCTGAGCTGGGTGCCCTCCCTCCACTGTGCCAAGGACCAAGCCATAGAGTATCTGTTTCCATAACAACACACCAGTGAAAACACCTCAGACCTCATTTATGCTGAGCTTTCTAAAAACATTCCCAAGGTTCATCACAAACAGAAATAGACTTTTCTTCACACGTCTATGAAAGGGCCTGTTGATATTTTAAAGTATTTTATTTATTTATTATTTATTGTCATAGAGTTTAATAATATCTTGCAAACATAAGCCCTAGGAAGAAAATATAATAGACATTCCATGGACATGCACTTTGTTCTCATTTAAAAGACCTAATAACACCTGAGTAGAATATCAAGCCCTCTTAATGCAACTTTTGAATCCACCTGCTAAGATCAGCCTTAATAATGTTTTCAGGAAATTTCTCAACTTTCAACCTTCAAAACATCACAAAAGAGTTAAAGAGTTACGAGAAAGTGTTAAGCAATAAATTAACCAAGGTGTGATCATTCTTTTAATAGACTGGGAAGTTTCTAGCTTCAGATTTAAAGAAACAGAGAGCCAGTCAAGACCTCCTTGGTCAGGCACTGCTGAGTACTCCTGCCCTGGTTGGAGAGCGCCACCTACTGTATGTCCCCTACTATTTCCTATCATAACAGTCCCTTTGTCAGCCCCAAGCATTCCAAATGCCCAAGGCTTTGAAAACCCAGGGCCAATGCTAATATTTATAAGCATCAATTTTACAAGGGTGTCTTGGGCTGTAGGATGAAGGGAGAGGGAGGAAAAAAGGAAGGAAGGGCCAACTCTGGAGTTGGGTAAAGAGAAGAGAGTTGGAGATTGATTATGAAGGATGTGTTAGGGGAAGATCAAATATGGCTTAAGGACAGAAGATGTCAACAGAATTCTTTACTTCTGAGTACACATAGAAATAAGAACAAGATGCCATCAGAAAGGTGGAAAGAACAGGTCAGAGAAACAGCAAAGGAGACTCAAATAACAGAAGAAAGCAGAGAGAGAATAGAAAAAGAGCCAGGCAGAAAACAATACAAGTCCTTCTTTCCCTTTCCCCTTAGCCTGCTTTAAAAGCATTTGTCCTAATTAATACCTACTGCCTTTACATCACCCCAGCAACAACTCACCTTGGGAAATTTCTGAGCTAGACCGTTGAGCTGTGTTACAATTTTCAGAGTTTAGCATTTTCCTCCGGTCAGGATCGGGGTTAGGTTAGGAGTGACCCTTCTGGAATCAGACTGAATGTAGCATTCAAAAACTTAGCTTTGCCATTACTAACTGTGAACTTGGGCAAATTACCTAAGCTCTTTTTGTCTCTATTAACTCATCTATAAAATGTGGATAATAATGGCACTTTCCTCATAAAATTGTTGTTAGAATTAAATTAGTTAATCCATATACGGTACATACAACTATGCCTGGCACAGAGTAAGTGTTTAATAAAATGTTGTCTATTATTATATATAAGGAGCTCTGGTAGAGTAGTGGTTATGAATCGGGCTGCTAATCTCACGGTCAGCAGTTCAAAACTACCAGCTGTTCCAGGGAGAAAGATGAGGCTTTCTGCTCCCATAAAGATTTATAGCCTCAGAAACCCAGTACAGGGCCACTATGAATCAGAACCAACTCCACGGCACATAACAACAACAAGAAATTATTATATATAAGGAGCGATTACAAGTCAGGCTGCTAACATCAAGGTCAGCAGTTTGAAACTACCAGCTGTTCCACGGGAGAAAGATGAGGCATTCTTCTCCTGTAAAGATTTACAGACTTGGAAACCCTATGCAGGGTCACTATGAGTCAGAACCAACTCCATGGCACACCACCACCACCACCATTATCATATATGGAGTCCTGGTGTGGCACTGTGGTCTAATGTGCTAGACTGCAAGGTCAGTTTGAACCACAAGGTCGATAGTTCGAGCTCACCAGCGCTCCTTGGAAATCCTATACAGGAAATACACTATCAGTCAGAACTGACTTGATGGCACCTAACAACAACAACAACAATAACAATTTATTATCTATTCGAGTGCTTGTGTGGCACTGTAGGATAAGTACTAGACTGCTAACCACAAGATCAGTGGTTCAAATCCACCAGCTGCTCCTCAGAAACTATATACAGGGTCACTATGAGTCAGAACTGACTTGACACACTTAACAACAAAAATGTATTATATATTAAGGATTAAGACCAAAGATGTCAGTTTGAGAACTGTGGTATGCTTGACCCAAGCAGTGGTATTTTCAGTAGCCACAGAAGAATTGATGCATTGAGTTATGGTGTTGGAGAAGAATATAAAAATGCCATGTTGTTGTTTTGTTGTTGTTAAGTGACATTGAGTTGGTTCTGATCTATAGCAACCCTGTGTAGGGTCTCTGAGGAGTGGTTGGTGAGCTTGAACTGCAGACCTTGCAGTTCAAACCTACTTTGCAGTCCAGTACATTAGCCCGTGGCGCCACACCAGGACTCCAAAAGTGCCACCGACTGCCAGAAAACCAAATAAATCTGTGTTGTAAGTATAGCAAGACTGCTCCTTAGAAGTCAGGATGGCCAGATTTCATCTCTCAGACTTAGGGCATATTATCAGGAGGAATATGGAGAAGGAAATCATGCTTGGTAAAGTGGATAGTCAGTGAAAAAGAGGAAGACCCCAATGAGATGGGCACAGTGACAACATCAACGAGCTAAAGTGTAACAGTGATTTTGAGGTTGGTGCAGGACCCTGTAGGGTTTCATTCTGTTGAGCATAAGATCACTATGAATCTAAGCCAATTTGACCACACCTAACAACAACAACTAAGGAGCATAGTGGTTACAAGTTGGACTGTTAATCTCAAGGTCAGCAATTCAAAACTACCAGCCATTGCACAGGAGAAAGATGAGGTTTCTACTCCCATAAAGATTAACAGCCTTGGAAACCCTGCACAGGGTTGCTGTGAGTTGAAACCTACTCTATGGCACATCAACAACTACTAGGATCTTTGGTGGTGTTGGGCTTCTAACCTTAATGGTGGTTCAAACCAACTAGCCACTCAATGGGAAAAAGATGAGACTTTCTGCTCCCATAAGATTTACAATCTTAGAAACCCTGTTATAGGATCACTATGTGTCAGAATTGAAAAGACAGAAGGGGCTTGGGTTGGTTTTGTTTTATTGTTATATAGTATGCATTTAGTAGTGATATACACTATTAGAAGTGATCTTTGAAATTTCTCAAATAAAGTATTAGAAGATTAACAATGGATATCACCATGGGCTCACAGTTTTAACCCTAAGCATGCTGACTGAGTGATGGGAATGTTCTCACCCCATAGCTGAGAGACTCAGTTATACCACACCAACCATTCTGTCACCGCCCACTGTTACAGAAAAAGCTAGGCCAGTCTTTTGACCAGGTCAGGCTAGGGGAAAATTCCATCTTCAAAAAGAGAGTAGTGAATCTCTATAATATCTGGATATACTGGATACTGAATTCCATGTGGAATAAAGAGGCAGTGAGACACTTTTATCAATATCTATTTCCTGTAATTTCTATTCTTATCTTCAAAAGAATTTATGCAGGTTTTACCAGAAAAGTGAGGCCTCCCTAATTTTGGCAAGCACTAAGACACAAAGTCCTAGTCAGAGAGGGAGAAAGCAATGAATTAAGTAGACAAACAACAGAATTAATCAATCTTTCACTTTTCATCTTTACTTTCTGAAAACACATTTGATTATCTTTTCCATTTTGGCTGTATTCCCAGTACATTACTTTTAAGACCTTATTACCTCATCCTTAAAATATTATAATAACCAGCAAAAATAATGCCCAGATTCCAATTTTGTTCATCAATCCTCTTAGTTCAGCAAAGCTGAAGAACTAGTAATTTTTTTCTTTGCTTCAAAAATTCATCATCATCCAACAATACTGAGATTAATTTCAATTACTCAGTCATGGTGAGAAAATTTCTGAACTTTTTGTTTTCGTTAATATCCAGAAACAGGTTAATGGATATGTATATATATATATATATACACACACACATATATATCAAGCCCACCAGCCCCTCCTCAGAAACTCTAGACAGTGTTTCTATGAATTGGAACTGACTGGAGAACACTTAACAACAATAAACATGCATATGTATATATTTGGTGGAATGCATGCCAGTTACTGCTTAAGGCATGAGGGTCCAGTGATGGAGACAGATAGGAGCTTTACCCACAAGGAGCTCTCACTGGGTTAAGGGAGTCAAGCATAAACAAGTCCCCCAAAAAAGTCATAAAGAAGATAATTATTTCTGATGGCAATCACTTCTATGGAAGAAGATGATATTGTAGAAAAGAGAATCTGTTGGGTGAGATACTACTTGAGTATGATTTGAAGGATGAGAAGGAACCGACCATCTGAATAGGAGGAAGCATGATCCAGACAAGGAACATAGCAAGATGAAAAATCATAGGCAGAAAAGGGCTCAGCCTGTGGCTAGAGCACAGTCCCCTTTTCTCACAACCTTCTTCAATATCTAACCTGCAGCATCATCCTCCTAAAATCTCTTCTCTTTTATCCTTTAAGAAAAAAATCACAATGGTCCTACTTTTCCTAACAATCTACATTCCCAAAGCTGACATTTGAGGCCCTGCACACTCTAAACCCAAATCATATTCTTGGCCTTTCTGTGTTGGAATGAATTATCTAATATGTGTCTTCTAGCCTTAGTCTTTGTAACTCTGACCAAATGACTCTTTTCCAGGTGAGTCTTAGAGAAGATGGGAGGTGATTCTGAGAGGATCACAGGATTCAGCTGTGGGTGTTAACAGAGTTCATTGTGAAAACGTGAAACTTTAGCATGGGTATAAAACGAGCCATCTCAGAAGCAGGGAGGGATTCTCACTGCCGTCAAAGAAGACCCAGGAGTGGATCCCATCCTTTGGACCCAGAGATCCCAGAATACTGAACTTCCTTGACCCAAGGGCAGAAAACGATAATACCAGAAAACTGTCAGAGAACCAACAGCAGCAGGAAAAGAAAAAGAAAAACTAAGAGCCAGGGAATGAGACACAGCAATGGGCTTCCCAACCCATGGAGCAAATAAAGCTGATTGACTTTGGGGAGTAGACATGCTTGCAGAGTGGTGTTCCTTGACACACTTAATTGTATGAGCTAGAGTCAAGTGCTTCAGGCTAAGGTTGATGGTGATGTGTCCTGTGGGCATTTATCAGAAGCCTAAAAAAGCTTTGTAACATTGTTGGAGCAGGGCAGAGGCCAGGCCAAAGGCCATGGAGAGGCCTGTCTCTGGGCACAGCAGAGGAGAAGCTGTTCTGAACATTTCTGATCCTGCATTGTAACCTGTTAGCTTCCTTAAGAAACCTAAACCTCATAATCTGTGAGTGTGGTGTCTGAGTTCTGTGTTAACATAGCAATGGATTATGGAGCCCATCCAAGTAGAGAGGGCTGTGGGAGGAACCATTGGTGATATACATATATCTTGCAGAGAGAGAGAAAGAGGTTCCTCTGGTTTGAAGTGCAGGGTAATGTGTGGATGACTAACCTTGTAGCTGGTACCCATTTAACCTAGATTGAATTGCTAGTGCTGAATAGACCAGAAACTAACTGAATGATGAATGCTACTGTGAACTAGGGTACATTGAAGCACTCTGATTGCATGCTATGGACGGGACTTTGTTTATGAATTGTTGCTGTTGTTAGGTGCCATTGCGTTGTTACTGACTCAAAGTGACCCTATGTCCAACCGAACAAAACACTACCCGGTCCTGGGCCAGCCTCACAATTGTTGCCACGCTTGACCCTATTGATGCTGTCACTTTGCCAATCCATCTCACTGGGGATCTTCCTCTTTTCCTCTGACCCTCCCATGTTTACCAAACATGATATCCTTTTCCAGTTTTATTCAATATTCTCCTCCAACACCATAATTCATGCCTTTGAATTGTGGTGTTGGAGGAGAATACTAAAAGTGCAATGGACTGCCAAAAGAACCAATAGATCTGTTTTGGAAGAAGTGCAGCCAGAGTGCTCCTTGGAGGCCAAGATGGCTAAAGTTCGTCTCTCATACTTTGGACATATTGTCAGGAGGGAACAGTCACTGGAGAAGTATATCATGCTTGGTAAGATAGAGGGTCGGAGAAAAAGAGGAAGACCCCCAATGAGATGGATCAGCCAGGTGGCATCATTGATGGACTCAAGTGTGGCAGCGGTAGTGAGGTTGGCCCAGGATGGGACATTGTTTCGTTCTGCTGTGCATGGGGTCACTGTGAGTCGGTTCTGACTTGATGGCACCTAACAACAACAACAACCATAACTCAAAAGCATCAATTCTTCTATGGTCTTCTTTATTCATACTCCAACTTTCCCATGCTATATGAGGTTATTGAAAATACCATGGCTTGTGTCAGGCATAACTTAGTCCTCAAGCTGACATCATCTTTGCTCTTGAACACTTTAAAAAGGTCTTGTGCAGCAGATTTACCTAATGTAATAAGTCATTTGATGTCTTGACTGCTGCTTCCATGAGTGTTGATAGTTGATCCAAGAAGAATGAAGCCCTTCAATCTTTTCTTTGTTGATAAGAATGTTGTTATTGGTCCAGTGGTGAGGACTTTTGTTTTCTTTACATTGAGATGCAATCCATACTGAAGGCTGTGCTCTTTGATCTTCATCTGTAAGTATTTTAAGTCTTCTTCACTTTCAGCAAGCAAGGTTGTATCATCTGCATATTGCAGGTTGTTAATGAGTCTTCCTCCAATCCTGATGCCACATTTTTCTTCATAGAACCCAGCTTCTTGGGTTCTTTGCTCAGCATACAGGTTGAATAAGTATGGTAAAAGAACACAACCTTGTCACACACCTTTCTTAATTGTAAACCATTCGTGTTCCCATGTTCTGTTCGAACAACTGCCTCTTGGTCCATGTACAGATTCCTCATGAGCTTAATTTAAGTGTTCAGGAATACTCATACTTCACAATGTTGTCCATAGCTTGTCATGATCCACATAATTGAAAGCTTTTGCATAGTTGATAAAGCATAGCTTAACATCTTCTGGTATTCTCTGCTTTTAGATGCCTAAAGTTCCAACAGGAACCATCAGAATACTCTCCACATAAAGGAACATGCTTGTCTTTTGACAGTACTGAGATGATAAGGGACAGAAATTTAAAAGTTGGATAAAGGACAGCAATTTAGATATTGGATTTCTAAAATGGGAGATAATGACATGAAGTAGCTGACTTACAAGTTTTATGCATGTGCTTAGTTAAAATGATTGTTGTGGAATAATGACTCTTGCATGTATGAAAGGGACCATGGCTAGAAGAGCCGGGGGTGGCCTGTGGTGTTGTGAAGTATTTAAATTTTTCTAGCCTAAAACTTTGTAGCTCGCACCAAACAACTCTTTTCCTAATGGGTCTGGGTAAGAGAAGATGAGAGAACATACTGATAGGATGACATGATTCCACTGTGAAGGTTAACAGTTTATGGTAATTGTAAAAACTTGAAACTCTAGCATGGGTATAAAATAAACCATCTCAGAAGCAGGAATCTCACTTCCATCAAAGAAGAAGAACTAGAAGTGGAGCACGTTCTTTGTACCTAGAGATCCCCACACATTGAACTTCCTCAAAAAAGGGACAGAAAGCTGGACATTGGAAGCCAGAAGACTGTCAGGAACGGCAGCAACAGCAGAACTAAGCCAGAGCACAGGACAGAGCAGCAGTTTTCCCAGTCCACAGAGCAAGTAAAGTTGAATGCCTTTGGGCAGGACACTTGCTTATAGAGTGGGGTGCCTCCAGGTATCTAATTAGGGAGCTAGGTTTGCTAAACCACAGAGCTAGAACCAAGTGCCTTCTGGATACGGCTTATGATGGAGTAGTGTGCCCTGTGGATACTTATCAGAAGCCTTGAAAGTTTTGTAACATTGGTGGAGCAGGCCAGAGGCCAAACCAAGGGCCACAAAGGCCTGCCTCTGGTCACGGCAGAGGAGAGCCTGCCCTGACTGGAAGAACTGACCTGAACATTCCTGACCCTTAATTGTAACCTATTCACTTCCCTAATAAAGCCTGGTGTGGTGTTAAGGGATAAGCACTGAACTACAAGGTCGGTTGAATTGCAATGTCAGTGGTTCAAACTTAGCAGCTGCTCCTCGGAAACCCTACACAGGGTCACTATGAGTTGGAACCAAAAAGACAGCCCTTAACAATAGCAATCAAGTTTGTAAACGTGTGTGTGGTGTCTGCATTCTGTGTGACCACTGCAGTGGATTATCAAACCCAGTTGAGGAGAGAGCACTATGGGAGGGATAACCAGTGTCTTCACACTTTTTAACGTGTCTAGCTCCACTCCTCTACACCACATCTTCACCAAATCATCATCTCATAATTTTGCTCATCTCATTTCCATCCCCTTGGCAAAACTTGCATGTCTTTCCAAGGACGAGATAGAATATTTTTCTCTCTTCACTAAAGTTTTCTAGCCCTCACAATTCCTCAAACCACGTGTGATCAATATAAATTACCAGTCACACTGCCTAGTGAGATAATCTTGTGCATTTTATTATTTAATCCATGCCTTTAAGTAGTCATGTGCTTTAGGGTAACAATGGTGTTTATAAGCTCATAATCAGAGACAGTAATAGCTGATACATCACACAGCCCCAAGAACAGGGCATTGAACCTGGCAAATACTTTCTCTTGATCTTATTTTTTTTTCTATAACTTCTTTCATTTTATTTTGAGTCCTTTCTCATGGGAGTTTATCTTTCCGAGAAAGCTCTCAGTACAATATTCTCATAGCCTCAAAACATAGTGAAGAGGAAAAATGGAATAATTGTGGGCAAACGTGAGAAAGATTACTAGCATAGTTGAAGAGCTAATACGTTTTTCTTGGCTTCTAGAGGTTGCTCATCAATCTATAATTCTGAGATTAATTTCAATTATTCAGTTATGGTAGGGAAATTTATAAATTCCTTATTTCCATTGATAATCAGAAACAGGCCAAGCCTATAAGTGTCCTGGTGTGATGCTGTGGGCTAATGTGGCAGACTGCAAAGTCATTTGAACTGCAAGGTTGGTGGTTCAAGCTCACCAGCTGCTCCTTGGAAACCCTATACAGAGTCATTGTGCGTCAGAGTAGACTGGACAACACTTAACAACAACAAGCCTATAAAGCATCATAGTTAAGGTCATAAATTTTAGAGAAAGAGAACTAAGTCTTCAGTTTCCAACTCTACCATTTATACTGTATGTGTATTGTTTTCCAGAGTTGCCACAACAACATGCCACAAACCAGGTAGATTAAAACAAGTTTATTGTCTCATAATTCTTGAGCCTAGAAATTAGAATTTGGGGTATTAGCTGGGTCATGTTCTCTCTGAAGGTCTAAAAACTCTTTCCTTTTTCTAACTTTAGTGGTTCCTAAAATGCTTGGCATTCCTTGGTTTGCATATGCATCTTTCCCTTTTCTGTTTCAATCTTCATATAACCACCTTCCCTCTGCATTTCTGTCTCTCCTCTTTTTATAAGGATACCAGTCATGTTAGGTCAGGGCCTACCCCTACTCTAGTGTGAACTCATATTAACCTAACAATTAACATCTTCAAGACATTATTTCCAAATAGGGCCACATTCAGAGGTCCCAGGAGTTAGAACTTTAACATATCTTCTTGTGGGGCATAAGTCAATCTTTTACACCATGTAAACTTGGATGATGCAGAAAGCATCAAGGGAAGATGGAAGAAATACACAGAATCACTGTACCAAAAGGAAATGGTTAATGTTCAACTGTTTCAAGAGGTAGCATATGATCGAGAACCAATGATACTGAAGGAGGAAATCCAAGGTGCATTGAAGGAATTGGCAAAGAATAAGGCACCAGGAATTGGTGGAATAAAAACTGAAATATTTTAAGAAAAGTGAGGAGGCACTCACTCATCTCTGCCAAGAAATTTGGAAGACAACTATCTGGCCTACTGATTGGAAGATATCCGTATTTGTGCGCATTCCAAAAAGAGGTGACCCAATGAAATGCGGAAATGATCGGACAATCTCTTTGATATCTAATGCGAGTAAAGTTTTACTAAAGGTAATACAGAAATGGCTGTACACATACCTTGTCAGAGAACTTCCAGAGGTTCAAATCAGATTCAGAAGAGGCCATGGAATGATGGATATCATTGCTGACTTCCGAGGGGTCTTGGCTGAAAGCAGAGAATATTAGAAAGATGTTTACCTATGCTTTATTGACTATGCAAAGGCTTTCCATTGTGTAGATCATGACAAGCTATGGACAACATTGCGAAGTATGATTATTCCAGACCACTTAATTGTGCTCATGAGGAATCTGTACATGGACCAAGAGACAGTTGTTCTAACAGAACATGGAAACACTGAATGCTTTAAAATTAAGAAAGGTGTGCAACAGGATTATATTCTTTCACCATACTTAATCAACCTGTATGCTGAGCAAATAATCCAAGAAGCTAGGTTATATGAAGAAAAACGTGGCATCAGGATTGGAGGAAGGCTCATAACAACCTGCAATATGCAGATGATACAACCTTGCTTGCTGAGAGTGAAGAGGACTTAAAACATTTACTGATGAAGATTAAAGAGCACAGCCTTTGGTATGAATTACATCTCAATGTAAAGAAAACAAAAATCCTCACCACTAGACCAATAAACAACATTCTTATCAATGGAGAAAAGGTTGAAGTTGTCAAGGACTTCATTCTTCTTGGATCAACTATCAACACTCAGAGAAGCAGCAGTCCAGAAATCAAACAACATATTGCAATAGGCAACTCTACTGCACTAGACCTTTTTAAAGTGTTGAAGAGCAAAGATGATGTCAACTTGAGGACTAAGGTGTGCCTGACACAAGCCATGGTATTTTCAGTAACCTCATATGCATGCGAAATTGACAGTGAATAAGGAAGACCATAGAAGAATTGATGCTTTTGAGTTATGGTATTGGAGGAGAATATTGAAAGTGCCATGGGCTTCTAAAAGAACCAATAGATCCATTTTGGAAGAAGTGCAGCCAGAGTGCTCCTTGGAGGCCAGGATGGCCAAGCTTCATCTCTCATACTTCGGACATATTGTCAGGAGGGACCAGTCACTGGAGAAGGATAGCATGTTTGGTAGGGTGGAGAGTCAGAGGAAAAGAGGAAGACCCCCAACGAGATGGATTGACCAAGTGGCAGCATCGATGGATTCAAGAGTGGCAACAATTGTGAGGTTGGCCCAGGATTAGGCAGTGTTTTGTTCTGCTGTGCATAAGGTCGCTATGAGTCGGTACTAACTTGATGGCACTTAACAACAAACTTGGACAAATTTTCTGACATTATTGAATTTGTTTCCTCATATGTTAAATAGAGATAACACTCACCTCATGGGATTTTGTGATGATACCATGAGTAATGGGTCATAGCAGTTATCACAAGGCCTAGTAGTAAGGGTTCTTGGTGGTAGTATTTATATTCATAAGGCCTAGTAGGGAGCCTACTCCACAAAAAGTATACAATAGACATACATTTTAAATTAAAATAGGATTGACAATTCCAGAGCACAGCTCTTCCAAGCAATTAAGCACTATTGAGTCAGTTCCAACTCATAGCAACACTGTATATGGTTTTTGAGGAACAGCTAATGGGGTTGAGCCACCGACCTTATAGTTAATAGTCCAGTGTTTATCCTACAGTGCCACACTAGGACTCCATGGTTAAGCAATGGCTACTAGAAATATATAACTATCCAGCTCTATGCCACAGTCCTCAATGAGCAACATGTGTCCATACAGCTCATTATGAAAACCTGTACTATTTGCTTTCATAGTGTTTGACTGTCTGAACTCTTCCCAATTTCCATTTCTGGTTCTTTCTGCTTTGATAATCCAGTAGGCTATCCTCTTCAGTTTGACCCTTGTGTTCTGTAGGACAAAGTTGGAAATTCATATTCTGAATCCATATACTGTCAACTGTGAGTAAAAGTTATTCTTGCTTCCCATCCTGGCTCTGCAAGACCCATTCTATCCAGGGAAACTCTTCTGATCTCACCAAGGGGATGAGATGGGCCACAGTTGGCTGAAGGAGTAAGTAGCTAACAAAAGCAAAATTGTTATATATTTGAGAGATGAATACACAATCAATTTTTTGTGAAGTCCTTATGTGGTACAGTGGTTCAGACCCACCAGAATGGTTAAGGCCCTTATATGCCATATTTTTTGTTAAGTGCCGTCGAGTTGGTTCCTGCTCATAGTGAACTTGTACAGGGTTTCCAAGGAGTGATTGGTGAGTTTGAACCTAATGATCCAGTGATTATCTACACCAGGACTTTGAGGAGTTGTGGTAGTGTAGTATATTATGAGCTGAACTGCTAACCATAAGGTCAGTAGTTCAAATCTACCAATTGCTGCACAGGAGGACTATGAAGCTCTCTGCTCCTGTGAAGATTTACAGCCTCAGAGACCCTGTACAGGGTCGCTATGAGTCAGAACTGACTCGTTGGCACACAACCATTGACCACCACCATAGGTTATTTCACATAACAAATAATGTATACAGGTACACATTATAAGTTACTGTAATACATCCTGCAATGTGATATGCCCAAACCCTTTGCAACATAATGATTATTATACACATATGAGACCCCCCCCAAAGCTGTGAACTTGTCAGCATTTATCCTTGGTTTCCTTTAGCACTATCCCTACTGGAAAACTATTTCTGAACTTCACTGTGTCCCTTATTATGTTGTTTTCGGGTAGTTGTCAATGAATAACCTGTAGGTGTGACTGCCATTACCTTAAGGTGTTTTAAGTGCAAAAAAATATGGGGTTTAAAAATACAATACCTCCCAATGGTATTTGCACTTTTATATGGGGCTCCTGAAGAGTGCCAAAAGAATGATTCTCTCTTGATAAGATTTCACATGTCTCACAAAGGTTGAAAATTACATCTTATGCCTGAAATTACCTCATGAATGTTAGGGCCCAAGCAGAGCAGGCAGTAAGCAACAGGGACAAGGAGGTTAACGTGTAGACTATGTGGCTCTTTTCTTTTATGTGTTCTCTGAAATGAGCAGCACAATCACTAGCTCCCAGTGGCTCCAAGAAGTTGTAGATCAAGGCCAGCTCTGAAAAACATTCTCATGGTTTGGCTTCTCACTGTAACTTTTCCAGGAAAAGAAATCGTTCCTTCCCCACAGGTAAAATTATACTCTCTGTGATATCCAAATTGACCAGCAATTTTAAACAAATATTATTTTATACTGAAACCATTAACATAAAGAAATCAGAAACATCCCTTTTAGCAGTATGACTCACAAATACTTGCCATAAAGCATCTATGATTTATGGTCTGTCCTTGCTGTTGCTAAGTGATGTCGAGTCGGTTCCAGCCCAAAGTGACCCTGTATCGGGTTTTTGCAGAGAGGCTGGTGAGTTTGAACAACTGAAGGAATTAAACCCCACCCTACTCTTACAAGGAAGGTGGGGAGCATTTGAGCCATGTGTGTCAGATACAGCACCACTGGAAAGATTCCTATTCTATTCTACCAGTAGAGACAAGGTCAAAGACTCTTGCTAGGTGAAAAATAAGGAGACATGACAGAGGAGAGATTTTCAGCTTTTGAGCTGATGTTGTGTTATCCAATTTATACCTTAATAAACTCTGAGGTGGAGTCCTGCTATGGCACTGTGAGTTAATTCACTGGACTGGGAAGTTAGTTTGAACCCCAAGGTCAGTGGTTCAAGCTCACCAGCTGCTCCTCCGAAACCCTATGCAAGGTTGTTATGGGTCAGAACTGACTCGACAGCACTTAATAACAACAAACTCTGAGGTAAATATTTTTTGTCTCTTATATTCCAAGATTTACTTCGGGAAGGAAGCAGTATTCCAACCTAGAAAAATGTCATGAAACTAATAACCTGGTAAATTTGCACACACACAAACAAACTTACCAGAGATACTACTAGAAAGCTAAGAAAAATTCTACCCTAAAATCAAATCAAAATGGTACAGAGTGTGCTGTAAGGCAGAGAATGTCGATCCAGGTGAGCAGTAGTGGGAAAGTAGAATTATTTCTGGCATCTTTTCTACCCACACATAGATTCTGATGAGCTCCCAAGAGAAAACTCCCACCCTCCCATCTCCATGAGGCACGTTGCTATTGATGGACATGAGTCATCAGTGGTGATGGGTGAGAAGAAGTTTGAGAGCCATCAGGGCAATCAGAAAACCACTAACTTGGAATCAGATGGAACTAGTTTTGAATTTGGGTTCTCATACATACTAGTTATTTGTTCTGAAGTATTGTTTAACTTCCTTTTACCTGTTTTAACATCTTCAAGGGGAAAAAAAAGGTTGTTTTTGTAAGTTGCTATCAAGTCAATTCCAATATGCAAAATAGAACTGTTCCATAGGTTTTCAGAACTAGGAACCACCAGAAGTAGATCTTCAGACCTGTCTTCCAAAGTATGTCTGGCTGGATTCAAACCATCAACCTTACAACTTGTAGCCCAATGCCTAACTATCTGTGCTACCCAGGGATCCTTCAAAAAGATGGGGGTGAAGGGGAGGAGGGAGAGGTAGTAAACTAGTAATAGCTACTATACAACTTTAAACTAAGCATTAAACAGATGACATATGTGATAGTGAAATTAAATAACTGTTCATTGAATCTGAATTATATTTCATAATTCATAATTATATTTTATCAAAATAAATGATAAATTTCCTTTGTATCAACTTGCACTGTTGTTGCTGTTGTTAGGTGCCATTGAGTCAGTACCGACTCATAGCGACCCTATGCACAACAGAACAAAACACTGCGCAGTCCTGGGCCAACTTCACAATTGTTGCCATGCTTGAGCCCATTAATGCTGCCATTTTGTCAATCCATCTCGCTAGGAGTCTTCTCCTTTTTCTCTGACCCTCAACCTTACCAAACATGACATCCTTCTCCAGCAACTGATCCCTCTTGACAATATGTCCGAAATATGAGAGACAAAGTTTGGCCATCCTGGCCTCCAAGGAGCACTCTGGCTGCTCATTGTTGTTGTTAAGAGCTGCCGAGTCAGTTCCAACCCATAGCAAACCTGTGTAGGGTTTCCAAGGAGCAACTGGTAAGCTTGAACCGCCAACCTTGAAGTTCAAACCAACTTTGCAGTCCAGCACATTAGCCCACATTGCCACACCAGGACTCCTAGTTTATATTAAAAGAGAGTTCCTGGGTATAGTTTTTATCAGTTTGTGGGGATGATAGCTCTCAGAGGAAAAGCCTTTTGCTCTATATCCAGTGGAATTATTGGCATAAGACTTAAGAATTTAAGAAGAAATAAATTTTGTACAATTATTTCATCCAACATAGAAAATTCCTTTCAGTTGGACGTCTATTAGTTGTCAATGTCATTGGTTCAGACTATAGCTGTTGAATACAAAGATAAAATTCAAGTATTAATAGAGAAAAAGGTTTGAAATTATACCAACAAATCTGAATTTTGTTCTCACAAATACCTTATTACATTACAAAGCTCTAAGAAATGCTGTCCAGCATCAAAAATGAATAAATATATAAATAAGTAAGGCATAATTTCATTGTAGAGTACCACCACATAACAACACTCCTTTAAGTCTAACACTTAGGGAGAGCATCTTATTTATCTCTTTCTATATATGTCTTCTAAGGAGCTCTGGTAGCATAGTGGTTACAAATCGGGCTGCGAAACGCAAGGTCAGCAGTTCAAAACTACCATCTGTTCCGTGGGAGATAAATGAGGTTTTCTGCTCCCATAAAGATTTACAGCCTCAGAAACCCTATACAGGATCACTATGAGTCAGAACCGACTCCACGGCACACAACCACCAGCCACCATATATGTCTTCTATTTTATATCACAGTCAGCATTCATACATTTACTGCACACTCTATAAGATCTGTTGTTTGGTGGATCAGCTGGGATGATTATGCTCAAATGGATATATTTCTTTCTCCACCCAATGGTTTCTTCACCTACCTGAAGATTACTTTCTCTTTGGCAATCCCAAGTGGCCACTGGTGAAACTGCCAAAATCATTAATTTTATTAGAATTTTGTGGTTGCATTATTTGTGTTGGAATGTTACGAAGCTTAGAGTAAGATTTAGGTGAAGAAAGAAACTCTCAAGAGTATGTAGAGCTCCCAAGGAATTCTCCCTTAATCCTCCTTTCTTGCCTCCTTGTCTGATGTTGTTAAGTGCTATCAAGCCTTTTCTGACTCACAGCAACCCTGTATAGGGTTTCCAAGGAGTGGCTGGTGAGTTTGAACCACCAACTTTGCAGTTCAAATTGACCTTGAGGTCAAATGCTTGTCCTACAGTCCCACACCAGGACTGTCCTCTCTATCTGTTGTTAAGTGCCTTCGAGTCAGTTCCAACCCATAGCAACCCTGTATGTGTTTTCTGAGGAGTGGCTGGTGAGTTTGAACCACCAACCTTGTGGTTCACGTGACTTTGCAGTCTAGCGTATTAACCCACAGCACCACACCAGGACTCGTTGTTGTTGTTGTTGTTATGTGCCATGGAGTTGGTTCCGACTCATAGCGACCCTGTACCGGGCTTCCAAGGCTGTAAATCTTTACGGAAGGACAAAGCCTCATCTTTCTTGCATGGAACAGCTGGTAGTTTCGAACTGCTGACCTTGCGGTTTGCAGCCCGATTTGTAACCACTTCGGTACCAGAGCTCCTTACCAGGAGTCCTAGGCCCTTTTAAATTCTGAGAAAAGAAATCAGTAGGGTTAAATAAGGAGTCCTGGTGTGGTGTTGTGGGATAAAGCACTGGATTGCAGGTCAGTTTGAGCCTCAAGGTCGGCAGTTTGAACTCACCAGCCACTCCTTGGAAACTATACAGGGAAGTTATGATTTGGAACCTACTTGATAGCACTCAACAACAACAACAGGGTTAAATGAATATATTGTTTTTGTTAAGTACCGTCAAGGTGGTTCTGACTCATAGTGACCTGAGTCATAGGGTTTCCGAGGAGTGACTGGTGAGTTTGAACCGCTAACCTTTAAGTTCAAACCGACCTTGTGGTCAAGTGCTTATCCTAATGAAAGTGTGGATTTATCACATTCACTTTAAGTACAATTGTGTCCAGGCTTTGTACACTGCATTTCGTCAGCTTCTTTGCTGTCATATACACTGTAGTTTCATTTAGCTGAGGTAGAGAACATTGAGCACACTCAAGGTGAACAGCTAGCAGAGAGCTTTGGAGCCATTCCAGGGAGAAAGTTGAAGCTATTAGTCACCAGAACACCAAGGGAAATGCAATTGCTCTGAAGTTTGGCTCCTCCACCTCCTTCCCTCAGCTCTGTCCTAGACCTCCTCTACTTTCACTTCAGGCCTAGGGAATTCCAAAGGAACAGAATCTCAACATTTACTCCATTTATCTTGAATCTAATCAAGAAAATCTGGCAAAGTGTCTAATATCTCACCCAATGATGGTTATTTATTGTTTAAAAAAAAAAAACAAAACTAGGAATTCTTAAAATCAGTTGATTAATAAGAAATCATTTTTTCCTAGAGAATTTCCTTCTTCCAATAAAACAACCATTTTACAGATAAAGAAAGTGTTATTAAATTATTTTCTTTGGCACTGAGCTAATTTTGAGGGCTTATTACTTCATGCACACATCTGTCTGTCAGGTAGCTTGTCAGCAGAACATCCAGACTACGAAACACTAGAAAGGAAGGCCTGGCACCCTTCTTCTAAAATTTAGCCAATGAAAACCCTGTGCATCAAAATGATCTAATATGTAACCCAGCATGGGATCTACTCAGGAATAAGCAGCATTTTGCTCCATTATGTATGGGATCACTGTGAGTCACGGGCCAACTCTACTACAGCTAATAATAATAATAATCATATCCAAGACACTAGTGGATCCTGTGACAGACACAAATGAAATAATTCATGGTACTTGCCCTTATGAATAATTCTTGTCTAAGCTTTATACTGAGCAATAATGACAATCACTATTTATCAAGCATCATTAAGCTGGAGAGACTGGGTCAATGTCTGGGTCACAGACCCAAATGTGAACCCAGACCTGCCTGATTCAAATTGTAGTCTATGCTACAACTGAAACAACACTTATCTCTAGAGGCAATGGATGATACTTTAGCCAAATGTGAAAACAAAGGTTATTTACTCGGGAATAACTTAACATAGGAATCTACAGAATTTCAATTCCCTATGTGACTTTAAAAAATGAGAGGATATTGAAATAAAGATTTCATTTTTCAATGGTCCCACCTGATTGCCTAGTAGGAAGTGAAACTAAATAACATGTTAGGTTTTCTTCCATCCATGGCTCCGAGGGAGAACAATAACAATCAGCAAACAACAGCAGTTACAGCCACAAGCTCTTCCTCCTGTGTTTTCCCCTTGTATTCAAATGAGCTGATAAGTCATTTGCAAATAGCTACGTAGTTCCCTTAGCAAAAACATATGCATGGACTACTAAACTGCTCCTTGGAAACCCTACACAGTGTACCTAAGAGTTGGAACTGAGTCTATGGCACTTAACAAAATCAACCACACTTTTAAGAGAGTCCCTGGGTGGCACAAATGGTTAAGCACTGGACAATTAGCCAAAAGATTGGTGGCACAAACCGTCCCCAAGAACCTGGGAATAGAGGCTGGATAATCTGCTTCGGAAAGGTACAGCCTTGAAAACCGTACTGTGCCACATGAAGTGGTCATAAGTCGAAATCAGCTTCATGGTAACTAATGCCAACAATAATTGAAGCTTTAAAATAGGGCCAAAGAGATGTTGCAGTCTTTCCATGCAAAGTACAATATTGAAATCTGGGCAAAGGTGTGTGTTTGTGTGCAGTGACTAAGCCTGTGTGTGTGGGAGGCAACCACTGCAGATGGTTGAAAATATGCTAATGCTGGAAGACCCATGTGATGGTTGGCATTCTGAAAGAGAGGCAGATGTTTCCTGAAAAGAAGCATTTGAGAAGAGTTGCTAGCTGTCCTATTCAGGCCTGCCTCTTCAGCGGCACCTCAGGGTCACACACACATCAGAATCATTGGCACAGCTATGCTTCTCTTTCTTTATCCCCAGAAAGTAACAGAGCACCAGTAAAAAGTCAGCTAAATAAGTACAGGGACTTTGCTAATAATGCCTTTGATTTGAAATGCTCTTTTAAACACCCAAGATGTTTTCATGTTCTATAACAATTACTATGCTCCCCTGCAGTGCTCCCATAACACCCCACACCTTCTATTTCATAAAAACCATCGCTCATGTATTAAGTTTTTTAAATCTCTCCTTTTATCCATTAAACTATATGCTCAGTACATGGCAGAGAACATGACTGCCTTGTTAGCCCCTAAATTCTGAGGTCCCAGCACAATGCCAGGTATGTAGTAGGTTCTCAAGCACATTTTTTTCTCGATATTTTTTTTTTCAAAGACTAGCTCTTTCATTAAGTTGCTAAACAAGAATATCCAGTCACTCATTTATTGAACAAATATTTTTGAGTTTATACTGTGTGGCAAGCCCTGTTCTAAGATACTGAGATTTTACAACAAAAAGAAGAGAAAACAATCCCTGCCCTTGTGGAGCTTGCATACAAGTAATTACATTTGAAAACGAAATGGAAAGATCAAAGAAAGTAATCAATATTACTGAAACACATAAGTAGAAACTTTAATTGGTGTACGTTTTCTCAGTGCATATTCTCAGCAACAGAGTCCTGGTACGGCGCTGTGGGATAAAGCACTAGAACACAAGTTGGTTTGAACCACAAGTTTAACGGTTCAAACTCACCAGCCACTCCTTGGAAACCCTAGACAGGATAACTACTAGTCAGAACCAACCCAATAGCACTTAACAACAACAAGAAAGATTATAACTTTTGCAAAGGCCAGAGCTCCTAAATCACTAATTAACTTCCTAACTAAGAAATATATGGACTTGTTTTGTTGTTGCTGTCAGTTCTGACTCATAGTGATCCAAGGAGCAGCTGGTGGGTTTGAACCATCAACCTTGTGGTTCAAACTAACCTTTATGTCTAATGCATTCTCCTGTAGCACCACAACAGGACTCCATGGAGTTTCTTAAGATTGAATAAATGGATGGTCTCACAAGATACTAAGAGCATTTGTTATCCATGACCCTGTATCAAAAAAGAAGCTGGAAATCACAAGGCCAGAGAAGATAGCCATCTCTTGTATCTTCAGGGAAGATTTGGTACAAAAGATGGAACTGACTAAAGTTGATGCTATTTAAAGAAATTCTGATTTTTTAAAAATAAAACACTCCCTTTCTTAATGGTATGGTTTCTTCTGTCCTTAAGGTCATAGATTCTTCTCCAGCTGAAAGTACAGCTATCTTATAGAAATGCTGTATACAAATATTGATAATAAAACCCAGCAGATTCGGGGAAGCAGTGACACATCCTCTTTGTGCTTTTTCTTGATCCAGCTGGAAACTTCCCTTGGGCCTCACTTGCTGAGTGCTAAGAGGCCAGTGGAGAATCCTGGGGGAGACAGGAGAAAAGAAGGAGGGCGAGGAGGAGTAAACAAAAAAGAGAACAAAATGGCTTTTATTCAATCCTCTGTATTTCTCTCTTTATTCTCTAAAGTGTTCTCACCAACTTCAGCTCCCCCACTCCAGCCCCATCCCTAGCCTATGTTCAGCTTCCCATCTTCAAACAACCGAAACAATCAGATCAGGAGGTTTTGCTTCTGTGTGTGCAGTGGAGACTCGCTTTACATAAACTTAACTTGTATTCTGATTTTAGAACCTAGCCTTGTCACTAGTTTGTTGTGTTTTGTTTTTTTCCTCATTAGCTAATCACAAGCAAATGCTTTAGTAGGCCTAGCATTATTTAAAAGTTTAAAATATTGTGAGAATTACCAAAATGTTACACAGGCAAGAAGTGAACACAAACTAAATGCAGTCTTGCAACAACCCTTCAATTTGCTAGAAAATCCGTTGCTGTGAAGTGCCATAAAATAAGGTATGTTTGTTCTGTAGTTCATAGGTGATTTAAGACTTTTCCAAAAAAATTTTCTCTGTACCAGATTTTCATTTAGTATAGCCTTTGAGCTGAACAGAAAATTTCAAAGATCAGCTCGAGAAGATAAAGCCAAATACTATAATAAAATATGCAAAGATTTAGAGTTAGAAAACCAAAAGGGAA
>NW_006408526.1:2001385-2075188 GCF_000296735.1 Chrysochloris asiatica
AAGGTGGAGGGTCAGAGAAAAAGAGGAAGACCCCTAATGAGATGGATTGGCCAGGTGGCATCATTGATGGACTCAAGTGTGGCAGTGGTAGTGAGGTTGGCCCAGGATTGGACATTGTTTCGTTCTGCTGTGCATGGGGTTGCTGAGTCGGTTCAGACTCGATGGCACCTGACAACAACAACAACATAGCCTTTGAACTTGCCTAGATGTAGAAGTCAGTTCCACTGATGTATATTTTTTCTGAGGAAGAGGTCTCTCACTTTTGAAATATTCTCTAAGGGGTCCATAGCACCAAAAATAAGAATCACTGCTTTTTCCACATCAAACCTCACCTGTCCACCTGTGAACTCCTTGCTGCAAACATTTCCCTTCTGTGTTCTGCTTCAGGAATTTCTTGTTCCCCTGCTCAATTACTGCAGTTTAACTGACATATTAATCTGGGTTAAATTTTTCATAGAAGCTGCTTCTAAACTGTACCTTTAGGTTAGAGAATTTTAGTGTCTAACCCCAAGGGATTAAATAAAAGCAAACCAAACAAACCCACTGCTATCAAGTTGTTTCTGACTCATAGTGATCCCACGTGAGAGAGAATTGTTCCATGTGGCTTTTGGGGGACGTAATCTTTCCAGGAGTAGACTGTCAGACTGTTCTTCTGAAGTCCCACTGGGTGGGTTTGAATTGCCAACCTTTAGGTGCACTGAACACAAACCTTTTGTGCCCCTAGGGGCCTATTTCTCAACTGTGAGAAATTCCAATCACTTAGGCAGAACACAGAAGAGAAATATTTGCAGCGAGGAGGAGTTCACAGGTTTTGTTGTTGTTGTTAAGTACCATGGAGTCGGTTCTGACTTATAGAGACCCTGCACAAGATTTCCAAGGCTGTAATTCTTTACGGGAGCAGAAAGCCTCATCTTTCTCCCGCGGAGCAGCTTGTAGTTTTGAACTGCTGACTTTAAGGTTCGCAGTCCGATTCGTAACCACTAGAGCATCTTAAGTTCAGGAGTCCTGGTAGGCACTGTGGGTTAATGTGCTGTATTGCAAAGTCGGTTTGAACTGAAATGTTGGCAGTTCAAGCTCACCAGTCACTCCTTGGAAACCCCTAACAGGGTCTCTATGGGTCGGAACTGACTTGATAGCACTTAACAACAACAATAAGTTACACCTTGTAGGTAAATTATTTCTCTTCCTCCAAGGACTTTTATTCTTGGAACTCTTCACCAACCCTACTTCCATTTCTTACTCCACTCCCTAATCCAAAAAACTCAAAGCCTCTGCCAACTCATATAGGGTTTCCGAAGGGGTGCAGTGGCTCCATAGGATAAGCACTGGGCTGGGAACCACAAGATTGGCAGTTCGAGCCTACCAGTCACTCCTCGGGATGAGACTTTCTGCTCCCTTAAAGATTTAAAGGACTCCAAATTGCCTGGGTCGTGGTGTGGCACTATAGGATAGGCAATAGACCACAAAGTCGGTTTGAACTGTAAGGTTTGAACTGGAAAACCCTATAGAAGGTCGCTATGAGCAGGAACCAACTCACCTGCATGTAACAACAACAAGAGTACTTTAGGGAAAATAAAGAGAAAGGATCAGAGAACTCTGAAGCAGGAAGAGACTTTTGGGAGACCCTCTCTTGGAACTCCTACCATCCCACCCCATTTATTGGAAGTGAATAGAATAGGAAAAGAAAAATATCCTAGTTGAATTTCTGAACTCTATCTTGGGTCCACAGATCAGACAAGTACATAGAAATTAGAAACCCAAAAGTGATTTACAAGGGCTAGCAGACGTTACCTTTAGGAAGTGTTTACATTAGAGGGGCATCCAAGTCAGTTCTGGACAGGAACAAATGGGGGTGGGTACCCATTTCAATTGTCACACTCACAAATCGATGGTGTACACTTGATCAATCTAGAGCCACTCATTCTGTGCCAACGGGGAACATTCTCATCCTTAGTAGGAAAGTAGCTCCCTTCCCTCCATAAAAGAAAAAGCCACACTCTGCCCATTGTTGTTGTTGTTGTTAAACGCCGTCGAGTCGGTTCTGACCCATAGCGACCCTGTACAGGGTTTCCGAGGGTGTAAATCCTTATGGGAGTAGAAAGCCTCATCTTTCTCCCAAGGAGCGGCTGGTAGTTTCGAACTGCTGACCTTAAGGTTCGCAGCCAGATTCGTAACCACTACGCTACCACAGACTCTGCCCATTACTGCAGCCTAGGTCAGAACATGTGTGGTGCACAGAAATACAGAAAGCTGACATTGGCACTTCACAGAGCTTTGATTGTAGCTGAGCATTTACATGAAAAGGTACATTTACATGATCAGAAACATTTTTGCCCTTAAAATACAAAGACTGAGCAATTACAAGTACTCAAACAGAAAATCCCAGACTATTAGATGTGAAAGTCATGAAAAATGTTAATCTGTGTACACAGGGAGTCCGGGACATGAACAGCAGGCAATATAGCAGAGTAGATGTACCAGGTTCTGCACAAAGAGCCTAGACAGACACGTTTTCTTTGATCATGTCTGGCAAAGGTTTCCACCAGGTCCTTAGCATGAAAAAACCAGGATTACTATTAGAACAGGATTTTTAGTTTGTTATTATGTCCATGTTAGCTGTATTTTTATTTCACAATATAGGTTTATTGTTTTTGTTAGTTGCCATGGAGTTGATAGCAGCCCCTCATGACAGACTTAGATGGTCCCATGGGCTTTCTAGGCTGTAGTCTTTACAGGAGCCCATCACCAAGTGTTCTCTGGCAGAGCCACTGGGGGTGGGGGGGTTCAAATCACTGACTATAGTTAGCAGACAACTACTTAACCGTTGATCCAGTAGACACTTCAGGGTTTACTAACTACCAATTCATAGTTTCATTTTTACAACAAACTCCAATTAAAATAATCCCCCCAGGTATTGTTATTTAAAGATTTCTGGACTGGGATGAAATGTCAAAGCATTTTGCAGCCAAGATTCTGGTATTTAGAGAGAGAAAAAAAATCTAGGTAAATCAACTGATGTTGTTATAGAAACAGGTACATATATATATATTGTTGTTGTTGTTGTTAAGTACCGTGGAGTTGGTTCCGACTCATAGTGACCCTACGCAGGGTTTCCAAGGCTGTAAATCTTTATGGGAGCAGACTGCCTCATCTTTCTCCCACAGAACCACTGGTAGTTTCGAACTGCCAACCTTGAGGTTAGTAGCTCGATTCGTAACCACTACGCTACCAAAGCTATATATATATATATATATATATATATACAATAGTTGGAGTCCTGGTGTGGCTCTGTAGGATAAGCACTGGGCTACTAACTAAGTTTGGTGATGCAAACCCATCAGCCACTTGTTCCTTAGAAACCCTATCTAGGTTTGCTATGAGTCAAAACTGATTTACCAGCACTTAACAACAACAATATAATAGTAAGAGGGTATATTTCCCTCTTCAATATTCCATGGACACTGGTAAGCAAATTTGCCCTAATCCTTGTAGGTTTGGGTTTGTTTTATTGTTTTTTAATTTTTTTTTTTTTTTTTTTTAGCAGAGTTGTCTTTACGGCAAAGCCAACAAGACGGCATAGAGAATGACTTTCCACTTCAGCCTCATAAACATGATTTCTCATCACCTGAGCTCATGGGTCACATGAATGTCAGGTCTCAGAGGGCACATGCCCATTGCTCCTGTCTTGTTTCTGAAGTCTCTAAACTTTCTTAACAACACCTCTTTAAATTCTGCCCAATAAACATTGCCCTATTGTTGAAAACAGTTGTCAAAAAAAAGGGTAATGATTATGTGATTAGTCATGTTGTGATTTCTTGCTCTGCCAGGTTCCACTGGGGCTTTGTTAAATTACTGATTTTTTTGTTGTCCTCAATTTACTCATTTAAAACACAAAGATATGGCCCAGAAGATGATCTGTAAGTTAAACATTTCCAAAACACATGAGCAAATAAAATGACCCCTTTTTCTTTGACAAATGCATCCATTTAACAATTATACACCTATTGTTGTTGTTGTTGAGTGCTGTCAGGTCACTCCCAGTTCATAACAACTCTAAAGAGTTTCAGAGGAGCAGCTGGTGGGTTTGAACTGACAATCTTGGGACTCAAAGTTCAGTACTACAGTGCCATACCAGGAGCCCACCTGTTAGGATGGCTAAAGCAAAATAAAACAAGCCAATCCTGACAATACCAAGCTTAACACTTTTGTGGAACAATAGGAAGCCTCATTCATTGCTAATAGAAGAATGCACAATGGTACAGCCACTTTGAAAGACAGTTTGGCAATTAGTTTAAGAACTAAATAAAGTCTTAACATATAATCCAGCAATCATTCTCCTAGTTATTTACCCAAATAAGTTGAAAACTTATGTCTACACAAATGCCCGGACACAAATGGCTACAGTAACTTTATTTATAATCACCCAAACAGGAAGCAACCAAAAGGTCCTACAAAAAGAAAACTGATTAACTATGTTGTATATAAAATGGAATAGTATACAATAATAAAAAAATTTTTAAAGCTTCCAAGCCACCAAATGACATGGATGAATCTTTAATGCATGTGGCAAAGTGAAAAAAGCCACTTTTAAAAAGCTACATACTGGCTTAACTTCCAGCAAGATGGCAGACTGGGCAGACACACTACACAGACCTTCTATAACACAAAGAGACCAAGTGAAATAGACACACATGGAAATCCAGGAACTCTGTGGGGAGGTTAGAGAAGTGGACTGAGTACTTGCTGGGAGGAGAAGCTGAGCAGGGACTATGAGAGAGGGAGACAAGACTGTTGAATGGCCAGCTAGACAAGCTGCGACCATCTTGTGAGCAGTGTGGGCAGCAGAAGGTGGCCATGGAGAGACATGGGACCAGAAAGGTGTGATTCCTTCTTTTTCCCCACACTCCCCTAGCGACTCTAGGTGTGACCAGCTCCCAGTCTCACCACTTCCAGAGCAGACCCTGTTCTCCAGTAGCTCAGTGCCTCGTGGTCAAGACTCACACCAGTGTGAGGCTGGGGGACAGTTGTGCCGCTTCAAGTCTCACTTCAGTGCTCTGCTTTGGTGCCTGGATTCAGGCAGAATCAGCTTGAGACCTATAGAAGCCACACAGCCATCAGACTAGCACTAAACCAGTCACCCTCCTGCTCTGTGGTCCTAATAAGGGCTTCCATGAGCTACTTTCAGATTGAGTGCCCTGAACATAAATAACACTGATAGGAACTCCATCTAGGGCAAGGAACACATCTCTTCCACATATACCCTGTGAGCTGCTTGGCTTGCAGAAGCCCCCAAGAATTGTCTCCTCTCCAGGTCCAACAAGTACACTGTGTTTTTGTTTTGTTTTCTTGTATGGGGTTTTACTTTTCTTGTTTTATTGTTTTTGTGTGTTTATTCTTTGTCTTCCTCATCTTTCCATTTCCCTGAATTTTATCATTTCTAACTCACTTTTGCTTTTTCTTTCTTTTCTTCTGTTCTTATTCCCTCCCCCCCTTTTTTTTTGCCTTTTGATTTTTCTTTACTTCTCTATACTCTCTTTCATCTTAAGAACAAATCTCATGAATCAGCTACTAAAGAAATCATCTCAAGAACACACTTGATGAATTACACACTAATGAAGGCCAGAAGAGCTGTGGGGTGACATCAAGAATGTCATAGAGGAACAAAAGAAAAGGCATTAAGAAGACAAGAAAAAAACAAAAAGACCAAAATGGATGTCAAAAGAGACTCTGAAACTTGCTCTCTAGCATAGAGAAGCTAAGGCAAATGGAGTGAACGAGGAAGTAAAAGAGCTAAATAGAAAATTTCAAAGGAAAGCTCCATAAGATGAAGCTAAATATTGTAATGAAATGTACAAAGATCTGGAGTTAGAAAACGAAAAGGGAAGAACATGCTTAGCATTTCTCAAGCTGAGGGAACTGAAGGAAAAATGCAAGTCTCAACTTGCAATATTGAAGGATTATTCTAAGGGGAAAATATTGAATGATACAGAAAACATCATAAGAAGATGAAAGTAACACACAGAGTTACAGAACCAAAAAGAAATGGTCTTTGTCCAACCATTTCACGAAGTAACATACGATCAACATCCAATGATACAGAAGGAAGAAGACCAAGATGCACTGCAGGCATTGGCAAAGAACAAAGCTCTGAAAATTTATGGAATACAAACAAATCATTTAAAAAACTGAGGCAGCATGGGAGCTACTCACTCATCTATGCCAAGAAGTTTGAAAGACAGGTACTTGGCCAACTGATTGGAAGAGATCCATATTTGGGGCCATCCCAAAGAGAGGTGACCCAACAAAATGCAGACATCATAAGACAATATAATTAATATTGCATGCAAGTAAAATTTTGCTTAAGATAATTTTTAAATGGCTGCAGCAGTACACTGACAGGGAACTGCCAGAGGTTCAGACAGGATTCAGAATAGGATGTGAAATGAGGGATATCATTGCTGACATCAGATGGATCTTGACTGAAAGCAGAGAATATCAGAATGATGTTTATCTGTGCTTTATTGACTACTCAAAGGCTTTCGATTGTGTGGATCATGACAAGCAATGAACAGCATTGTGGAGAATGAGTATTCCAGAACACTTAACTGTGCTCACAAGGAACTATATGCAGACCTAGAGGCAGTTATTTGAACCAAACAATGTACACTGAATGGTTTACCATTAGGAAAGTTTGTATTCCTTCACCATGCTGAGCAAATATCCCCAGAAGATGAAGAATAATGTGCATCAGGATTGGAGGTAGACTAATTAACAACCTACGATATGTAGATGTTACAACCTTGTTTGCTGAAAATCAACAACCACAGCCTTCCATATGATTTCACCTCAATGATAAAACAACTGGACCAATAAATAACATCATAACAAATTGAGAAGTTTGAAGTTGTCAAAGACTTCATTTTTCTTGGATCAACCATCAACACTCATGGAGGTAGTAGTCTAGAAATCAAATGAAGTATTGCCAAATCTTTTGCACAAGACCTCTTTAAAGTGTTCAAGAGCATAGATGTCAATTTGAGGACTATGGTGCACCTGACCCAAGCCATGGTATTTTCAATAGCCTCATATGCATGTGAAAGTTGGACAATGAATAAAGAAAACTGTAAAATTGATGCATTTGAGTTATGGTGTTAGAGGAGAATATTAAAAGTACAATGGACCTCCAAAAGAACAAACAAATCTGTTTGGGAAGAAGTACAGCCAGAATGCTCCTTAGAAGCCAGGATGGCCAGACTTCATTTCTAATACTTCAGCTATATTATCAGGAGGAGCCAGTCCCTGGAGTCCATTTTGCTTTGTGGAAGAGGGGGAAAGGCAGCAATGAAGAAATAGGCTGCATTCAACCATGTTCTATAGACTACCTTTGACCTGGAAATGAGAAAGAGAAGAGGAAAGGCTGGTTGATCCAAAGTGTGGTGAGACCTGGAGACACCTGAGCCCATGGACAAGGACATAGCCATGGAGATCTAGAGCTGAGAGTGAAGCATCCAGTTGATATGAAGTGAGGGGAGAAGCACAAGAACACCTATACTTGCAGATAGTACCCATTTGACCCAGACTCTATAGCTTGATAATCAGAACTCAACTAGAGGAAGATAAAAATACTAATAATAATTTTTTATAAAGGAAACAAGGGCAAATTGCTACAACTTGATGAACTTGACATATACTCATGGATATAGTAGCTCAAAATACTAACAGAGAGGGAAGGAGTATTCACATCAAATATCAATGCTATCCCCTCTGTATACAAGGTAGATAAGGACAGGCAACTTAGACACTGGCTACCTAAAATTAGGGGCAATAAAGACACAAAGTGACTGGCTTAAAAGTTTTCAAGAGGGAGAATAGTTTAAAAGTGTGCAGGGAAGATACAGTCCCCACTGAATAGTTTTCATCTTGTCTAGATGGATCTGGTAAAAAGAGATGGGAATAAGGTTCTTATGATTCAATAGTGAATAATCGTTATCATGAAAAATTGCAACTGTCACAATTGTAAAGGTAGAAGTTTTGTAACAAAAATGGGGGAGTAGTTAATCTTACAGTCCAGAAACAGGGGACCCTAGGACCATCAAGGGAGAAGAGGACAAGCAGAATACGGGACCCTATCCAGAGAAACAGCAACACCAGAGATGGAGGCAGAGATGGGACATGGAGAGAAGGAGCAGCTGAAGATTCTAAATTCATGAAATTAGAGGAACTGAGAGCTGGTGGCCAGGAGGTAGACTTGTAGAATGTGCCCTTTGGTGGTTTAAATTATTATATATGTCTGAGTGTTTAAGAAAAAAAAAAAAAATGAGCTAAAATGAATAGAGAAAAATACTGTTAACTGATAGTACATGGAGAGGATTATAATCATTGTAATGAAACAAAGTATATGATTTGTTGAATGTAAAACTGAGGATCTGTCCTGTAAACTTTCACTCAATTCACAGCAAAAACTTAAACAAATAATAAAGAAAGAAAGAATAGTGTACATGCTTCCATTCTCTACACCCACAGAAGACAGTTGGTGAGAGCCTAAGAACATACCAACATATGGCTGCTGTTGTTAGGTGCCATTGAGTCGTTACCAACTCACAGTGACCCCATGCATAACAGAATGAAACACTGTCTGATCCTGTGCCAACTTCACAATTGTTGCTATGTTTGAGTCCAGTGCTGCTGCCACAGTGCCAAACTATCTAGCTCTTTTTCTCCAACCTTCCACTTTACCAAACACCATACATACAATCATCAGTTAAATACAATAAATACAAATAAACACATCAATTCAATACAAATATGACAACCCCACAATCTCCTGGAGACAACAGACAACTGTAACTCACATGAATACACAAAAGAGAATGGCTCAAACAAATTGCCAAGATGCAGAGCCAGAAAACATTTCTGAATATGAAAGGGTAATGGAACTAACTAAAAAAAAATTCAAAAAAAATGATGTTTAGGAACCTTCAAAGGATTGATAGAAAGACTGAGGAAAACAAAGAGAACACAGAAAATCTTTAGATGAATTCTGAAAAACACTAAAAGAACAAACAGACAAAATAAAAGGGGATTGAAAAATACAAAACCTGAAATTAGAAATCCCGAAGATTAATAATAAAAAAATTTCAGAAACAGACAATACATCAAAAGGGCAAAGGAGTAGATCCAAAGCAATGGAAGCCGAAATTAATGAGCTTGAAGATAAGTCTCTCCCTAGTGCTCTTTTAGAAGAACAATCAGAATAAACTATTAAAAATCTGAAGAAAGCATAAGAGTTATTTGTGACACCATGTAGAAGAACAACTTCCAGGTTATTCGAATTCCAGAGCAGGAAGAGACAATAAAAAAAACATAGAGAAAACTGTGGAAGAGTTGTTGGAAGAAAATATCGTTAAAGATAAGACGCATAGTATGCAAGAAATTGAACAAACCCCAAACAGGATTGACCCTGAAATGAAACCACCAACACATATCATAATCAAACTCTCCAAAACCAAAGACAAGGAAAGAATCCTGAGAGCAGATCAGGGAAAACGAAAAGTTGTTTACAAAGAACCAATAAGACTAAGCTCTGATTTCTCAGCAGAAACCATGCAGGCAAGAAAGCAATGGGATGACATAACAAAACTCTGAAAGAAAAAAGTTGCCAACTAAGAATCATATACTCAGAAAATCTGTCCCTCAAATACAATGGCAAAATTAAGCTTCCTGATAAACAGAAATTAAAGGAATTTGTAATGGCCAACTTTACAAACAATGCTAAAGGGTATTTTTTGGACTGAGAAACAACAACAGCAGCAGACAACCACCTGAGATTACCATATATGACAACACTACCCAGAACTCAATCCAAACATAGAAGTATAAAAAGTAAGACAAGTCTACAAGACTGAATATAAGGAACTAGAGATATCAATTTTTAATGACGTCAACTACAAAGCAAAAAGAGGGAATAGTGTAGATATGACACTTCCAAAAGGCAAGGAAGTCAAGCAGATTTCAAGATACAACAGACTGCTTTAAATAAAGAAAAATATTAATAAATTACAGGGTAACCTCAAAGAAAATTAATATACCTGCACATCAAAATAAAGAGGAAAATCAGAAAGATTTTGTAAACATTAACACAACATAAATGAATATGGAATAAAAACCCACAAAACGAACTCAGCACAGAAAATTACATGGAACAAAAATCCCCAGCAGCACCACACACACACAAACACACAGTAAAATGACAGCAGTCAATTCATACCTATCGATAATTACATCTGAATGTAAATGGATTAAATGTACCAGTCAAGAGACACAGGGAGAGAAGAATAGATAAGAAAAAGATAAGGATCCTTCAATATGCTGTTTACAAAAGACACATCCAAAAGATGGAGATAGCCTAAATGCCCAGTAACAGAATAATGATTAAACAAACTGTGGTACATACACAATGGAATACTATGAAATGTTGAAGAATAACAGCAAATCTGCAAAATACCTCATGACAATACAGAGGACATTATGCTGAGTGAAATTAATGAAAGGACTAATATTGTAATATTATATGAGACCAATATAAAAAGTTAAGAAAATATTTTCTTGATAAAAGAAATCATTTATGATTGTTCTGGGTCAATGGGGAGATAGGAGGAAAATTATTCATGGGTTAGAAGAAAGGCAAATGTTAACATGGGTGACAGGGTGGGCAATATACAAGAGGGAGGTTATTGTTGTTGTTGTTAAGTGCTGTTGAGTTGGTTCCGACCCATAGCGACCCTGTACCGGGTTTCCGAGGGTGTAAATCTTTACGGGAGTAGAAAGCCTCATCTTTCTCCCGCGGAGCAGCTGGTAGTTTCGAACCACTGACCTTAAGGTTCGCAGCCTTATTCGTAACCACTACGCTACCAGAAAAATAGAGGTAGCAGGAGACAGCATGGAATGCAACATTAAAGTGACTAGAGGTAAATACTGTTAACTTGGTACAGAGAAGGGATTGCAATCATTGTAATGAAGCAGAATATATGAGTTGCTGAATGTAAACTTGATGATCTGCTCTGTAAGCTGTCATTCAATTCACAATAAAAAGTTTGATTTTGTAGACACTGGAGGGGGAGAGAAAGGAATAGTCAGAAACATCACCATAGAAAGCTTGTAAGTCCGTCTTCTGCCTATAAATGATTGGAATACCTAAAATGGGGCTACAACATGCCCAGTGAAGGAGGCTTCCTGTGGAGCCTCTGCAACACACAAGACTATAGGTAGAAGCCTGAACCACATCCACATCTCCAGAGATGGGAAATTTTCACTTGAAAGGACGAGCAGACCAGCCTGGAGTGGCTAGAAGAACAGAAGAAAATTTCTTGAAAGAAAGACCTACAGGAAAAATACAAAACAATAGAGGCAGACAGACTGTTTACTACAAGAACAAACAAGTTGCTTGCCCAGCAAACATCAAGGCAAGTGGTCAGGTCCCTTCAGTGCAAACCCCTTTCTAAGAATAATGCTCTGATTGGTGACCATGCTCCTCACCGATAAGGGGAAATGAGGGAAAAACAGCAATGAAGTGGCGAGCTAAGCCCTACAATGAGGAGAGTGAAGTGTGCAGCTGATAAAAAGGGAGAGCATACGCACAAGAACACCCACACTTGCAGATAATATCACTTGACCTGGCTTCAATGACTGGATGATCAGAGCTCAACCAGAAGAAGAAAGAAGAGGAAAAAAAGAGTAATCTGATACAATGTGATGAACTTGGCCTACACCTATGGATGCAGTAGCTCAAAAGAGGGAACAAATCCTTACCGCAAAAATCATTCCCACCCTCTCCACACACACAGTAGACAGGGATGGGCAACTTGGACATTGGCTATCCAATGGGGGTAGCCAATGGGGGGGGCGGGGAGTTTACAAAGGCAAGAAGTGACTGGCTTACAAGTTTTCAAGAGGGAACATAGAGCCAGGGGGCCTGGAGGAAGGCAGAATCTCCAGTGAATAATATCCAATCTGTCTAGGCGGAGCTGATGAAATGAAATGCAGATGGGTCTCTTGTGATACAATAGTGAATAATTGTTATCAGGACTGATTGTGAGGGTTGGAAATGTAAAGGTAAATGTTTTATAGCAAGGAAGGGAATGATTAACTTTCCAGTCTAAGAGCGGAAGTCCCTAGGACCATCAATGGAGAAGAACTTAGAGCGGGACCCTACCCAGAGAAGCAGGGATGCCTGAGATGGAGGCAGAGATGATGACGTGGAACGATGGAGCAGCTGGAGACTTTAGATCCATAGAGGGAGAGCGACTGTGTACTGAAGGCTGGGGGGTGGGGAGGTAGTGTAGGGGGCAAGCTTGCACGGTATACCCTTTGGTTGGTTGATGATGCATAGAGGGGATTGTAACCATGGCAATGAAACAATTTATGATAGAATGAATGTAAAACTAATGTTCTCCCATGTAAACTATCATATAATTCACAATAAAAAAAAAAAGTTTTATTTTGGTTTTGTTTTTTTTTTAAATAGCTGTTTACTGTATAATTCCAATGATGTGAAAGAAAAGGCAAACTATACAGATGATAAACAGATCAGTGGCTGAAAGGGGTTCATGGGAGGCAAGAGTAGGGTGGAATAGATAAAGTGCAAGGGACTTTTAGGGTAGTGAGACTATTGTGAATTATAATGTAATTGTGAGCATAAGAAATCAGACATCACTTAAAGCCGAAGACTTTATAGCACAGAAAGTGATCCTTAGTGTATGAAAATTATTGTTGTTGTTGTTGTTGTTAAGTGATGGTGAGTCGATTCCGACCCATAACGACCCTGTATAGGGTTTCTGAGGAACTTACAGGGCTTCAAAAAGTTCATGGAAAAATGAAATAAACTTTTTGAAGCCAAGGCATATTTTTTTTAAAAAATCACTTGGAATGTCAGAGAATCCCAGGATGGGATGCAGAATGTGACAAATGGATTTAAATATATTACAAATGTATGAAAACAACTCACTGAAGTGGGGGAGGGAAAGGTGTTGACGTAAGAAACTGAAAATGTGTTGAGTCTGTGAACTAAAGGCAACAGGGATAGGCTGGGAAGATGATGTCAGCTGGCCATGCTAGTGCTGGTCTTTGAGCCTTGGCCAGCTGCCCGGGGACTTTTCCAAAGCCACTGGTTGGTTGGATCTGTGCTGTGGAGTCGGTTCCAACTCATAGCAATGCTGTACAGGGTTTCTGAGGCTGTAAATCTTACGGGAGCAGAAAGCCTCATCTTTCTTCCGTGGAACAGCTGGTCATTTTGAACTGCTGACCTTGCATTTCGCAGCCTGATTCGTAACCACTACGCTACCAGAGCTCCTTAAAGCTCCTATTGGGAAAGGTTAAAGTAGAAATTTTTGCAGAGCTGACCAGGCTTTCTCAGCCCTCCTTGGGGACCATTATTAGCAGTCCAAGACCCATCTGAATTTGCAGAACCAGCAAATGATAGCAGTAGATATAAGAATATTTCCAGCCTTTTGGACAGTATCTTTTGGATGGCAGCTTCCAAAAATAGGTGCACTACTAAAGTTAACTGGTAACCCTCAAAAGCTTATCAAAATTAAGCATAATATAGGTGTTTGTCCTGAATGTGGTCACCTGAAACAGAAACACATCTTTTGTGGTTACTGCTAAAGTGTGCATGGAGACTACAGAAATTAGAAGACAGATAGGGAAAGTAGAAGAGGGTCCTTGCACTGTGGGTTAATGTACTTTACTGTACGGTTGGTTTGAACCACAAAGTTGCAGTTCAAGCTCACCAGCCACTCCTCGGAAACCCTATACAAGGTCACTCTGGGTCAGAATTGACTCAACGGCACTTAACAACAACAACCATAGAGACAAAGGAGCTCTGGTAGCATAGTGGTTACAAGTTGAGCTGCTAACCACAAAGTCAGGAGTTTGAAACTACCAGCCATTCTGTAGGAAAAAGATAGCGCTTTCTGCTCCTGTAAAGATTTATATCCTTGGAAACCCTGTACAGGGACACTATGAGTTGGAACCAGCTCCATGGCACAGCACCACCACCATCACCATAGATACACCAGTGGAACAAGATCAGGGCAAGAGGATCATTGAAGAGACAGGAAGAGACCATCTTGGTTCACTCAGAATTGATAAAACAGATGTTTAAAGGGGATAACATTATAGAAAAACAGTTCTCCAGAAACAACAACAAAAAAAAATAAAGGCAACAGGGACTGCACTCTATTGTGAATTGTTTTCTCACCGGGTGCAAGTTAACAATTCTGAAGCCACTGTACATAAATACTTGACTGTAAAAATTAAATAAGTGAATGGCAGAGGGTGGGATCCAGGTTCTGCAGTATTAGCTGTTGTTGCTGTTATTGGTAGATATCATTGAGTTAGTCCCAACTCATATTGACCCTGTATGCTCTGAGGGACAACTGGTGGGTTGGAACTGCCGACCTGGTGGTTAGCAAGCCAGTACTTCTCTTACAGTGTCACTCAACTCTAGCTCTGTAGATTAGCAAACCTAGCTCCCCAATTAGATGCCTGGAGGCCCCTCACTCTGCAAATGAGCCTCCTGTCCACAGGTGCTCAGCTTTACTTGCTGGGTGGACTGGAATGTCCACCGCTCTATCTTTTACTTGGATCTCTTGGTTCTACTACTGTTTCTCTTCTGCCACTCCTCCAGTGCCAGAACTTTCTGGCTCTGGGTTGAGAAAGTTCAGTGCACAAGGATCTCTGGGTCTAAACGTTCTTCTTTCATGGTAGTGAAATCCCCTTATTCTGCTTCTAAGGTAGATTATTTTGTCCCATGTTAGAGTTTTAAGTTTTCACAATTAACCCTGTTAACAGTCACTCTCAGCTGATAAAATCAATCAGCATCCTCTCCCTCCTTCTCTTACCCAAACATTTCAGGAAAAAGTAGTTTGGTGGAAATTTATGGCGACAATGGCTAGAAAAGACATTAAATAATTCACTACACCACAGTAGTCTGCAGAGGGACATTCTTCTAAAGAACAAAGTATGAAAAGAGAGGAAAAAAATACTTTACAATGGAGAAAACTGACAGATACTACCTAAAGCCAGGTAATCAATGTGAACATCAATAATTATAAGTCATAGCATCAGCAGGAATAGTACAAAAAGATGTAATGAGACTGGGATTTACCTCCATGGCCTTCCTCCACTCTAACCATGAAAAAAATCAGATAAATGACAATTGAAAGAGATACAAAATACCTAGCCAGAACTTCTTAAAAAAAGGGAAACCTGAGAAAATATCATAGTCAGTAGAAGACATGAAAACTAAATGTAATATGTTGTCTTGGTGGGATCCTGGTTTAGAAAAAGACATTACGTAAAGAACGATCATAATTTAGGAAATCCTATACAGCAGGTCTACCCTATAATACATGGGGTTTACCATGAGTCAGAATCCACTCGATGGCAGTGGGTTTACGTTTTAGTTTTAGCTAGTAATTATGTGGAATCCGGGTGTGGTGCTGTGGGTTAATGCACTGGACTTCATGGTCGGTTGGAACTGAAAGGTCGGCAGTTCAAGCTTACCAGCCGCTCCTCAGAAACCCTATATACAGTGTTGCTATGAGTCAGAACTGACTGAAGGGCACTCAACACCAATGACAGTAAATATGTATCAATATTGATTAATTGTGATAAATGTACCACACTAATGTAATATGGAGTCCTGGTGTGGCGTTAATGTGCTGGACTGCAAAGTCATTTGAACTGCAAGGTCAGCAGTTCAAGCTCACCAGCCACTCCTCTGAAACCCAACTCAGGGTCGCTATGGGTTGGAACCAACTCAACGGCATTTAACAACAATGACAACAGCAATGTAAGGTAGTAAAGGTAGGGAAAACTGGGTGTGGGATATAAGGCAGCACTCTATAAGATCTATGTAACATTCCTATAAGAATAAAACAGTTATAAAATGTAAAGGCTATGTTTAAAAATATCACCCATCAAGGGAGAAGAGCACAAGCAGAATGCAGGACCTTATCCAGAGAAGCAGCAACACCAGAGATGGAGGCAGAGATGGGGACATGGAGAGAGGGAGCAGTTGAGGACTCTAGACTCATGGAAAGAGAGAGACTGAGAGCTGGCAGCCAGGAGGCAGATTTGTAGAATGTGCCCTTTGGTGGTTTAAATTATTATATATGTGTGAGTGTTTAAAAAAAAAGAGAGAGAGAGAGAGAGAGAGAGAGAAAGAGCTAACATGAATAGAAAGAAATACTGATAACTGAGAGTACATGGAGGGGATTATAATCATTAGAATGAAATAAATTATATGATTTGTTGAATGTTAAACTGATGATCTGCCCTGTAACCTTTCACTCAATTCACAATAAAAACTTAAATTAAAAAAAATTTTTAAAAGAGGTCTTGTACAGATGTGCCAATGCAAAAAAATAAATAAATAAATAAACCATTCACCAAAAGTTATGGAGCTCTTATACAGTGGAATGGTGTGGACTTGCATTATGCCTACGGTAATGAGACAAACATGTCTGGGTCATGTCTTCAGGAGAATTACGGTCTAATTCGAAGCAGTGGCATTCAGCAAAAATAAAGACACAAATAAAGACACAACCCATAATATGAAGATTTGGTAAAGTCTATTAGCTGCAGAGACTGAAGTGTTATCCTGAGACTGACCGTAAAAGGGAGAAGAGCGTCATGTCCTTTACTCTGGGCTTCACAGCCACAGGTGGCTTTTTCATTCAGACAGTGGCCATTTTCTGTTTCTGACAAAGGGAACTCTATGGAGATGGGCATGGATAGCACATGCATGGACATATTGAAACCAGAAGACCAAATTCCATATTGTATCTTTTCTTGATTACATCAATTCTCCAAACTTCAGTTACTTTGCCCGTAAAAGTCAAATAATAGCACCTACCTTGCAGAGTAGATATGAAGATTAAATGTGATTATATAAACTGCCAAGTACCTTTAATGTTCACTTTCAGTGGTTTAGGTGGAACCATCCACAAGACTATGCACTGAGTCCAGATCATGTTCCAATCCAACACACTGTCTTCCCTTTTCTCACAGACCACAGACTTGCTGGCTATAGTTTTCCCCTACCTTCCAAATATACCTCTCTCTCTCTCTTGAGAATACTTTTTTCTCCACACCCGCCTTTCTTATCTGTGAAAGTCTGATATGGAATGAGTCTATAACTCAACAGAACTGCACAGACAGAAAACGTTATTTTACTAGGTGCTTTGCTTTCACACAAGGAAACTCAATTTATCTTGCAGAGGGCTAGAGGAACTTTTATCAAATGTATCCCTGGAAACAGGGATTATGCTATGAAGAGAAAGACAAAACTAGAGATACATTTGAGCCTAAAATATATAAGATGCTATCACATTAATTTGTATAACAGTAATTCAGAATTTTTGACAGCTCAGAGAATACATATGGCTCTACTGAATGAAAATAAAAGCTGGTTGCTACAGTACAACTTATTGAGTGGTATAATCTACTTATATTAATTGACTTGCCATGAATAATTCCATGTTGAATTTTATTAAAGGTAGGTTGTTGTTAAGTGCCAGACTCATAGTGACCTTGTATAGGGTTTCTGAGGAACGGCTGGTGGGTTCGAACTGCTGGCCTTGAAGTTTAAACTGACCTTGTGGTCTAATGCTTATCTACAGCACTACCTCAGGAGTCCCTTAAAGGCATGTTGTTGTTGTTTAGTGCCGTCATGTTGGTTCCAACTCCTAGTGAGCCTGTATAGGGTTTCCGAGGAGCGGTTGGTGGATTTGAAACTCCAGTCTTGAAATTTAAACTGATCTTGTAATCTAGTACTTATCCTAGATCACTGTTGTTGTTGTTGTTGTTGTTGTTTTTATGTACTGTGGAGTCAGTTCTGACTCACAGAGACCCTGCATAGGGTTTCCGAGTCTATAAATTTTTATGGGAGCAGAAAGACTAATCTTTCTACTGCAGAACAGCTGGTAGTTTCGAACTGCCAACCTTGAGGTTAGCAGCCCGGTTTGTAACCACTATGCTACCAGAGCTCCTTACAGCACCACACTAGGAGTCCATTAAAGGTATGATTGTTGTTAAGTGCCGTCCAGTTGGTTCCAACTCATAGCAACCCTGTGTAGAGTTCATGAGGAGCAGCTGATGGGTTTGAACTGCTGACCTTGTGGTTCATAGTCCAGTGCTGACTCTAAAGTGCCACACCAGGAGTCCATATAACTGTACCTCCTGCAGCCTCACCAACTATCTGCTCCTGTGCCACATGATCATCAATACAGCAGCCAACACCAACCAAACCTGCCCTCAACTGTGCTACGTGAACAGCAAACAGAATTGTGCGCATACTCACATTTCACCAGGAGACAGGTGGTGAGTGCCTAAGGACACACCTTCAAACAAGCATTAAGTAAATACAAATACAACAACACTATAATGTCTCAGAGAAAACAGACAATTTCAGTTCACATGAAGAAACAAGACAGAGTGGCTCAAAAAGTGACCAAAACACAGAGGCAAAAGAACTTTTTGAGAAAGAAATGGCATTGGAAGAACTTGGTAAGGAATTCGAAAGAATGATATTAGTTACTTTCAATGGACTGAGAAAAAGATTTAGAAAGCTGCAGACAAAATTAAGGAAAACCTCTACCCAGCAAAGCTGTCAATCAAATACGATGGTGTAATCAAAACATTCCAGGATAAGCAGAAGCTAAGGGATTTTGCCAAAGCCAACTCTGCTATGAAAACATCCTAAAGGAAGAACACATAACAACTACAGAATGACGTATATGGCAACATCAACCTGAACTCAGTCGACAAATTAAAGAGTCAAGAACAGAATAAAATTATAAGAACAGAGGATCTGGGAGGTCAGTCTATGATCAAAACAATTATAATGTGAAAAAAGGTAAACACAGAGATCCAAGTGGTGGGAAGTTCAGGTAGATTACTAGGTAAAATAGACTACCTTAAATGGAGGGAGGAACTAATGAAATATAACCACAATGGGGTTGGGGTGGGGGGTTTATTTTGGGTGTTGGGGAGGGCAATACAAGAAGGGGAGAGGAGGCAGAAGAACAAGATAGATAGGGGAACACTGAGAGAGGTTTGCATGGCCTAGTGGGACAGAGGTAAATAGTGATGCATACTCAACCTTGGAACAACAGGGCTCTGGGATACAGGGATCTAGGTATAGCTTGAAAAGGGTAAATAATACTAAAATCCTTGACTGCCTTATGAATATTAGTTTTTCTTGCCTACTATTGTAAAATAGACACTTGAGTGGGATAGAAAAGAATGTTGGGAAACATGATTAGAGAAAACTTGTAAGCCCGTCTTCAGCCTATAACTGATTGGAATACCTCATAGGGGTTCTACAACTTGGCCAGTGAAACAGGCCTTGTGCAACGCCTTTACAGAGTGTAGGGCCTTAGGTGGAATCCTGAGTCCCATCCACAACCTTATGAGGTGAGACATTCCCACTAGAAAGGACAAGCAGACTGGAACAGCTACAGTGACAGAAGATACATCTTCATGAAGAACCTGACCTATACTCAGAGCGGTAGTTACTCTAAATACCAACAGAGAGGGAAAGAGTCTTCAAATCAAGTATCAATGCTATCTGCTCTGTGCACAGGGTAGATAGGAACGGGCAACTTAGATATTGGCTGTCTAAAATGAGGGGGCAATAAAGGCACGAAGTGACTGGATTACAAGGTTTCAAGAGGAAGCTTAGTTTAAGAGAGTTGGGGGAAAGAAAGAGTCCCCACTGAATAGCTATCATCTTGTCTAGATGGGTCTGGTGAAAGGAGATGGGGATAAGATTCATAAAATTCAATAGTGAATAACTTTTATCATGACTAATCGCGACTGTCACAATTGTAGGTAGAAGTTTTGTAACAAAAAAAGTGGAGTGGTTAATCTTATAGTCCAGAAACAGAGGACCCTAGGACCATCAAGAGAGAAGCGCACAAGCAGAGTGTGGGACCTTATCCAGAGAAGCAGCAGCACCAGAGATGGATAGGGGGAGCGGCTGAGGACTCTAGATTCATCAACTAAGAAGAGAAGGACTAAGAACTGGTGGCCAGGAGCAGACTTGCAGAATGTGCCCTTTGGAGATGTAAATTATTATGTAAACCTGAGTGGGGGGAAAAAAAAGGATAAATTTATGAATAAATGAATAAACAAACAACAACAAAAAAAAGAAATAAAAATTAAGGAAAACCCGCAGGTGAGTTCAGGATTTCAGAAACAGATAATTCATTGAAAGGGCAAAGAAATAGAATTGAATCAATGGAAGGTCAAATTAGTGAGGTTGAAGACAAATCACTTAATGCTAATGTGCTAGAGGAATAGTCATAAAACAGAACCAAAATAATCCAAAGAAAGCTTAAGAATGATACAGGACACCATCAAGTAGAATAACTTACATGTGATCAGAATTCCAGAACTGGAAGAGACAAGACAAACAAACAACAAAAAAAAAACCAAACACAGAAAACTGCTGTAGAGTTGTTCATAGAAATTTCTCAAACATAATGAAAGGTATTAGAAGATAAGCATTCAAGAATTTCAGTAGGATAGGTCCCAAAAGAAAGTCACTAAGACATATCATAATCAAACTTACCAAAAAAATTTGAACCAAAGCAAGAATATTGAGAACAGTTCAGGGAAAATGAAAATCTAAAAAATGAGAACCAAAATGATTAAGTTCTGATTTCTCAACAAAAATCATGCATGCAAGAAGGGAATGGGATGACAAACTCTAAAGAGAAAAATAATGGCAACCAAGAGTCATACACCCAGCAAATTTGGCCCTCCAATATAATGGTGACATTAACACTTTCCAAATAAGCAGAAATTAAAGGAATTTGTAAAAACTAAATTAATCTTACAAGAAATACTAAACAGTGTTCTTCAGACAGAGAACCAACAATAGTAGACAACAACCTGAGATTAACATACATGACAATATCACCCAGAAGTCAACCCAGATATAGAAATAACCAAAGTAAGACTGAAAATAGGGATCCAGAAATATTAATTTGTAACAAGTACAATTCCAAAAGAATAAGAAGAAATAATATAGTTACAGAATTTCCAAACAGAGAGAAAGTCAAGCAGATTTTAAGATAGAACAGACCGTTTTAAACCTGAGAAGAAATTAATACACGCTACTTGAGTAGATGGGAAGGTAATATACAATAAGAGGAAGGTTGGCAAAAATGATGGAGGCAACAGAAGATACAGAGAGGAGTGTAAGAGTTAAAGGCAATAGAGGTAAATACTGTCATACACACGATCCTGCAATAATGATGATCTATATGGTGCTGTGGAGTCCTGGTGTGGCACTGTGTGTTAATGCACTGAACTGTAAAGTTGGTTTGAAATACAAGGTTGGAGGTTCAAACTCACCAGCCACTCCTAGGGAACCCTATACAGGCTCACTGTGGGTTGGAACCAACTTGGTGGCACTTAATGACAACAGCAACATGTGGTACTGTAGGATAAGCACTGAACTGCTAACTGCAAGGTCAGTGGTTCAAACCCACCAGCTGCTTCTTGGAAACTATATGCAGGGTCGCTATGAGTTGGAATCGACTCAACGACAGTTAACAACAGCAACATGAGTAGACGCATGAATAGAAATGTTAAGTTGAACAGGTATGGGAGAGAGAGTTGAATACACCTACTCACAGATGTGTATCAGTTTAACAAATGATATTTGTATATAGTGTTTACCTTTGCTGCAAATGTGGTGGAGCATACAGGAGGCAAAGTTATAAAAACTTCTTGGTGGTGGTTGTGGTGTGCCGTGGAGTTGGTTCCGACTCATAGTGACCTGTACAGGGTTTCCGAGGCTGTAAATCATTATGGGAGCAGAAAGCCTCATCTTTCTCCCGTGGAACAGCTGGTAGTTTCAAACTGCTGACCTTGAGGTTAGCAGCGCGATTCGTAACCACTACACTACCAGAGACCCAGAGATTCGTTCCCTCAAGATATCTGGTAATGTCTAAGAAGCTTTTCTTCTTAGACATTACCAGATATCTTGAGGGAACGAAACACTGGGCCTGAGGGCTTAGACCACAGTCTCAGGGAACACCAAAGTCAATTGGCATAACATAGTCCACAGTATTTACTTTGGAGTCCTGGTGTGGTTAATGCTCTAGACTGCAAAGTCGTTTAACCTACAAGGCCAGTGGTTAAAGCTCACCAGTTACTCCTTGGAAACCCTAAAAAGGTCACTATGGGTCAGAACTGACTCAATGGCACTTAACAATAACAACAGTCCACAAAGACAAATATACCAATCCTACTTTGGTGAATAGTGACTAGCGTCTTAAAAGCTTATGAGCAGACACCTAAGGTGTAACTATTGATATTTCCCTATCTGGAGTACAGTTGTTGTTGTTGTTAAGTACCATGGAGTCAATTCCAACTCATAGTGACCCTGCACAGGGTTTCTGAGACCGCAAATCTTAACCAGAGCAGAAAGCCTCATCTTTCTCCCGCAAAACAGCTGGTAGTTTTGAATTGCAGTCCTTGAGGTTAGCAATCCAATTCGTAACCGGTACGCTACGGAGTACGGTAGAGTGGTCAAAATTGAAGACATGGAAGCAATTAATCCAATTGGTGACCACCCAATCATGATTCTCCAAGGTTCTGAAACCAGAAGAACTAGATGGTGTCTGGTTACCACTACCAACTGCTCTGAAAGGGATCACATTAGGTCTTGGATAGAATAAGAGAAAATGTGGAACAAAATTCAAAATCATAAAAGAGACTGGTCTTACTGGTTAGATCCAGGCTGTTGGAACCCTGTGACTATGGCCCTTAGATACTCTCCAGGTCTGGAACTGAACCCCTGGCTCAATTTTCAGCCAAACAATACACAGGTGTATAAGGGGAACACTGGTGATATGGCTCTATAGGATAAGCACTGGACAGCTAACCACAGGGTCACTGTAAGTTAGAACTGACTCAATGGCACTTAACAACAACAAAAACACTGAGGTATGCACACCTTACAATAATCAACCATTTGAGATAAAAATGCAGCATTTACCCTAGGAAAATATTCAGAAGGATTAGGAAAGGAGGAATGGAAACAGGAAACATAGGGAGGACAGGGTTAGGGATGTTACACTGAGGGACAGTAATCAATGAGATGAAACAAAATGTGCGTGGATTATTGGATGTAAAAAAGGATGATCTGCTCTGTAAACCTTTACCAAATTCAAAACAAAAGGTTAAAAAAAAAAAAAAAAGACTTTACCAAAGATATGTAAATACAAACCACGAAGTGGGAGAATATCTTTAGAAACCATATATCTAGTAAAAAAAAAAAAGATAATTGAAAATTTCCACAAACTTTTGAAGCTCCCTCATACATGTATTGTATTCTACAAAAAAAAAAAAAAAACAGAAAACGTTATTCATTCCAATACCTCATTATTAATTCTCTACAAATTTTAGCTTTAAATGCTATTTAAAAATTTTTTTTCTTATAGTACTTGCAAAAGTATTATGAAAAGTCTTCAAATATAAAAACGGAAAAAAATCTCCATCTCTTTCTGCTTATTACCCCCTGTCACCCTTAGGTGCCATTGAGTTGGTTCTGACTCACAGTAATCCTGTATAGGATTTCTGAGGCTTTAAATCTTTGAGGGAGCAGAAAGTCTCATTTTCTTCCATGAGTGGCTGGTGGGGTCGAACTATGATTACTAATGTAAGAACCTCTCTGTGCCGGATATCACTAATTCAAGGGTGTTTTTTGATGCTATTGTTTTAAGTGCTGTGAAGTTGGCTCAAAATCATAGCGACCCTCACAATCATTGTTATCCTTGAGCTTGTTGTCACTGCCACTGTGCTAATCCATCTTATTGGGGGACTTCCTCTTTTTTGCTGATCTTCCATTCTACCAAGCATAATTGTCCTTCTCCAGGGACTGGTCCTTCCTGATAAGATGTCCAAAGAAATCTCACCAATCTGGCTTTTAAGGGGCATTCTGGCTATACTTATTTGAACACAGATTTGTTTGGGTTTTTTTGGCAGTCTGCAGTATGTTTAATATTCTTCTCCATCACCATAGCCCAAATGCATCAATTCTTCTACAGTCTTCACTATTTCATTGTCCAATGTTCCCATGCATATGATGCTATGGAAAATACCATGATTTGAGTCAGGCACACCTTAGTCTTCATACTGACATCTTGAAAGAGATTTGCCTACTGCAATATGTCATTTGATTTCCTGACTGCTGCTTCCATGAATGTTGATAGTGGATCTAAGCAAAATGAAGTCTTTGACAACTTCAGTCTTTCTCCATTTATCATATTATTTATTGGTTCAGTTGTGAGGATCTTTGTTTTCTGTACATTGAAATGCAGTCCATACTGAGGGTTATGGTCATTGATTAGTAAGTATTTTAAATCTTCACTTTCAGCAAGCAAGATTGTATCATCTGCACATCAGAGGCTGTTAATGAGTCTTCCTCCAATCTTGATGTCATGTTCTTCTTCATGCAGTTCAGCTTTTCAAATTATTTGCTCAGCATACAGATTGAATAAAATGGTGAACAAATATAACCATAGTGTACACCTTTATTGATTTTAAGCCATTCAATGTCCTCTTGTTCCATTCACATGACTGGCTCTTCATCTATGTACAGATTCTTCATGAGCACAATTAAGTGTTCTGGAATAGCCATTCTCTGAAATGTTATCCATAGCTTGTGGTGAACCACACAGTTGAAAACCTTTGCATAGTGAATAAAGCACAGGTAAACATCTTTCTGTTATTCTCTGCTTTCATCCAGTATCCAAGTAATGTCAGTAGCGATATCCTAATTTTACATCCTCTTCAAAATCTGGTTTCAACCTCTGTCAGTTCCCTGTCAATGTACTGTCACAACCATTTTTAAATTACATTTAGCAAAATTTTTCTTTCATGTGATAGTAATGATATTGTCCAATGATTTCCACATTCTTTTTGATCACCTCTATTTGGAATGGGCACAAATATGGTTGCCTTCCAATCAGTTGGCCAGGTAGCTGTCTTCCAATTTTTTGGCATAAATAAGTGCCTCCAGTACTTCATCAGTTTGTTGAAAGTAATTATTTTGTATTCCATCAATTCCTTGTTCTTTGCCAATGACTACAGTGCACCTGGGACTTCATTCAGTATCATTGGCTCTTGATCATATGCTACCTTTTGAAATGGTTGAATATAGACCATTTCTTTTTGGTACAGTGACTCTGTGTATTCCTTCCATTTTGTTTTGATGCTTTCTGCATCATTCAATACTTTGCCCATAGAATAATCCTTCAATGTTTCAAGTTGAGACTTGGATTTTTTTTCTTCAGTTCCCTCAGCTTGAGAAATTTTGAGCAAGTTCTAACCTTTTGGTTTTCTAACTCCAGATCTTTGCACAATTCATTATATTTATCTTTGTTTTCTTGAGATTTCATTTGAAATTTTCTACTAAGCTCTTTCACATCCTCATTGCTTTCATTTGCTTTAGCATCTCTATGCTGGAGAACAAGTTTCAGAGTCTCTTCTGATATTCATTTTAGTCTTTTTGTTTTCTCTTGTCTTCTTAATGACCTTTTGCTTTGTTTCTATATGATATTCTTGATGTCATTCTACAACTCTTCAGGCCTTTATTAGTGTGTAATTCATCAAATGTGTTCTTGAGAAGATTTCATTAGTAGCTGATTCACGAACTCTGTTCTTAAGATGATAGAGAGTAGAGAAAAGTAAATAAAGTTCTTATGGCAAAAAAATAAAAATAAAAGAAGGGAATGAGACAGAAGAAAAGAAAGAAAAAGTAAAAGTGAGTTCGAAATGATAAAATTCAGGGGAATGGAAAGATGAGGAGGAGAAAGAATAAACACATGCAAAAAAAACAAAAAACAATGAAGCAAGAAAAGTAAAAACCCATACAAGAAAACAAAACCAAAAAAAAAAAAAACAACAACAACAATGTACCTGTTGAACCTGGAGAGGAGACAATTCTTGGGGGCTTCTGCAAGCCAAGGAGCTCACAGGGTGTATGTGGGACAGATGTGTTCCTTGCCCTAGATGGAGTTCCTATCGGTGTTATCTATGTTCAGGGCACTCAATCTGAAAATGGTTCATGGAAGCCCTTGATGGAGCTGGTTTCAGTGTCTGTTAGGACCACAGAGCAGGAGGCTGACTGGTTTAGTGCTAGTCTGATGGCTGTGTGGCTTCTATAGGTCTCAAGCTGATTCTGCCTGAATCCAGGCACCAAAGCAGAGCCCTGAAGTGAGACCTCAAAGTGGCACAACTGGCCCCAAACGTCACACTGGTGTGAGTCTTGACCATATAGCTCTGAACTTCTGGAGAACAGGGTCTGCTCTGGATGTGGGTGAGGGTGGGAGCTGGTTACACTTCAAGTCACTAGGGGAATGTGAGGGAAAATGAAGGAATCACACTTTCCTGGTTCCAGGTCTCTCCATGGCCACCTTCTGCTGCCCACACTGCTCACAAGATGGTCGCAACTTGTCTAGCTGGCCATTCAACAGTCTTGTCTCCCTCTCTCATAGTCCCTGCTCAGCTTCTCCTCCCAGCAAGCACTCAGTCCACTTCTCTAACCTCCCCTCAGAGTTCCTGGATTTCCATCTGTGTCTGTTTCACTTGGTCTCTTTGTGTTATAGAGGGTCTGTGTAGTGTGTCTGCCCAGTTTGCCATCTTGCCGGAAGTTAAGCCAGTATGCAATTTTTTAAAAGTGGATTTCCCTGTGTGGCGCTGTGGGTTAATGCACCAGACTGCAAAGCCATTTGAACTTCTAGGTTGGCAGTTCAAGGACACCAGCTGCTCCTCCGAAACCCTATACAGGGTTGCTATGATTGGAATTGACTCCACAGCACTTAACAGCAACAAACATGTGTTAAAGGTTCATCCATGTCATTTGGTGGCTTGGAAGTGTTTTTAAATTTTTTTTATTATTATTACTGTGTAATATTCCATTTTATATATACCATAGTTAATCAATTTTCTTTTTGTAGGACCTTTTGGTCGCTTCCTGTTTGGGTGATTATAAATAAAGTTACTGTAGCCATTTGTGTCCAGGCATTTGTGTAGACATAAGTTTTCAACTTATTTGGGTAAATAACTAGGAGAATGATTGCTGGATTACATGACAAGACTTTATTTAGTTTTTAAAATAACTGCCAAACTGTCTTTCAAAGTGGCTGTACCATTGTGCATTCTTTTATTAGCAATGAATGAGGCTTCCTATTGTTCCACAAAAGTGTTAAGCTTGGTATTGTCAGGATTGGCTTGTTTTATTTTGCTTTAGCCATCCTAACAGGTGGGCTCCTGGTATGGCACTGTAGTACTGAACTTTGAGTCCCAAGATTGTCAGTTCAAACCCACCAGCTGCTCCTCTGAAACTCTTTAGAGTTGTTATGAATCGGGACTGACTTGACAGCACTCAACAACAACAACAATAGGTGTATAGTGTGTGTCATTGTTAAATGGATGCATTTGTCAAAGAAAAAGGGGTCATTTCATTTGCTCATGTATTGTGGAAATGTTTACCTTACAGATCATCTTCTGGGCCATATCCTTGTGTTTTAAATGAGTAAATTGAGGACAACAAAAAATCAGTAATTTAACAAAGCCCCAGTGGAACCTGGCAGAGCAAGAAATCACAACATGACTAATCACATAATCATTACCCTTTTTTTTTGACAACTGTTTTCAACAATAGGGCAATGTTACTGGGCAGAATTTAAAGAGGTGTTGTTAAGAAAGTTTAGAGACTTCAGAAACAAGACAGGAGCAATGGGCATGTGCCCTCTGAGACCTGACATTTGTGTGACCCATGAGCTCAGGTGATGAGGAACCATGTTCATGAGGCTGAAGTGGAAAGTCATTCTCTATGCCGTTTTGTTAGCTTTGCCCTGAGGACAACTCTGCTAAAAAAAAAAAAAAAAAACCCAAACATACAAGGATTAGGGCAAATTTTCTTACCAGTGTCCATGGAATATTGAAGAGGGAAATATACCCTCTTACTATTATATTGTTGATGTTAAGTGCTGTTAAGTCAGTTCTGACTCATAGCAACCCTACATAGGATTTCCAAGGAGCAAGTGGCTGGTGGGTTTGCATCACCAAACTTAGTTAGTAGCCCAGTGCTTATCCTACAGAGCCATACCAGGACTCCAACTATTATATATATATATATATATATATGTTTTTAAAACACAGAGATGGGATAACAACATCAGTTGATTTACCTAGATTTTTTCTCTCTCTAAATACCAGAATCTTGGCTGCAAAATGCTTTGACATTTCATCCCAGTCCAGAAATCTTTAAATAGCAATACCTGGGGAGATTATTTTAATTGGAGTTTATTGTAAAAATGAAACTATGAATTGGTATTTAGTAAACCCTGAAGTGTCTACTGGATCAATGGTTAAGTAGTTGTCTGCTAACTATAGTCAGTGATTTGAACCCCCCCCCCCCCAGTCGCTCTGCCAGAGAACACTTGGTGATGGGCTCCTGAAAAGACTACAGCCTAGAAAGCCCATGGGACCATCTAAGTCTGTCATGAGGGGCTGCTATCAACTCCATGGCAACTAACAAAAACAACAAACCTATATTGTGAAATAAAAATACAGCTAACATGGACATAATAACAAACTAAAAATCCTGTTCTAATAGTAATCCTGATTTTTTCATGCTAAGGAACCGGTGGAAACCTTTGCCAGACATGATCAAGGAAAATGTGTCTGTCTAGGCTCTTTGTGCGGAACCTGGTACGTCTACTCTGCTATATTGCCTGCTGTTCATGTCCCGGACTCCCTGTGTACACAGATTAACATTTTTCATGACTTTCACATCTAATAGTCTGGGATTTTCTGTTTGTGTACTTGTAACTGCTCAGTCTTTGGAGTTTAAAGGCAAAGATGTTTCTGATCTCTAGCCATCTTTTCATGTAAATGCTCAGCTACAATCGAAGCTCTGTGAAGTGCTGGTGTCAGCTTTCTGTATTTCTGTGCACCACACATGTTCTGACCTAGGCTGCAGTAATGGGCAGAGTGTGGCTTTTTCTTTTATGGAGGGAAGGGAGATGCTTTCCAACTAAGTATGACCTGAGAACATCCCTCAAAGGGACTGAATGGGTGGACTCTAGATTTATCAAATGGACACCACCAATTTCTGAGTGTGACAATTGACTTGGGTACCCACCCCCATTTCATTTGGGGGTGGGTAAACATTTTATAAAGGCAAGGTCTGCCAGCCCTCTTTAGTCACTTTTGGATTTTTAATTTCTATGTACTTGTCTAATCTGAGGACCCAAGATAGAGCTCAGAAATTCAACTAGGACATTTTTGTATTCTATTCTATTCACTTCCAATAAATGGGGGTGGGATGGTAGGAGTTCCAAGGGACCTTCTCCCAAAAGTCTCTCCCTGCTTCAGGGTTCTCAGGTCCTTTCTCTTTAGCTTCCCTAAAGGTCCCTTGTTGTTGTTAAGTGCAGGTTAGTTGGTTCCAACTCATAGTTACCTTCTATAGGGTTTTCCAGGTCGGATGTTGTGTTTGAACCATCAGCCTTACAGTTCAAACCGACTTTGCAGTCTAGTGCCTATCCTATAGTGCCACACCAGGACCCAGGCAATTTACAGTCCAGGTGAAATTAACCAACACCTGTAGTTCTATAGGATAAGCACTGGACTGATAACTGCAAGTTCAGCAGTTCAAATCCACCAAAAAGGATACAGGAGAAAGATGAGACTTTGTGCTCCAGTAAAAATTACAGCCTCAGAAACTGTATGTTGTTGTTAAGTGCTGTTGAGTCATTTCTAACATATACAGACCTCATATAGATAGGATTTCTGAGGCTTTAAATCTACGAGGGAACAGAAAGTCTCATCCCAAGGAATGGCAGGGTTGCTCAAACTGCCAGTCTTGTGTTTCCAGCTTCTTCTAATGCTTTGTGCATCATTCAGAAGTTTGACCATAGAATCTTTCAAAGTCAGGATTTGAATTTTTTCTTCAGTTCCCTGAGATTCATAAATGCTGACCATCCACTTCCCTTTTGGTTTTCTAACTCCAACTCTTTACACAGTTCCTTGTAAAACTGGATTTTGTCTTCTCAAGCTACCCTTTTGAAAAATTCTACGTATCTCTCATATCTCCTTATTTCTTCCATTTGCTTTAGTATCTCTACACTCAAGAGTAAGTTTCAGAATCTCTTCTGGCATCCGTTTTGGTCTTTTTCTTCTTTTTTGTCTTCTGAATGACCTTTTACTTTCTTCATGTATGATGTTCTTGATGTCATTACATAACTCTTCTGGTCTTCGGTCATTAGTGTTTAATGCATCAATCTGTTCTTGAAGTTATCCCTAAATTAAGGTGGAATATGTTCAGGATCATATTTTGGTTCTCATAGACTTATTTTAATTTTCTTCATCTTCAGCCAAAACTTGCATATGAGCAATTGGTGGTCTGTTCCACAGTCTGCCCCTGGTCTTGTTTTGGCTGATGATATGGAGTTTTTCTACCATCTCTTCCAACAGATGTAGTCAATTGGGATTTCTGTGTATTCCAGCTAGAGAAGTCTATGTGTATAGTCACCTTTCATTTGTTTTAAAAAGTTATTTGCTTGCAAAATTCTATCATGCAATTTCCAGCATCATTTCAGTCACCCAGGCCATATTTTCCAACTACTGATACTTACTCTTAGTTTCCAACATTTGTGTTCCAATCACCAGTAATTATCAATACATCTTGATTGTATGTTTCACCAATTTCAGATTGAAGAAGTTGGTAGAATTCTTCAATTTTGTCATCACTGGCTGTAGTTGTTGGTGTGTAAATTTGAATATTATCAGTATTATCTATCCTTCCATATAGGCGTATGGATATTATGTTATCATAGACGGAATTATACTTCAAGATAGATCTTAAAATGCTCTTTTTAATGATGAATATGATACTGTTCCTCTTCAATTTGTTATTCCTGTCATAGTAAACCATATGACTGTCAGATTTAACATAGCCAATACCAATCAATTTCAGTTCACTGATGCCTAGGATATTGATCTTTATTCACTCCATTGCATGCTTAACAACTTCTGATTTTCCTAGATTCATACATTACATGTTCCAATTATTAATGGGTGTTTACAGCTGTTTCTGAAGGTGCTTAAAGTTTTACTCCATTTGTGTCATCATGATCAACTCTATTTTAAGGAAGCAGCTCTTCCCCAGTTCTATTTTGAGTGCCTTAAACCTCAGGAGCTTATCTTATGGCAGTATATCTGACAAAATTCTGGTGCTATTTATAATGTTTCAATATTCAATATTCTTGTGCTATCTGACAGTGTTCCACTGCTATTCATAAGGTTTCAGTGGCTAAATATTCAGAAGTATTCTGTCTCTCTTATTCCTAGTCTGTCTTAGTCTGGAAGCTCTGCTGAACCCTGTCCACCATGGATGACTCTACTGGTATTTAAAATACCAGTGACATAGCTTTTAGCATCACAACAACACAAAAGCCACCACAGCATGACAAACTGACAGACAAGTGGTTTTTTGATAGACTTGGGAATTCTGAAAGGCTGTGATGATTCATATCATAAAAGCTAACTCTGCAGGGATGAACAGACCACATCTTCTTCCTTCTCTCCAGACTTGTCTTAGTCACGATTCTTTTTGTTGAAAATAGCAGGTGCTAACTTGCACTAGCTTAAGCAAAACATGAAAATTTATCAGAAGAATACAGTGCTGCCTCCAATTCCAAGACCATGTGTCTGGGGCTTATGATCCTAAAGACTTTATTTGTAAGCATTGTTGTATGAAGGCTTTCATTTTTGTCTGAAGCAAAAAGGGAAGAAGTTGGAATGTAGAATGGACAGTTCCAAGGAAGACTCATGGGTGGGAAAATCTGAGTATAAAGAGATGCTCCTCATACTTGGGGGGGGTGGGGGAGAACCCTGAACAAGGAGAAGGATTGGTGTTGTGTTGTTAAGTGCCATTGCATCAGTTTTGGCTCATAGCAATCCTGTGCAAGGTCGTTATGAGTTGGAACTGACTCCAAGGTACTTAACAACAACAGACACAACCCTATATAGTGTTTCCTAGGAGCAGCTGGTGAATTTGAACCACTACATTGTGATTCAAACCAACTTTGCTGTTGAGTGTTTATCCCCCAGTACCACACCCTACACTTAAGGAGGGAATCTTGAACAAGGGTGGGAATTGTCAAGGTCCTGTAATTTTATAAATGAAGGCAAAGGAGCCAGAAATGTCTGGGCATTATGCTGATGTGACTTCAATTCTCCCAGCAGATTGTTGAGACCTGGGGACGTGAATTACACAGATACTCAGAGTGTGATCCAAAGCAGGGAGAGAGGGACTCTCCACACACCAGTGGAGAACACAACATGCGATCACTGCATCAAAGCTGCCTGCATCAGTGGCTTTGGCTGGATGAAACAGCTTCAGTACTGGGGAAAGCAGGGGGTGAGAGGGGAATGGAGGAACCAGGCAAGTACCCTGGGAAGCAGCATCTGTTTTTTGGCACAGAGAAATATGGCAACAGACCTTACCCTCAGCAGTAAAGCTGAGTGGAAACAAGTAAAATAATGGTACTTGGGTGTATGCATTCTAATGAAACACTGAGGATTATCCAGAGTAATTGGTAGAGATTTTAAAGATTAGGAAATGAATAAGGCAGAGTCAAAGAAATATATATATATATATGTACTGCTACTCTGATCCTGTGGAGTCCTTGTGTGGCATTATGTGATAAGCACTGGACTGCTAACCAAATGTTGGTGGCTCCAGCCCACCAGCTGCTCCTTGGAAACCTTATACAGATTCACTATGAGTCAGAACTTACTATGGCACACAACAACAGTTTAATCCTGTGATCCTGCAATTTTTATAAACCTGGGTGGCACTGTGCGTTAGGCATTGGGCTGCTAGCTGCAAGGTCAGTGGTTCCAACCCAATAGTCTCTCTGTAGGAAAAAGCTGAGACTGTCTGATCCCATAAAGATTTACAGTGTCAGAAACCATACGGAGCATTTCTACTCAGAGAGTCGAATGAGTCAGAATCAACTGGATGGCAATGGGCTAATCTAGTGTGACTTGGTAAACATGGCACACGCATTAGTGAAAATATGTGAATATAGCTCTATATCTATAGAGTGTTTTGAGTATTTCCTTTTAGTACTACTGAAAAACAAAAACAGAAGTTGCCGTTGAGTTGACTCCAACACACGGTGACCCTGTGTGTGTCAGAGTAAAATTATACTCCTTAGGGTTTTCAACGCAGGTTTCCAGAAGTCAATCATTAAGCCTTTCTTCCAGAAGCTTCTGGGTGGACATGAACCTCCAACATTTCAGTTAGCATCTGAGGGAGTTAACCTTTTGTACCATTCAAGAAGTCCAACCATGCTACTTGTTGTTAAGTACAGTAGAGTCGGTTATGGTTCATACCAACCCTGTATGGAGTTTCCAAGGAGTGGCTGGTGGGTTTGAACTGCTGACCTTTCAATTAGCAGTCCAGTGCTTATCCTACAGCACCATACCAGGACCCCTACATGGTACTTAATGGCAGGGAAGATGTTTGTACATTCATCTAGCCTTGTCTTAACACTGTCTGACACATTGTAGGGACTCATGGAATCTTGAGTGTTTGTGAAAACTTCTATATGAAATGAAGGATTCTACCAGTGATTGTTCAGTTGTTAACTGTCATCAAAGTCTGTTCTGACTCACAGCGACCTTGCATAGGGTTTCCAAAGCTTTAAATCTTCATGGGGGCAGTAAGTTTCATCTCTCCTGTGAAGTGGCTGATGCGCTCGAACCTCAGACCTTGTGATTCACAGTCCAGTGCTTACTGCCTGGAGCCACTGTGTTCCCGTTACCAGTGGTAGTAGTTAAAATGTCAAGAAGTGATACATATGGAATACATCAATAGAGACATTTTGAAGCCTATAACATGTCTGTTATAATTATCTTAAAATGTATGCTTCATGTTATGTAATACGTATACTCTTGAAAAGTGTACAAATGACAGTGAATTATATATAAAGGCAAATGGTATTTTAAACATTTAGCTTTTTTTCTTTTTTCAAATGTTTAGAATGTAAAGGAAAGAAGTCCCCCTCCTTTGTTTCCTTTGTAGATGTATACAGCCTTTTTAGGAGGTTTGTAGAAAAGGTGAAAAGAGTATGGTTTAAAGTCAAATGGACTAAGAACCTAATCTTTATTCTTCCTAAACTGTATGACCTTTGATGTATTGAGCCTCAGTTTTCTTGTCTGTGAAGTAGGGCTATTACTGATCTCCTAACTACTGCAAGGAACCACACAAAGAATTTGTACATAAACGGTCCTCAAAATTTTGCATCACTATGGAAACTCACACAGCTGAACAGCTGGTACCTACTAAGGGCACAAGATTGTATTGAAAATAGCCATATGGGGAAAGATCTTATTAAGTGCTTTTTGTTCACTGGAATGATCATTCTTTTTTTTTCAGTTGCCATCAAGTTGGCTTTGACTCATTTCCCGAAATGATTATTTTTTAGTATTATTGATACTTTAAATTCTAGGAAAAAAGTTTGCACAAAATAATAATTCGTTTTTCTTCTCTTATACCATACATAGTAACGCAGCTGTTATGACCACTAGTTGCTGTTTAAGGTTCATTATTTTTATATTTGCAGTTGCAAAACGGTCCCCAAATCTCCTCAAAACCCATGGGTTTCAATTGCAAGGTTTTCCCCAAAAGAAAAATTAGCATAAATTTTGTGACTTTAGCTGATTCCTACACTCATGTGAAAGAATTATAGGAATCATTTCTGGAATGAATCATCATTAAGTTTGCAAGAAGATAGTTGTTTGAGGACTTAAAAAGACCAAGACATGAATTGGAAGAATATGTTTCTCAGTGTTGGCAACCATCTTGTCAAGCAAATCTGTCAGCATGTTTATCGCCACATAGGACATTAGTTCTTATTTTCAGACACTCTGTAAGCCCAATAAAACAGGTATCTACATAAACTGCAATTTCATTGATATGCTCCCTCTGTGTATAGATAGAAATCACATTATCCCTTATTATTCCTAGTGTTTGCCTTAAAAGTACAATTTTAAAAGAATGTTAATAATTAAGTTAAGAAGCTCTTTAGTTTTACTATAATTCTGATGATTAAATCTTGTTAATGTAAATGTAGTTTCAAGGAAAAACATTCTTTAGTAAAATGTTGACTAGGCACCAGACAACGTCCTGCCACTATTTTTGCATGTTTTAAACCAAATCATAAAATTAAAAGTTTGTGATGGCCTTAAAGAAAATCATATTGCCCAACCTACTCATTGTATAAATGATCAAATTAAGGGTCTCTCAAAGATCCCAAATATCATCAGACATCAACGTGCCAACCAGCTTTGTGAGCAATCTCAGCTAACAGAGATATAAATGTGAAAAGGTTTTAAGTTTACCCTCCACCAATGTATCCCTTCCTATACCCTTTTCCAAGGAGCTCTAATAGCGTAGTGGTTACGAATCGGGCTATGAACCTCAAGGTCAGCAGTTCGAAACTACCAGCTGTTCCACAGGAGAAAGATGAGCCTTTCTGCTCCCGTAAAGATTTACAGCCTCGGAAACCCTGTACAGGGTCACTATGAGTCAGAACCGACTCCATGGCACATAACAACAATAACAATACCCTTTTCCAGGCTTGGTAGAAGGCTTCTTAAAGGTATTTTATTCTGACTCTATAACTTTTAAATTACTTGTATTTATTAAAATAGTCCTACTTTTAGCTATTAAGAAGCTCTGGTAGCGTAGTGGTTACAAATCGGGCTGCAAACCGCAAGGTCAGCCGTTCGAAACCACCAGCTGTTCCATGGGAGAAAGATGAGGCATTCTGCTCCCATAAAGATTTACAGCCTCAGAAACCCTGTACAGGGTCGCTATGAGTTGGAACCGACTCCACGGCACATAACAACAACAACTTTTAGCTATTAAAATAGTCATATTTTAGACTTGTTAACATAAAAAAAGACTTCCTTTTTTTTTTTTTTTCCTATTCACACTCGATTCCTTGGTAATTTCACCTGTATTGAGACTTTTAAAGATACCTATATGCTAGCTCTGGTGCGGGGCTGTAGGTTAAGCTCTGGACTGCTAACCACAAAGTCAGCAGTTCAAACCTACCAGCTGGTCCTCAAAAACATTATATAGGGTTGCTATGAGTCAGAACTGACTGGATGGCACTTAATAACAACAATAATATATGCTAATAATGCTGGAGAAAGATGAGGTTTACAGTCTTGGAAACCTTATACAGGATTTCTATGAGTTGGAACCAACTCAACGGCACTTAACAACAAATGCTAATAATTCACAAAACTCAATTGCCTAATCTCCACTTGGATGTCCAGTGAGCATCTCAAACTTAACATTTTCACAAAGCTTGCTCCACCTGCTGTCTTTCCCAACTCAGTTAGTGGCAACTCCATCTTTTTAGGTGTTGAACCCAAAATCTGGAGTCATCCTTGACACATTCTTCCTCTCTTAACCCATGTCCAATCCAATCATCTGTACTTTCAAAATTATTTCCAGAATCCAAACTTTTTGGCTTCTCTATTGCTGCACTCTTTCCCAGCCTTCAATAAATTTCTAGCCCAGATTATTGCAGTGGTCAAATACATGGAAACTGAATAACACCCTGCTGAAAAGCGACTGGATAGTAGAAGTAATTAAATGTGAGCTCACAAAGTTCCTAGAACAAACTAGAATGAAAACACAACATACCCAAATCTTTGGGACATGGTGAAAGTGCTGCTGAGAGGACAATTTATTGCAATAAATGCACACATCAAAAAGAAGAAAGAACCAAAATTAACACATAAACACAGCATCTACAACAATTAGAAACAGACCAACAGAGGGAACCTACAGCCACCAAAAGAAAAGAAATTATAAAGATTAGAGCAGAAATAAATGAGATAGAAAACAGAAAAACTATAGAGAGAATCAACAGGACAAGAAACTGGTTCTTTGAAAGGATTAACAAAATTGACAGACCATTGACAAACCTAACAAAAGAAAAGAAGGAGAAGACACATTAGAAACTACATGGGTGATGTCACAATGGAACCAAAGACAATAAAAAGGATAATAACCGACTACTATGAAAAGTTATACTCCAACAAACTTGAAAACCTAGAAGAGATGGACACATTTTTAGAAAAACACTACGTACCTAAAGTTACACACAGTGTAGTAGAAAACCTGAACAGACCCATAACAAAAAAAGAAATTTATCATTTCATCAAAAACTCCCAACCAACAAAGCCCAGGCCCAGATGGCTTCACTAGTGAGTTCTACCAAATATTCAGAGAAGAGCTATCACCAATTCTACTCAAATTATTTCAGAATATAGAAGAGGATGGAAAAGTTCCTAATACATTTTTTGAAGCAAGCATAACGCTCATATCAAAACCAGGGAAGAACATCACTAAGAAAGAAAATTATAGACCAATATCTCTCATGAACATAGATGCAAAAATCCTAGCCATTAGAATCCAGCAGCACATCAAAAAGAAAATACATCAGATCAAGTGGGATTCATATCAAGGATGCAAGGATGATTCAACATTAGAAAAACAATCAACGTTATCCACCATATAAATAAGAAAAAAGAAAAGAACCACATGATCGTATCAATTGATGCAGAAAAGGCATTTGCCAAAATCCAACATCCATTCCTGATAAAAAACACTCAACAAAGTAGGAATTGAAGAGAAATTCCTCAACATAATTAAGAGCATACATACAAAACCAACAGCCTACATCACTCTCAATGGAGAGAAACTGAACGCCTTCCCTCTGCAAACAGGAACCAAACAAGGATACCCTTTGTCACCACTTCTATTCAATATTGTGCTGGAAGTCTTAGCCAGAGCTATTCAGCAAGACAGGCAAATTAAAGGCATCCAAATTGGCAAAGAGGAAGTAAAACTCTCCCTACTCGCAGACGATATGATCCTATACATAGAAAACCCCAAAGACTCAGTAAAAAACTTAGACCTCATTGGAAGATTCATCAAAGTGGCAGGATATAAGATCAACATACAAAAAACAGTTAGATTCCTCTATACCAAAAACGACAGCACTGGAAAGGACATTAGAAAACCAGTACCATTTTCAATAGCTGCTCAAAGGTTCTGACTCATAGTGACCCTGTATAGATAGGGTTCCCGAGGAGCAGCTGCTGCATTTGAACCACTGATTTTATGGTTCAAGTTGGCTTTGCAGACCAGTGCTTATCCTACAGTGCCACAGCAGGACTCTTAGTGTTTATCCACTAATGAATAGCAGTAGAACATTGTCAGATATAATACCAGAAAATGAAAAAGTTCTTAATATTGTCAGATATAGAGCCAGAAGATGAGCACCATAGGTTTGAAGGCACTCAAAATAGAACTGGGGAAGAGCTGCCTCCTTAAAGTAGAGTTAACCATAATGATGTGAATGGAGTGAAACATTCAGGACAAATGAATTTGCTGATAGGGTAAATAATAATGAAGCAAATAATAATAGGGCAAATAATTAAAACAAAATTCACTTGCTGATAGGGCAAATAATGCAAACATCCATTAATAGTCATAACATGCTACTGTTGTTGTTGTTAAGTGCTGTTGAGTCGGTTCTGACCCATAACAACCACATATAGGGTTTCTGAAGAGTGGCTGGTGCACTTGAACCACTGACCTTAAAGATCTAACATAATTTGTAGTCCAGCACATTAAATGATAGCATCACACCAGTGTGAATCTAGGAAAATTGGACATCATACTTGGTAAACTGGAGGGTCAGCGAAAAAGAGGAATACACCCGACGAGATGGGTTGAACCATGACAGCAGCTACAGGCTCAAACATAACAATTGTGAGGATGAGGCAGAACCCTTTTTGCTCTATTGCAAATAGGGCAGTTATAAATTGGAACAGACTTAAAGGCTCCCAACGACAACATAAATAAATAAATAAATAAATAAATAAATAAATAAATAAATAAATAAATAAAATATTAATTACAAGTTGTATAATATTATTGTTGTTAAGCGAATTGTATTGTTCTGACTCATAGCCACCCTGTACAAGGTTTCCGAGAAGAAGCTGGTGGGTTTGAACCACCAGCCTTGTGGTTCAAACCAACTTTGAGGTCGTGCACCTTACAAGTATTTATGTGGGCATGTGTTTTCATTTCTCTTGGGTAAATATCTAGAAGTGGGACTACGGAGTCATAGGGTAAATGTCTGGTTAACATAACAAGACAAGCCTGCCTTTTGGCCTTTGCTTTTACTTTTCCCTTTACCTGGAGTGCTCTTTCCCCTTTGTCTCACAGAGCTCAAACTCAGCTCACTCCTTCACTCCCTCCTCAATTTGAGCACTCATTAGCTCTTAGTGTGCTCTCTGCTTTTCCCCAGGGCACTCTTCATCCTTTAATCTACTATTAGATTACTTCTCAGATTAGATGAATCTGCTAGGTTTCAGTCAATATTAGGTCTCCTTTCTCTCCCCTCCAAACACTTACCACCTAGCTGTGGGGAAGTTTCAGACCTCCTTCCCTTTTTGCATACAAGAGCTTCCTTATGCAACACCCAAACCCCAGGGCAAGGCCCCAAGACACTCATTGACTCAATTTCCAGTTTCTTGATAGAAATGGTCTCTTGGTTTATGATTATCTTCAAAACATTTACTACAGAGAAATAGCTATTATTCACTATATTGTTGTTGTTGCCTGCATATTACCTGGTAGAAAATTCTATAATGCAACATTTTTATCCCCCTCTCAATTACAAGCCTCAAAAACAGAACAGGACTATCGTGACTATTTACTAACATCCTCTTCTTTGGAGAAAATTAAAAGGAAGTCATGGCTCGGCCTTACAGATAACAGTGAATTCATGGGGAAAGCATCTTCCATTCATTTTTCCTAGTGTGGTAAAAGATTGAAGTTGTCAAGGACTTCATTCTTCTTGGATCAACTATCAACACTCGCGGAAGCAGCAGTCAAGAGATCAGACGACATATTGCATTGGGCAAATCTGCTGCACAGGAACTTTTTAAAGTACTGAAGAGCAAAGATGTCAGCTTGAGGACTAAGGTGCGCCTGACCCAAGCCATGGTGTTTTCAATAAGCTCATATGGATGCGAAAGCTGGACAGTGAATAAGGAAGATCATAGAAGAATTGATGCCTTTGAGTTGTAGTGTTGGAGGAGAATACTAAAAGTGCCATGGACTGCCAAAAGAACCAATAGATCTGTTTTGGAAGAAGTGCAGCCAGAGTGCTCCTTGGAGGCCAGGATGGCTAAGCTCTGTCTCTCATACTTTGGACATATTTTCAGGAGGGAACAGTCACTGGAGAAGGATGTCATGTTGGGTAAGATGGAGGGTTAGAGAGAAAGAGGAAGACCCCTAACGAGATGGATCGGCCAGGCGGCATCATTGATGGACTCAAGTGTAGCAGCGGTAGTGAGGTTGGCCCAGGATCAGACATTGTTTCGTTCTGCTGTGCATGGGGTCGCTATGAGTCGGTTCCGACTCGATGGCACCTGACAAAAACAACAAGTGTGGTAAAATGAATGTGAATTCATTCAGAATTTAAGTCAATTCCCTCAACAAGTAGGTTGAGGTTTACTATGATAGTTTAACAATGTTGCTTGTCTCAACAGTCTTAAAGTGATTATTGTTGCCTGTTTTAGTCAAAATATAACCAGGAAAAAAGAACTCACTTAAAATATATACAACAGAAAGTAAGTCAGGCAAGAAACTGGTCAAACAGAATGATGAAGAGCCCCAGAAATTAGCAACATTAGAGATCCATTACTATCCCTGTTGTTGTTGCTAGTGCCATCAAGTCGGTTCCAACCCATAGCACCCCTGGATCGGATTTCCAAGGAGTTTCAGGTAGGCTTGAACCACCGATCTTACAGTTCAAACTGACAGCACCACACGAGGACTTAGGAAAAATAAAGGGAGGGAACAAACTGACTAAGGTCCAGGTGCTAGTTTCCCTCAGCTGATGGTTCTATGGTAGGCCTGTTGGATTGGAGTTAAACCCATGCAAACAATTCAGCCAGAGATTCTCCTGAAGAAGAAATTAAAGGAAAGAAATACCCTGGCATCTTTATTTCTCCCACTTTCCAATCTCCTGCAATTCTTCCCATTGGCCACACCCAGCCAAAAGCCAGCTAACAAATGATCCTGGGAAACAACAACCAATTAGGGTCAGCCCCATTCAAGCAGGAGAAAGACAAAGTACAGATCTGAGGACAACAACAGCTAGCATGAATACTTAGAGTAGAATTTGGAAAACATCTAATCATTTCTATCAGACTAGAAAATTCTGTATATGGTCCTATTTCACAGCATTTTAAAATACAATTATTAGCATAATCAAGGGTAAAGGGCTTACACTCTCTTAATTACAAAGGAAAAAGGAAAGTAAGAAAATGTAATGGTAAAACATATTTGTTGTTGTTGTGAAGTGCTATCAAGTCGGTTCACCCATAGCGACCCTGTATAGGGTTTCCGAGGAGCAGCTGGTGAGCTTGAACCGCCAACCTTGCAGTTCAAATGGCTTTGCAGTCTGGCGCATTAACCCACAGCGCCACCAGGACTCCTTTAGAATAGATTAATGTTCAAACAGAGTGTGAAAAGGAGGATCTTGTTACAATTTGTTCTCAGTACAACAACTAGAGTTGAAAAAAGGAGGTTAGAAGTTCCCATATTATTTCTGGCTACTCCAGTTACAGAACAGGAAAAAAACCCCAGCAACCTACTAACAGTAGAGGTTATTATCATATCTTGATATTAATCTTGATGGTTTGTACATTTTTAGAGAAATGAAACTAATAAATTAAAATCTGGAGGCAAAATGATTTTTTTTCCTTCTTATTGAAATTCTAATTAAGTTTTTAAAACTTCTTATTTTTAATTGAGTGAAGGTTTACAGACAAGATCATCAGTTTTACATTCAACAAATCATACAATTTGTTTCGTCTAATGAGTGCAATCCCTTCCATGCAACAACAGTTATTCTTCTTCCTCCCTGTGGGTCCTATTTCCATTCTGCCCACCTTTCCAACCCTTCTCAACTCTGTCCTTAGGTAAATGATGCCCTGCGATTTTGAATGATTGACCATTCCATGGTGAGCATACTTTATCAGTGTTGTCGTCCCCACTACATACCTATTTAGTGCTTGGCTGAAAATTGGGTTACGAGGGTGCGTGCCTTTCTGGACCTGAAGGGTGGTCCAGGGCCATAGTATCAAGTTCCTCCAGTCTCTTTCTTACTAATAAGCCTGGTCTTTTTCTAAAAAATATTTTTTAGTTTTGTTCCACATATTCAGCTGCTCCATCCAGAACCTTCTAATATGATCTATTTCAGAGCAGTTGGTAGTGGTAGCTGGGCACCATTTAGTTTGCTCTACTTAATTTAACAATAAAAAAAGTAATTAGTCTACAAAATAGGTTGTGCCCATAAAGTGCAAACATTTTTACACCTGTAATTCTCTAGGCAAGAGGTTACAGTAAGAAAAAAAAGAAAAGGTTATGGTAAGATTTACAATAAGGCTAGTTGAATGACTAATTTAAAAGTATTTGAAAGTATACAGGATTTTGAGTTCTAAGACCTGGGTCAGAGTACCACCTGGAATACCTTTCTTGCATGTCCTTTTGGGCAAGCAATTTGACATCTCTTAGCACCAATCAATAAAGGAACTCTGGTAGCATACTGGTTATGTATCGGGCTGTGAACCACAAGGTCAGCAGTTCGAAACTACCAGCTGTTCCGCAGGAGAAAGATGAGGCTTTCTGCTCCTGTAAAGATTTACAGCCTCAGAAACTCTGTGCAGGGTCACTATGAGTTGGAACCGACTCCACGGCACATGACAACAACAACAACACCAATCAATAAAGGCAGAGAAGATGAAATTGAAGAATTCTATTAACTTCTTCAGTCTGAAATTGATCAAACATGCAATCAAGATATACTGATAATTACTAGGATTGGAATGCAAAGGTTAGAAACAAAGAAGGATCGGTAAATAATTTTCCATTATTGGAAAATAATAGTCTTGGTGATAGAAATGATGTTGGAGAGATCGCATGATAGAATTTTTCAAGACCAATGACTTATTCATTGCAAATACCTTTTTTAAACAACATAAAAGACGCATATACATATGTACTTCAGATAGAATATACAAAGAAATCAAACTGACTACATCTGTGGAAAGAAACAGTAGAAAAGCTCCAGATCATCAGCCAAAACAAGGCCTGGGAATACTGTGGAACAGACCATCAATTGCTTATATACAAAGTCAGACTGAAACTGAAGAAAATTAAAACAAGTCCACAAGAGCCAAAATATGGTCTTGAGCATATCCCAACTTAATTTAGAGATCATCTGAAGAACAGTTTGATGCATTAGACAGTAATGACCGAAAACCAGATAAATTGTGGGATTACATCAAGAACAGCATACAGGAAAAAAGCAAAAGGTCAGTAAGATGACAAGGGAAAAAAAAAAGAAAAGACCAAAATGGATGCCAGGAGAAACTTTGAAATTCTTTTTCCAGTGTAGAGATGCTAAAGTAAATGGAAGAAATAAGGAGGTATAAGTGCTGAACACAAAATTTCAAAGGACAGCTTGAGAAGACAAAGCCAAATATTATAATGAAATGTGCAAAGATCTGAAGTTAGAAAACCAAAAGGAAAGAACATGCTCAGCATTCCTCAAGATGAAAGAACTGAAGCAAAACATCAAGCCTTGATTTGAAATACTGAAGGATTTTATGGGCAAAATATTGAATAATGCAAAAAGGATCAAAACAAAATGGAAGGAATACACAGAGTCACTGTACCAAAAAGAAATGGCCGATGTGCAACCATTTCAAGAGGTAGTAGATGATCAAGAGCCAATGGTACCACAGGAAAAGTCCACTGTGCACTGAATGCCCTGGCAAAGAACAAGGATGGAATACAAATTGAAATATTTCAACAAACTGATGCAGCACTGGAAGCACTCACTTATCTATGCCAAGAAATTTGGAAGCTAGCCATCTGGCTAACTAATTGGAAGAGATTCATATTTATACTCATTCCAAAGAGATGTAACCCAACAGAATGTAGAAATCACAGAACAATATAATATCATATGCAAGTATAATTTTGCTAAAAATAATTTTAAATGGCTGCAATGGTACATCAACAGGGAACTGCTAGAGGTTTAGACTGCATTCAGATAAGGACATGGAATGTTGGATATCATTGCTGATGTCAGATGGATCTTGACTGACAGCAGAGAATGCCAGAAAGATGTTTGTACCTGTACTTTATTGACTAGGCAAATACTTCAACTGTGTGGATCTTGACAAGCTATGGACAACACTGTGGAGACTTAGTAATATCAGGAAAAGTGTGCACTGGGATTGTATTCTTTCACCATCCTTATTCAATGTAAATGCTGAACAAATAACTGTAAAAGCTGGATTATAGGAAGAATGTGGCATCGGGTTTAGAGGAAGACACATTAACAACCTGCGAAATGCAGAAGATACAAATTTACTTGCAGAAAGTGAAGAAGACTAAAAATATTTACTGATGAAGATCAAAGACCACAGCCTTTGGTATGGATTGCACCTCAATGTAAAGAAAACAAAAATCCTCACAACTGGACCAATAAATAACATCATGATATGCAGAGAATAGACTGAAGTTGTCAAAGACTTCATTTTGCTTAGATCCACCATTAACACTCATGGAAGCAGCAATCAGACCTCTGTAAAGTGTTCAAGAGCAAAAATGTCAGTTTGAGAACTAAAGTGCACCTGACTCAAGCCATGGTATTTTCAATATCCTCATATGTATGTTTCTCTGCTATGCATAGAGTTTTCAGTGACCTGGCCAATCCATCTCGTTAGAGGTCTTCCTCTCTTTCTCTGACCCTCCACCTTACCCAACATGACATCCTTCTCCAACGATTGTTTCCTCCGGACAATATGTCCAAAGTATGAGAGACGAAGCTTAGCCATCCTGGCCTCCAAGGAGCACTCTGGTTGCACTTCTTCCAAAACAGATCTATTGGTTCTTTTGGTAGTCCATGGCACTTTCAGTATTCTCCTCCAACACCACAACTCAAAGGCATCAATTCTTCTACGATCTTCCTTATTCACTGTCCAGCCTTCACATCCATATGAGGCTATTGAAAACACAATGGCCTGGGTCATGTGCACCTTAGTTCTCAAGCTGACATCTCTGTTCTTCAATACTTTAAAAAGTTCCTGTGCAGCAGATTTGCCCAGTGCAATACGTCGTCTGATTTCTTGACTGCTGCTTCCGCGAGTATTGATAGTTGATCCAAGAAGAATGAAGTCCTTGACAACTTCAATCTTTTCTCCATTGATAAGAATGTTGTTCATTGGTCCAGTGGTGAGGATTTTTGTTTTTTCTTGACATTGAGATGTAATCCATATCGAAGACTGTGCTTTTTGATCTTCATAAGTAAATGTTTCAAGTCCTCTTCACTTTCAGCGATCAAGGTTGTATCATCTGCATATCGCAGGTTGTTAATGAGTCTTCCTCCAATCCTGATGCCACGTTTTTCTTCATAGAACCCAGCTTCTCATATTATTTGCTCAGCATACAGGTTGAATAAGTATGGTGAAAGAATACAATCCTGTCTCACACCTTTCCCAATTTTAAAACATTCAGTGTTCCCATGTTCTGTTCGAACAACTGCTTCTTGGTATAGGTACAGATTTCTTAGAAGTACAATTAAGTGTTCTGGAATACTCATACTTCTCAATGTTGTCCATAGCTTGTCATGATCCACACAATCGAAAGCCTTTGCGTAGTCAATAAAGCACAGGTAAACATCCTTCTGATATTCTCTGCTTTCAGTCAAGATCCATTGGACATCAGCAATGATATCTCTCATTCCACGGCCTCTTCTGAATCCAGCTTGAACCTCTGGAAGTTCTCTGTCAACGTATGATTGTAGCCATTTCTGTATTACCTTTAGTAAAACTTTACTCGCTTGAGATATCAAAGAGATTGTCCGATGATTTCCGCATTCTGTTGGGTCACCTCTCTTTGGAATGGGCATAAACATTGATCTCTTCCAATCAGTCGGCCAGACAGTTGTCTTCCAAATCTATGCTGGAAGAAACATAACCACAATGCTCCATAGAAGCCAAAATAGCCAGACTTCATCTTTCATACTTCAAACATTTTACCAGGTTAAACTAGTGCCTGGAGAAGGACATCATTCTTGGTAAAGTTGAGTTGCAGCAAAAAAGAGGGAGACCCCTAGTGAGATGGATTGGCACCTTAGCAGCAACAGTGGGCTCAAGCGTAGCAGCAAATTGTGAGAATGTCGCCAGGACCGAGCAGCATTTCGTTCTGTTGTACATAGGGTCGCTATGAGTTGGAACCTACTAGATGGCACTTAACAACAGCCTTAGGCCATTAAAGATAAGCTCATTACACTCATGGTACCATTCTACTGGGTTATTATAATGATTTAATAAAATCAAGTAGGTAAGCACTAAGACATAAATGTTGGCTATTGTTTTCCTTTTTATTTCAGAATCCTAAGTAAAAGCCTTCCTTTTATCCTAAGGAAAAGAACACCAAACAAATACTGTAGAGTCAGAAGCAGCCCTAAAATAGCCAGTATATAATTAACACAGTCTTCAAAAAAGAAAACAACTACAGGATTAGAGAAGGAAAAACACAGACAATTTTCAGTATCTTCTGCAGCAGCTGAATGAAGACCCATCAAACTCACTTATGGTACCCAGCTGTGCTAGTGAATCTTTTCAACCCTAAATATTTCAGATGTGTAGGGCTCACCTGGCTCTGATAAATCATTAAACAAACTAAACAATGAATTAGCACACAACAGTGGATTAAAAAATCAGAAGAAATGAAAATCACTTGAATAATTTTGTCTTAACATAATTCATAAACATAACATACTTAAAAGGTTCATTTCTAAGTCTTTTTTTTTTTTTTTTTTTTTTTTTTTTTTTTGCAGTATATTTGTTACTGATTTGCCTCCTGGAAAGCATGCTTCCAACCAAATCATCAATTTCTAGTTTTAACTCACCTTCAGAGTCCAAAACCCATTCATGCAAACCTATCCACTCTTTTTCCCAAAGACTTCCCTTCCATAAAATAACTTCCATTTTAGTCTCATGGAAGAATTCAGCAAAGAATTCAACATGCAGTAAATATTGTTTTGAAGACCTAGAGTATGACATGCACTTTTCTAGACACGTAGGATATACTAAGAGAAAAAAACAAAGATCTCTGCCATCATGTAGATTAAACGCAAGTTAGAGAACAGATAAAAAACTAAATAATAAATAAATTATATTGTATGTTAGAAGATCATAAGTATTATGGATTTAAGAATGCACTGTTGTAGTTAAGAGCCATCTAGTTGGTTCTGACTCATAGCAACTCGACTCTGTATAAGGTTTCCGAGGAGCAGCTGGTGAGCATGAACCTCCAACTCTGCGGTGCATCCAACCTTGCAGTCCAGTGCATTAACCTGAAGGATCACAAGTGTTTAGTTAGAAATTCATTCCATCTTCAGTGTTCAGGTTGAAATATATTCCATCTTCTCAATAATCAGCATTCAAAAAAGTGAGGTTTCAAAAAAAAAGCGAGGTTTCTCTAAACACACGCATTCCTTCCTCTGAAACAAGGTTTTATCCTGATAAATAATCATCTTGTTCTTTTCTTAAATAAATAATGAAATTTTACATCATAGTTTATGCTCTTTTATTTCTGCATCTGGTTTGTGGAATTACATATTAGGACACTCTGGTGTCCTAATACATATCTGTATATTTTATTAGAGCCAATTCAGCTTCTCCATTTTCTGTCTTCCCTTCACAAACAAAATAATTACCAGCTCGGGTTTTTTGACAACAGAATAGTCTAACAATTCTCAGTGTTTTGCCAATTCACTTTTAAGGCTTTCATTTGATTTTCTAGACTTCATTGGAACTTCCATAGGTCATGCCTATCTTAATAAGGACTCACTGATTTCAGGCTAAATTATTAAACAAATGAAGCCTAGGAGGGGCCCCTTCCACAACTTATTTTTAAGGTTCTTAATCCTTTTATCAGAGTCCTGGTGTGGCACTGTGGATTAATGCACCAGACTGCAAAGCCGTTTGAACTGCAAGGTGAGCAGTTCAAGCTCACCAGCTGCTCCTCGGAAACCCTATACAGGTGGCTATGGTCGGAAGTGACTTGATGGAACTTCACAACAAAAACAAAAAAACCCTTTTATCACTATAACCCACTCCAAACCCACTACCATGGGGTCAATTCATAGTGATCCTATATAGGGTTTATGAGACTGAATTTTACAGGAGCAGAGAGCCTCATCTTTCTCCAAACTCAGCTTCTGCTAATTTGTTTTGTTTTGTTTGTAGAGGTAAAAGTTAAAATGGTTTCCCTAGACCAACAGCCAAACAAAAATTAGTCATGAGGCCATTTACATGAATCAGAATAAAAACTTTTTAAAGTTTTACTTAGAGCCTAAATCAAAGCCCTGATGGTGTAGTGGTTAAGTGATCAGCTACTAACCAAAAGGTCTTTGGTTGGAACCTACCAGCTGCTCAACAGAAGATATGACAGTTGGCTTCTGTAAAGATGTACAGCCTTGGATGCCCTATTGAGTTAAAGTTGACTCTATAGCACCTTACAACAACAATGAAATGGGATGGCTATAAATCAAATTAAGGAGCTGTGGTAGCGTAGTGGTTACCAATCAGGCAGCGAACCTCAAGGTCAGCAGTTCAAAACTACCAGCTGTTCTGTGGGAGAAAGATGAAGCTTTCTGCACCCATAAAAGATTTGCAGCCCCGGAAACCCTGTACAGAGTGGCTATGAGTCGGAACCAATTCCATGGTACTTAACAACAACAACAATAAATCAAATCAACTCTATGGGAGCAAGAGGTTTTGTTTTGTTTTATAGTTATCAGCATGAGTTAGCAACACTCATCCAATCAAGATAAGCCAGTTTAACATTCAACACTCAAAAGGAAAATTAGATGTGAATAACTAATCAAAGCAAAGAGCAATATACTTACACATCTAACCTTTTAAAAAGCACTGTAAAGGAGAAGGGGATAAGACTCTTGTGGTTCAATAGTGAATTAATTGCTATCAGGACTGATTGTGAGTGTTGCAAATGTAAAGGAAGATGTTTTATAATAAATGGAGGTGAGTGGTTGATCTTGCAATCCAGGAGAGGAGGACCCTGGGATCATCAAGGAAGAAGATCGGAGTGCGGTACCCTACCCAGAGAAGTAGTGACGCCAGCGATGGAGGCAGAGAAGATGACTTGGAGAGATGGAGCGGTTGGGAACTCTGAACTCTGGGAGGGAGAGAGTCTGTGTATTGATGGGCCAGGAGGCAGGCTTGTGGGACGAACCCTTTGGCTGTTTAATGATGCATGCAGGGCATTATAATCATTGCAATGAAACATAATAAGATAGGATGAGTGTGAAGCTAATATTCTCACATATAAAGGACCACATCATTCACAATAAAAACTTAAAAAAAAAAAAAAAAAAAGGCATTGTAATTGTGTAAATTCAAGTCCCTCAGTTTGGATGCTCCCTTTTCTTGAACACTATTCTAGCTCAATAAACTCTTTTGACTCTAACTGATTCATTGATCCCTTCCAATTTACAATATCCCTGTTGACACTGTAGGGTACACATGGGGTTGCTAATTGAAAGGTCAGTGGTTCAAACACACCAGCCATACCCATGGAAGAAAACAGAGGCTGTCTGCTTCTGTAAAGATTTACATTCTCAGAAACCCTAGGGATCATTTCTACTTTGTCCTGTAAGGTCTCTAAGTGGGAGTCAACTCCACGGCAGTTGACCTGCATTACATGTCTCCCAGCCCAAAGTTCAGCCTCCTATGAGCCATGAACTTGAAGATTTTCTAGGTAATTGATAAACCAATGTTGTTGTTAAGTGCCATAGAGTCGGTTCTGACTCATAGTGACACTGACAGGGCTTCTGAGGAGCTGCTACTGAGTTTGAACTGCTGACATTTTGGTTCAAACTACCTTGTGGTCCAGTGCTTATCCTACAGTGGCAGACCAGGACTCAAATAAACCAATATTCAGTAATAAATTAATTCACACTCGGCTAGTAAGAAGCCCTAGCGTAGTGGTTATGAATCGGGCTGCGAACCGCAAGGTCAGCAGTTCGAATCTACCAGCTGTTCCGCAGGAGAAAGATGAGGCATTCTGCTCCCGTGAAGATTTACAACCTCGGAAACCCTGTACAGGGTCGCTATGGGTCGGAACCAACTCGACGGCACTTAACAACAACAACAACAATAGTGTGGTTAATGTGCTGGACTGCAAGGTCACTTTGAACCTCAAGGTCGGTGATTCAAGCTCACCAATCACTCCTCAGAAACCCTATACTGGGTCTCTAGGAATTGGAACTGACTTGACGGCAACAACAATAAGTAGCCTAGTGGTTTACTAGCTAGGCTGCTAGCCGCAAAGTTGTAGTTCAAATCTACCAGTCGCACCAAAGGGGAAAAAGGAGGCTCTCTGCTCCTATGAAGATTTACAGCCTTAGAAATTCTATGAAGGGTCACTATGAGTTGGAACTGGCTCAGTGGCACACACCACCACTAGCTACTTAACTGAGGTAAAGAAAATATTTTTTTTTAAGAGGAAGGGGATGGTCTCCTGGTTTCATTTTATTCCGCTTTCTATCTCCTGAGCCCAATGTATACTAGTACTCAGTGTAGTTTTGTGGAATGAATTAATATGATTGACTGAAATCCCTGTTGTTTTTAGGTGCTGTTGAGTCATTGCTGACCCATAGCAACACTATGCACAACAGAATGAAAGAGAAACATTACCGGGTCCTACACCATCGTCCCAATTGTTAATACGTTTGAGCCCATTGTTGCTGCCACTGTGTCAGTCCATCTCATTGGTGGTCTTTCTTTTTCACTGACTCTCCACTTTACCAAGCATGATGTCCTTCTCCAAGGACTAATCTATCCTAACAGCAAGTCCTAAGAATGAGAGACAAAGTCACACCATCCTCCATTCTAGGGAGCATTCTGGCTATACTTCCAAGAAAGATTTGTTTAATCTTCTGGTAGTACATAATACGTCAATATTCTTTGCCAACACCAGAATTCAAATGAATCAATTTTTTATGGTCTTCCTTATTCCAACTTTAATATGCATATGAAGCTACTGAAAATACCTTAACTTGGGTCAGATGCACCTTAGTCTTTGCTCTTAGACCTTTTAAAGTGGTCTTTTGCAACAGATTTACCTAATGCAATACATCTTTTGATTTTTTTTGACTGCTGCTTCCATGAGTATTGATTGCAGATCCAAGCAAAGTAAAGTCCTTGAAAACTTCGGTCTTTTCTCCATTTAAGGCGCTCTGGTAGTATAGTGCTTATGAGTCGGGCTGCTAACCTCAAGGTCAACAGTTTGAAACTACCAGCTGTCCACTGGAGAAAGATGAGGCTTTCTGGTCCTGTAAAGATTTGCAGCCTTCTCTGGTAGCGTAGTGGTTACAAATCGGGCTGCGAACCTTAAGGTCAGCGGTTTGAAACTACCAGCCGCTCCGCGGGAGAAAGATGAGGCTTTCTACTCCCCTAAAGATTTACACCCTCGGAAACCCTATACAGGGTCGCTATGGGTTGGAACCTACTCGACGGCACTTAACAACAACAACAACAAACCCTATGCAGGATTACTGTGACTTGGAACCGACTCCACAGTGCACCTCCATTTATCATGATGTTATTTATTGATCCAGTTATGAGGATTTTCCTTTCCTTTATATTGAGGTGCAGTCCATACTGAAGGTTGTATACTTTGATCTTCACCAGCAAGTGCTTCAAGTCCTCTTAGCCTCCAATAAGGGTGTATAAATTGCATTTTTCAGGTTGTTAATGAATCTTCCTCCAATCCTAATGCCATGTTCTTCATATAATCCAGTTTCTCAGATTATTTGCTCAGCATACATATTAAATGCATATTGTGAATGGATGCAACCCTGATACCCATATTTTCTGATTTTAAACCATTCAGTACCCATTGTTTTGTTTGACCAACTACCTCTTGATCTATGTACAGGTTCCTTGTGAACACAATTAAGTGATCTAGAATACCCATTCTTCACAGTGTTATCCATACAACAATGATCCACACATTTGAATGCCTTCATAAAGGAGCTCTGGTAGTGTAGTGGTTACGAATCGGGCTGTGAACCGCAAGGTCAGCAGTTCGAAACTACTAGCTGCTCCGTGGGAGAAAGATGAGGCGTTCTGCTCCCGTAAAGATTTACAGCCTCGGAAACCCTGTTCAGGGTCGCTATGGGTCGGAACCGACTCCACGGCACATAACAACAACAACAACAACAACATAGTCAATAAAGCACAAGTAAACTTCTTTCTGATATTCTCTTACAGCCAAGATCCATCTGTTGTTGGCAATGATATCCTGAGTTCTATGCCATCTTCTGAATTTGGCTTGAATTTCTGGTAGCTCCTTGTTGATGTACTGCTACAATCATTTTCTTAATTATCTTCAGCAAAATTTGACTTCAATGTGATATTAACAACATTGTCAATGATTTCCACATTTCATTGAATCATCTTTCTTTGAAATTAACACAAATAAGGATCTCTTCCTATTAGTTGGCCAGGTAGCTGTCTTCTAAATTTCTTGGTATACACGAATGTGTGCCTCCAGCGCTGGGTCAGCTTGTTGAAACATTTCAATTAATAATCTGTCAATTCCTGGAACCTTGTTTTTTGCCAATGCCTTCAGTGCAACTTATACTTCTTCCTTCAATACTATCAGTTTGATCATATGCTACCTCTAGAAATGGCTGAAGATTGACCATTTCTTTTTGACACAGTGACTGCATTCCTTCCATCTTCTTTTGATGCTTCCTGCATCATTCAATATTTTGCCCATAAAATACTTTAATACTACAACCCAAGGCTTGACTTTTTTGTTGTTGTTGTTATTGTTTTTACAGTTCTTTCAGCTTGAGAAATGCTCAGTATGTTCTTCCCCTTTGGTTTTCTAACTCCAGGTCTTTGCAATTTCATTATAATTTACTTTGGCTTCTCGATATGCCCATTGGAATTTTCTGTTCAGATCTTTTATTTAATTTCTTCCAGTGGTTTTAGCTTTTCTATATCCAACAGCAAGTTTCAGGGTCTCTTCAAACATCCATTTTGATGGATGTTTTCTTTCTTCCTTCCTTCCTTCCTTCCTTCCTTCCTTCCTTCCTTCCTTCCTTTCTTTCTTTCTTTCTTTCTTTCTTTCTTTCTTTCTTTCTTTGTCTTTGTAATTACTATTTGCTTTCTTCAGGTATAATGCTCTTGATGGTACACCACAACTTTTCTGGTCTTCAGTCATTGATGTCTAGTGCATCAAATGTGTTCTTGAGATGGTCTTTAAATTCAGACGATATACGTTCAAGGTCATATTTTGGCTCTCATAGACTTGTTTTCATTGTCTTCAGCTTCAGCTTGAACTTGCACATTAGCAAGTTCCACAGTCAACCCCGATCTTATTTTAGCTGATGATGCGAGTTTCTCCATCATCTTTTCCCACAGATTTAGTCAATTTGATTCCTGTGTACTCCATCTGGTGACGTTCATGTGCATAGCTGCCTTTTATGTTGTTGAAAAAGGTATTTGCAATGAATAAGTCATTGACCTTGCAAAATTCTATCATGGAATCTCCAGCATTGTTTCTATCAGGAAAGCCATATTTTCTAACTACTGATCCTTCCACTTTGTTCCCAACATTAGCAATTCAATCACCAGTAATTAGCAATGCATCTTGATTGCATGTTTGATCAATTTCAGACAGAAAAAGTTGGTTGAATTCTTCAATTACATCCTCACTGGCTTTAGTGATTAGTGTATAACCTTGAATAATAATGGTAGTAACTGGTTTTCCTTGTTGTTGTTAAATACCATCGAGTTGGTGCTGACCCATAGCAACCCTGTATAGAGTTTCTACGGAGCATCTGGTGAGCTTGAATCACTGACCTTACAGTTCAAACCAATTTTGCAGTACAGCGCATTAACCCACAGTACCATACCAGGACTCCACCGGGTCTTTCTAGTAAGGGTATGAATATTATCCTATTACAGACAGCAGTGTACTTCAAAATAGATTTTGAAATAGTCTTTTTGATGAACGCAACACCATTCCTCTTCAGTTTGTTGTTCCCAGCATAGTAAACCATATTATTGTCCAATTCAAAATGGCCAATATCTGTCTATTTCAGCTCACTAATGTCTAGGACATAAGTCTTTATGAGTCCCATTTCATTTTTGATGAATTCCAATTTTACTAGATTTATACTTCTTGGATTCCACATTCTGATTATTAATGGATATTCGAAGTTGTTTCTTCTGATTTTGAGTTGTGCCCCATCAGAAATTATGTCCCCAAAAGCTTTGCTCCATTCACTTCATTAAGTCAACTGTACTTTGAGAATACACATCATCCCCAGTCATATTTTGAGTGCCTTCCAACTTAAGGGGCTCATTTTCCAGCACTATATCTGACAGTGTTCTACTGTTATTCATAAGGTTTTCAGTGGATGTCTCCTTCTTTCTAGTCTGGAAGTTCTGCTGAAATGTGTCTACCATAGATGACCCTCCTGACACTTAAAGTTACTGGTGGCATAGCTTCTAGCATCACAGCAACACACAAGTCACCACAGTACCACAAACTGACAGACGAATGGTGGTTCTCATTGTTTAAGAGGCAGAAGTCTGTGTTCAGAGTACAGACGGACCACTGAAAATCCTAAGTACATGAAAATGTAATTCTGACAGAAGGTAAAAAAATAATGTGACTTATGTGTTTAAGTGGTTAAAAGTAGTGGTGGGATCATATTTCCCCTATCACCTTCTGCTTTATCGTTTCCTCTTGCATATTTTGGGTTATTTTAACTGATCTGTCTTCTATTGAATCACAGCTTCTTGAGAGACTATAGGTGCAGCTTTTTTATCTTTGTCCACATGCATTTACTCTGGGAAATCACTTATTTCTCACTCCTTGTTTCTAATTAGAGAAGAGCAGGAATTTCTACTCTCCTTTTCAGAAAGGAAAAGCTTGAGAGGAACTTCTAACGCCTCTCAGAGTTTTCATTCACTCCTCTACTCATGACTTAACCTCATGAGTAAATGTGGGAGAGGAAATCAGGTATGCTTAGCTCAGAATCACTACCTCATTTTTGGACCCAGTTTACACATATCTCTGTCTCTGTCATGAGCTATGTAAAGCAGGGCTCTGTGGAGTGTGGAAGAAGCTATAGTTTTCTAGCTCTTCCAGGACCTGGATTGGTAAATATGCTGAATACTAGGATGAAGCTTTAGGTGATCCATGAGATGCCATTTCTAAACCATATTCTACAATTAGTTTTACCAACAGAGTCAGCTTTTAAATCTAATTTCTGCATCTACTCCTGAATTGGCTTTGACAACAACAGTTAGCATAGGGTCTGCCTCATAATATGCACTCAAATATCTATGGATCAAAAAGGAATGAGTTTAATCAAACAATATTGTCCAGGTCTTTGTAATGCTTGTAAGGGAATGTGCAGAATGATCCAGATAAGCACAATATAATGTCAATGCTCAGGATAGTGGGGAGTAACTTTCATACCAAAATCCAGGACTCATTAATTTAGAAAATGGGTTCATGGCAGGATGTGTTGAGAAACATCCAACATTGGCTGTATGGTTACTCATCTCCATGATATCATTAACATGGTGACCTTCAACTAAGGCACATGCCGACAATACTTTATTTCTGTATCCTAGGAAATCCCTTGTCAAGGTGGGATCTGTGAAATTCTAGTCGAGCAAAATACTCTTTGTAAAAACTAAAAATATGTTAAAAAGAAGAAATAGAGTATCATGGTCATAAGTATGGGTTCTTGAAGATCACCTTTCAGTCAAACAATAGACAGGACCCACCACTCCCCTGTCAGTTTGTCGTACTATGGTGGCTTGTATGTTGCTATGATGCTGGAAGCTATGCCACTGATATTTTAAATAGAAGCAGGGTTCTCGTGTGGCACTGTAGGATAAGCATTGGAACTGTTAATCACAAGGGTAGTAGTTCAAACCCACCAGCCACTCCTCCAAAACCCTAAACAGTATTGCTATGTGCCAGAACTGACTTGACGGCACTTAACAACAACTAGAGTCTCCCATGGTGGACAAATTTCAGAGGAACTTCCAGGCTGAGAGACTAGAAAAAAGGAGAGGCAGCAACTAAAAACTGCATGAATAGCAGTGGAACATTGTTACATATAATGCCAGAAAATTAGCTTTTCAGGTTAAAGGCACTCAAAATATGACTGGAAAAGAGCTTCCCTCCTCAAAGTAGAGTTGACCTTGATGATATGAATGCAGCAACTTTCAGAGCCTTCATTTGCTGATATGGCAGAACTCAAAATGGGAAGAAACAGCTGCAAATATCCATTAATAATCAGAACATGAAATGGATGAAGTGTGAATCTAGGAAAACTGGAAATTGTCAAAAATGAAATGTTGTTGTGTGCTGTGGAGTCAGTTCCAACTCATAGCGACCCTGTACAGCGTTTCTGAGGCTGTAAATCTTTATGGGAGCAGAAAGCCTCATCTTTCTCCCGCAGAACAGCTGGAAGTTTCAAACTGATGACTCTGAGGTTTGCAGTCCAATTCGTAACCACTATGCTACCAGAGCTCATTAAAATGAAATGGAACACATAAATATCTATATCCTAGGTTTTTAGTGAGCTCAAATGGACTGGTATTGGAAATCATATGGTTTACTATGCTGTGAATGATAAACTAAAGAAGAATGGTGTCACATTCATCGTCAAAAAGAGTGTTTCAAGATCTATCTTGAAGTACAAGGCTGTCTGTAATAGGACAATATCCATGGACACCTGGTATGATGCTGTAGGATAAGCATTGGGCTACAAACCCAATGGTCGACAGTTCAAACACACCAACTGCTCCTTAGAAACCTATATAGGGTCACTATGAGTCAGAATAGACTTGGCGGCATTTAACAACAACAACAAGGAAGAACAATTAATCCCTCTAGTATTCAAATTTACTCACCAACCACTAAAGTCAGTTTTGAAGTAATTGAAGAATTCTACCAATTTCTTCAGTCTGAAATTGATCAAACATGCCATCAAAATGCATTAATAATTTACTGGTGATAGAAATGCAAAAGTTGGAAACAAAAAGGAAGGATCCTTTGTGGAATATGTGGCCTTGGTGATAGAAACAATGCTAGAAATCACATGATAGAATTTTGCAAGACCAAGGAGTTATTCATTGTAAATAAATACCTTTTTACAACATGAAAGGTGACTATATATGGGGAGCTCACCAGAAGCAATAATCAGGAATCTAACTGACTATATCTTGAAAGTCTTTGCGTAGTCAATAAAGCACAGGTAAACATCTTTCTGATATTCTCTGCTTACAGCCGAGATCCATCTGACATCAGCAATGTACAGCAACATCATGAAGTATGAGTATTCTGGAACATTTAATTGTGCTCATGAGGAATCTGTACCTGGACCAAGAGGCAGCTGTTTGAACAGAACATGGGAAACACTCAATGGTTTAAAATTAAGAAAGGTGTGTGACAGGACTGTATTCTTTTACCATATTTATTCAACCTGTATGCTGAGCAAATAATCCGAGAAGCTGGGTTTTATGAAGAAAAACATGGCATCAGGATTGGAGGAAGACTCATTAACAACCTGTGATATGCAGATGATACAACCTGTAAGTGAAGAGGACTTAAAGCATTTACTGATGAAGATCAAAGAGCACAGCCTTCAGTATGGATTACATCTTAATGTAAAGAAAATAAATATCCTCACCACTGGACCAATAAACAACATTCTTATCAACAGAGAAAAGATTGAGGTTGTCAGGGGCTTCATTCTTCTTGGATCAACTATCAACACTCACGGAAGCAGCAGTCAAGAGATCAAATGACATATTGCATTAGGCAGTCTGCTGCACAAGAACTTTTTAAAGTGTTGAAGAGCAAAAATGTCAGCTTGAGGACTAAGGTGCACCTGACCCAAACAATGGTATTTTCAATAACCTCATATGCATGCAAAAGCTGGACAGTGAATAAGGAAGACTGTAGAAGAGCTGATGCTTTTGAGTTATGGTGTTAGAGGAGAATATTGAAAATGCCATGGGCTGCCAAAAGAACCAATCGATCCATTTTGGAAGAAGTGCAGCCAGAGTGCCCCTTGGAGGCCAGGATGGCCAAACTTTGTCTCTCATACTTGGGACATATTGTCAGGAGGGAGCAGTTGCTGAAGAAGGATATCATGTTTGGGAAGGTGGAGGGTCAAAGAAAAAGAGGAAGGCCTCCAATGAGATGGATTGGCCAAGTGGTAGCATCGATGGACTCAAGCATGGCAATAGTAGTGAGGTTGGCCCAGGTCAGGTAGTGTTTCATTCTGCTGTGCAGAAGGTCGCTATGAGTCGGTACCAACTCATTGGCACCTAACAACAACAACTGACTATATCTGTGGAAGAAAGCAATGGAGAAGTTCAATATCATCAGCCAAAACAAGGTCTGGAACCAACTATGGAGTAGAACATCAATCTCTTATATGCAAATTTAAGCTGAAGCTGAAGAAAATCAAAACAACTTCACAAAAGTCAAAGTATGGTCTTAAATATATCCCACCTGAATTTAGAGAACACCTCAAGAACAGATCTGAGGCATTTTATAATAATGACCAAAGACCAGAAGAGTTGTGGAATGATATCAAAACCATCATACAGGAATAAAGCAAAAGTAATTTAAAAGACAGAAAAAAACAAAAACAAAGAAACAAGACAAAAAATGTCAGAAGAGACACTAAAACTTGAGGCATAGAGAAGCTAAAGAAACTTGAAAAAATGAAGAAGTAAAAGAGCTAAATAGAAATTTTCAAAGGGCAGCTCAAGAAGAGAAAGTCAAGTATTACAATGAAATGTGCAAAGACCTAGAGTTAGAAAACCAAAAGACAAGCACATGCTCAGCATTTCTCAAACTGAAAGAACTGAAGAAAAAAATTTAAGCATCCACTTGCAATATTAAAGGATTCGTGGTCAAAATATTGAATAATTCAAAAAACATCAAAAGAAGATGCAAGGTATACTTAAGAGTCGCTGCACCAAAAAGAAATTGCCAAAGTTTAACCATTTCAAGAGGTAGCATATGATTATACTGAAGGAAGAAGTTCAAGCTACACTGAAGGCATTTGGCAAAAAACAAGGCTCCAGGAATTGATGGAATACAAATGGAAATCTTTCAATGAACTAATGAAGCATGGAAAGCACTCACTCATCTATGACAAGAAATTTGGTAGACAGCTACTTGCCTAACTGATTGGAAGAGATTCATATGTGTGCCCACTGCAAACAGAGGTGACCCAACAGAATGTGGAAGTCATCCAACAATATCATTAATCTAATACACAAATAAAATTGTGCTGAATATAATTCTAACACAGTTGTAGCAGTACATTGAAGGGACCCAATATTTAAGCCAGATTTGGAAGAAGACTTGGAACTAGGAATATCATTGCTGACATCAGATGGATCTCACATTTGGCCCCTGGTCTTGCTTTAGCTGATGATAGTGAGCATCTCCATCATCTCTTCTCACAGATGTAGTCAATTTGATTCCTGTGTATTGCTTTCCAGCACTGTATCAGACAATATTTCACTGCTATTCATAAGGTGTTCAGTGGCTAACCATAAAGAAATGGCCCATTTCTCCTTCTTAGCCTGGAAGCTCTGCTGAAACCTGTCTACCATGGGTGACACTGCTAATATTTAAAATATCGATGGCATGACTTTCAGCATCACAGCAACATACACATCACCACAGTACAGCATGAGTGGTGGAAATAGGACACATGTGCTCAATAAATAGTTGTTGTGTGGTGTCTAGTTGGTTCCAAATCATTGTGACTCGTAGCAGAGAAGAACTGCTCCACAGGGTTTCCTGTAATCTTTACAGGGGTCCATTGTCACATCTTTTCTCCCGCAGAGCTGGTGGCAGGTTCAAGCCCTAGACATTTCAGTTAGTAGCCAAGCATTTAACCATTGAGCCACTAGGCTCCTTTGCCATCAGGATGCCTTCAATAAGTGGTAGCTTAGTTAAAGAAGTGTGAGATCTTTATTACCTCCCTTAGAGAATTCGCAATGCATGTAAGCATATTCAGGTTCTGAAGAACTCTGCACTAAAGAAATCCCTTTAACTTTATTCAATACATTGCTGTTAAGTGCCATTGAGTAGGTTCCGACTCATAGTGACTCTGTGTAGGATTTTTGAGGAGCAGTTGGTGGGTTTGAACCGCCAACTTTGAGGTTCGCAGTCCAGTGCTGATCCTACAGAGCCACAACAGGAGTCATTATGTTATTGTTGTTAAGTGCTGTCCAATCGGTTCTGGTTCATAGCAATCCTGTGTAGGGTTTCTAAGATGTGGCTCCTGAGTGTGAATCACTGACCTTGTGGTTCAAGCCAACCTTGAGGTTGAGTGGTTCTCCTATGGTGCCATTCCAGTTATAGGGCTTCCCAAATGTAGTTCACCAACAACTCTTATTTTGTGTGTGGCTCTGTAGGATTACCACTGGGCTGTTAACCACAAGGTGGGTAGTTCAAACCTATCAATCACTCTTTGGAAACCATATACATGATTGCTATGAGTCAGTACTGACTTGACAACACTTTACAACAACAACAACAACAACAACAACAACAAATATCCTTACAAAAATTTTGGGAAACACTGCCATGGCATTATGAATTTAGCTGAAGGCCACACACATCCCTAATGTCCATTCAACCCTAAATAAAGAGATGCAATTAAAAAATATATCCCCCATTTGACTGGTGGGGCACTTATGAAATCTAACAATACAGTTTCCCACACCCATCTGCCTTTTCCTGATCAGTACTAAACGCAGGCCTCACTTAATTGAACATGCAAAGTGGCACCCGCAGGCAGTGAGCTCAGTATATATTTTGACTCTTCATCCAAAGAACTCTGAGATGAAAGCAACATCTAATGGCTCAGAATACATAAATAGCCATTTCCATTCACTTTCAATTACCCTGCAGAGGAATCTGGTCACAGATGAGCTCAGTAAATTCACAATATGTTATTCTCAATAGTCAAGCTGAGCAAAATCACCCAATTTGTTAGACCATTAATCCTCTTAAACCATGCCAAACCTAATCATTTTATGGCTTCACATTGCTTAATGGTAAAGATAAAAGGATCCCCAGGGATGCCCAGGTATGACCTTCAACGAGTCAAGTGCAAACCATCTCCTGATGACAAGGATGTAAGGTGGGCTGCCTTTTGTGCAGCTCACACTAGGATGGCCAGTGGCCCCAACTGCCATTTGCACATTATACCTTTCACAAAGTCCACTTGCAGAACTGTCCAATCATTGAAAATAGGGATTTTGTTGTTGGTGGCGGTGGTGGTAAGTGCCATCGAGTTGATTCCGACCCATAGCGACCCTGTATAGGGTTTCCGAGGAGCAAGCAGCTGGTGAGCTTGAACTGCCGACCTTGCAGTTCAAATGGCTTTGCAGTCTGGCACATTAACCCACAGCACCACACCTATTTATATCTGAATCCCAATGATTTGTGTGCTATCACATACAGAGTGGTCACTCAGAAAATAAATATTTGCTAAGTGAAACATCATGGAAGAGAGGCAGTCATCCTGGGTGGGGGAGGGGGTGAAAACAAATATATTTTATGTCTCAATCTGAAGGTGGAGGTAAAGGTTCTCTTTTCTTGGTCCTCCCTCTGAAAAGTGGTTCTTAAATGCCGATACGTTCCGAGTACAACTGGTGGAATAATATAACCACCAAAGCACTTTCTCTGTATCATAGACATGGTGATGGTGGCTGTGTGCTGTCGACTCGGTTCCGACTCATAGTGACCCTCTCTGTATTGCATTTCCAAGGCAGTCAATCTTTATGGGAGCAGAAAGCCTCATCTTTCTCCTGTGGAGCTGCTGGTGGATTCAAACTACTGACCTTGTATTAATGGGCCAATGCATAACCCAATATGCCACCAGAGTCCCTTCAGCATCATACTATTTAGGTTTTAATCTTGGCATTGTTCTATATGGGTTTCAATGTTTTAGTAGCCATGTGACTCTGAGCAAGTTACTTAGATGATCTGTCAGTTACTAAACTACAAGATAGAGTAATGATAATTCAAGTTGTCATGAGGAGGGATGTATTGAATACAGTAATCATGATACTGTTATTGTTAGGTGCCATCGAGTCCATTTTTAACTCACAGTGACTCCATGTGACAGAGTAGAACGTCCCCACAGAATTCTCTAGGCTGAAATCTTTATGGGAGCAGACTATCAGTTCTTTCTCTCATGGAGCCGCTGTGCAGGTTCAAACCACCAACTTTCCAATTAGTGGCTATGAATGTCACCATTGTACCACCAAGACTCCTTAAATACTATATAAAACCTGTTGCTTTTGAGTACGTTCCAAGTCATACTTCCCCTAGGGTTTCTAAGACTGCCATATTTACAGAAACAGACTGACATACCGTTCTGCAAAGCAGCTGGTGGGTTTGAACTGCTGATGTTTTGGTTAGCAGGTAAGCACTTAATCACCAGTGCTCCTTAAACAGTATAAGGGAGTTTTTTTAAGTTCTTGGGAAAATGGAACTAAAAAGATAATGGAATCTCTCCACAAACTTTTTGAAGCCCCCTCACATAAAAGTCTTGGCTATTAATGTGTCAAGGGCTTGGAATAGAGCAGTGAGGAGTTTATATGCCCTTGTTTTCATGTGAATTGTTTCTTAATACTCTGTTTTCTTTCTTTGTTTGTTTTAATCTCTTAGAACTCATTTCTTATAAGGCTGACACAGCATGAGGGTTAAAACTCTGGTTAGTAATAGTATGCATTTGCTTAAACTTGCCCTCTATTCAATATTCAATAGCCCAGCTAGGGTGTGGGTATAACCCTTCTAGTACAGCTGTGGGGGCTTTGCTTTACACAACTGTAAGTTATTATGGGTGCTGGGTGATGGGTGGTGGAAGGGAGAGACCCCAGGACACATGAGAGGGAAGGACAGAGTGCACAAGTCTGCCATGTGGCAAAGGTGTTGTTGTTAAGTGCCATAGAGTCGGTTCCAACCCATAGCAAACCTGTATAGGGTTGCCGAGGAGCAGCTGGTGAGCTTGAACCACCGACCTTGCAGTTCAAACGGCTTGGTAAAGGTGTACTTGACGCCCCCCCCCAAAAAAATATATATACATATATATATATCAAACCCTGTGCCATCAAGTCGATTCTGGCTCTTGCAACTCTCATTAGACAATTGTAAATCTTTATGAGAGAAGACAGCCTCATCTTTCTCCTAAAGAGTGGCTGGTGAGTTTGAACCACCAACCTTTCAGTCAGTAGCACAATGCTTAGTCCATAGCACCACCAGGGCTCCTTTTTTGTCCTTGACCATACATCCCTTTTTACCAGATCCCAGAGAAGCTTGAAGAGTTTTCATCTGATACATACATACATTAAAGTCCTGGTACAACGCAATATGAAAAACATTGGACTGCTAAGTGCAAGGTCATTGGTTCAAATCTAGCAACAACTCCTTGGACACTCTATACAGGGTCACTATGAGTCAGAACCGATTCCACAGCACTTAACAACACATGCATTCCTGAGGATTCAGAAGCTGAGTTGACAACCTCTGACATTCTCTGACCTTCAAGGACACCACCTCAGCCTCTCCAGCTGCTGATCTTGCTTGCCTCTCAACACAAGACCACTGAGTTCTGCTTGATCTCCCTTCCTGTGCTCTATCCATGGAGAACAAAACACTGTGACTGTAGAGACTCACCTTGTGTTATCCCTTCTCTCATAGATTACAGCCCTGAAGGCAATAGTTTAGTGTGTTTTTGTCCAATTTTTCAGTTTTTTTTTGTGGGAGGGCAAATCCAATCTCAGTTACTCTGTCACATCTGCAAATGGAATTCAAAACCTGTATTTTGATCACTATTATATTTTATACAAACTGGCACCCTGACGTAAGTAAAGTTCACAGTAGTCTACACATGACTGAATCTTCCGCTTCACAGATCATGTTATTGTTAGCTTCCACTGAGTCATTTTCAGAAACCCATGCTCAATGGAACTAAATGCTGCCCAGTCCTGTGCCACCTCCATGATTGGTTGCAAACGGGACCAATATGATCCACAGGGTTGTCAATGGCTGATTTTCAGGAATAGATTGCCAGCCCTTTCTTCCTGATTTAGTCTGGGAAGTCTGCTGAAATCTTTTCAGCTTCATAGCAACACACAAGCCTCCACTGACAGATGAGTGCTGGCTGTATATGAATGAGGTGCATTAGCTGGAATTGAACCCAAGTCCTCTGCATGGAAGGTACAAAGTCTACCACTGAACCATCAATGCTCCTCTTTCAGAGGTCGTAATAGTCCATTCTTGTCGTTGAACAGACTTTGAGGAAGCACAAAGAATCAATGGACAAAGAAACCCTAGGTGTCTCTGTTGGCAGCATTTCCATAGAAAGGCTCTATATCCTTTTCTCTTAGCAGCAGTCTAAGTCTAACCACCCTTCCTCACCTGCATCCTTGACTCTGCATCCCCTGCAGAGTACACTGTGATCTTCACCTTTCTCAAAATGTCTCCCAACAGAATTCTCTGCCTAATTATCCATCTGTTCAGAGCCCAACTCCCTGTTAAGGGACTATGTAGATGGACCACACTTCAGTGATGTTAGGGAGACAAACTCAGGGTTTATTGCTTTTATCAAGGTAACACCTGTTCTTTTCAGCGCATGCCTTCTGGAGTAACAGTTCTGCCTTTGTTGTCAAACTCCAAAGACAGCATATAATCAATCCAGAGAGGAGCATAGGTCTCTTGACCAGTCAGTGGGAGTGAACATTTTAATTAGATCAGGTCTTAAAATGAGTCTCCTGGAGGTGGCTAATAAAACTGGAGAAATCTGAATAACATTTAAACAAACCCTATCTTTCCAGTCACCAGAAAAGCAATAGAATAAAGCCTTCAAAACAATTCCTACTTAACTTACCTCCAGGGGATGCTATAATTCTACCTGGCAAGTATTTACAGATTTTCTTGTTTTACTATTTGAAGTAATTTGCTAAAATGGTTTGTTTGAAGTTATTTATTAATCCAAGAAGCACTTATTTTGCTCTTACTACATGTTATGTCCTGTATTAGCCATTCCCTAGCAATGAATGGATAGATTCACTCCCTAGTGATGAATGGGTAGATTCATTCCTTAGTGATGAATGAGTAGATTCATTCCTTAGTGATGAATGGATTCCTAAGGAGCTCCCAGTCTCCTGAAGGTGCAAAATGTGTAACTGGATCATTATTATACAGTGTGAAGTCATTTGTTAGAAACATGATCAGAGAACCACAGGAGAACAGAAGAGGGAGTAACTTTTTGCCATAGGAAAGCCTTCCTAAGCAGGGTGCCATCAGTAGCAGATATGGACAACATATCTCTGTTTCTTGAAACTGATGCCATTTTTAACTGAAGACATTGCAAGTGGTACAGGTTAAACATGACAAAACAAAATGGCTACCTGGTGGAGACACCAGAGAAACTGCTGATTTCAGGCTGACTGAGGATATCCCTGTGCTCAACGCTCAAATCATTTTCAGACAGAGGGAGAGAAAGCAAGTAGGCACATCTGACGTAGTTAAATGGATAAGGAGGTCAAGCCAGAATTCTACCAGGAGGCTGAAATAATGATAGAAAATAAAGGAGAAAGAAAACTGAGTAACAAGCATGATCTTTGTTGTTGTTGTTAGGTGCCATTGAGCCGGTACCGACTCATAGTGACCTTAATGCAGAGCAGAATGAAACACTGCCCAATCCTGGGCAAACCTCACTACTGTTGCCACACTTGAATCCATCGATGCTCCCACTTGGCCAGTCCATCTCGTTGAGGGTATTCCTCTTTTTCTCTGATCCTCTACCTTACCACACATGATATCCTTCTCCAGCGACTGGTCCTTCCTGATAATCTGTCTGAAGTATGAGAGACGAAGTTTGGCCATCCTCGCCTTCAAGGAACACTCTGGCTGCACTTCTTCCAAAACAGATCTATTGGTTCTTTTGGCAGCCAATAGCATTTTCAATATTCTCCTCCAACACCATAACTCAAAAGCATCAATTTTTCTATGGTCTTTCTTATTCACTGTCCAGCTTTCATATGCATATGAGGCTATTGAAAATACCATGCACCTTAGTCCTCAAGCTGACATCTTTGCTCTTCAAGACTTTAAAAAGTCTTGTGCAGCAGATTTGCCTAATGCAATACGTCATTTGTCATGTTCTTCTTCATAAAGTCCAGGTTCTTGGATTATGAGTTCAGCATACAGATTTAATAAATATGGTGAAAGGATACACTTCTTTCTTAATTTTAAACCACTCAATATTTCCTTATTCTACTTAAGCAACTGCCTCTTGGTCTGTGTACAGATTCCTCATAAGCACAATTAAGTATTCTGGAATTCCTATTCTTCAAAATGTTATTGATACTTTGCAATGATTCACGCAGTGGGATGCTTTTGCATAGCTATAACAATGTCATTTTTGTTGTGTTGTTAAGTGCCGTCGAGTCGATTCCGACCCATAGCGACCCAGTATAGGGTTTCCAAGGAGCAGCTAGTGAGCTTGAACCATTGACCTTGCAGTTCAAACGGCTTTGCAGTCTGGCACATTAACCCACAGTGCCAATGTTCATAGCCACTGCTGTGAAATGACAACTAGTTATGAAAACAAGTCACATGTTTAATACTTGGGGCCTCAACACACTAATTGTGTGACCTTCAACATGTTCTTTTATTCTTCATCTATGCCTAAATCCTTCATCTGTGTAGCTGTTGAAACTGTCAAAGAGTTTCATAAAAATTATATGGCACATTGTTATTATAAAAATAACAACTAATTTACATAAATGAAAATATAATTTATTAGAATACTCGAGTGCTCTTTTTAATATGATAAGTTCAGTTTAAAGGTTAATTGCTATCTTTGGTGTGTGTGCATGTACACTTTTATGAACTTATCTATGTGGACATTTTCAAACATATACAAAAGTAGAGAAAGTAGATACCCCCACCTGCTCCTCCTTCCTTCACTGCATTATTTGCAGCAAATCCCAGATATCACATAATTTTGAACACATATATTTTCATATGTTCCTTAAAAGATAAAGAATCTTTTTCAAGAATGCTTACATTTATTGTTATTGTTGTTAGCTGCCATCCAGTTGGCACCAAACACAGCAACCCTATCCATAACAAAGAAACATTGCCCAGACCTGAGCCAACCTCACAATCATTGCTACGTTTGAGCTCATTGCTGTTGCCACTGTGCCAATCCATCTCATTGGAGGTCTTTCTCTTTATCTCTGACCCTACACTTTACCAATCATGATATATTTCTCCAGGAACTGGTTCCTCCTGATAATATGTCTAAAGTATGAGAGATGAAGTCTAGCCATCCTGACTTCCAAGAAGCATTCTGGCTGTACTTTTTCCAACACAGATTGGCTTATTCTTTTGGCAGTCAATGGTACTTTTAATATTCTCCTCCAATACCATAACTCAAATGCATCAGTTATTCTACAATTTTCCTTGTTTACTGTCCAACTTTCACATGCGTATGAGGTTATTGAAAATATCATGGCTTGGTCCTCAAGCTGACATCTTTGTTCTTTAACACTTTAAAAAGGTCTTGTGCAGCAGATTTGCTTAATGCAATACATCATTTGATTTCTTGACTGCTGCTTCCATGACTGTTGATGGCTGATTTGAGCAAAATAAAGTCTTTGACAACTTCAATCTTTTCTCCAATTATATGGATGTTATTTGTTAGTCTAGTGGTGAGGATTTTTTTTTTTTTTTTACATCGAGGTGCAACCTGCACTGAAGGCTGTGGTCTTTGATCTTCATCAATAAATATTTTAAGTCCTTTTCACTTTCACCAAGCAAGGCTGTATAATCTGCATATTGCAGGTTGTTAATAAATCCTCCTCCAATCCTGAAGCCATGTTTTTTCTTCATATAACCCATCTTGTTGGATTATTTGCTCATCATACAGATTGATTAAATATGGTGAAAGAATACAACCCTGGTGCCCACCTTTCCTAATTTTAAACCATTCAGTGTTCCCTTGTTCTGTTTCCTTGGGCCATATACAGGTTCCTTATGAGCACAATTAAGTGTTACAGAATACTCATTCTCCAATGTTGTCCATAGCTTGTCATGATCCACACAACCAGAAGCCTTTGTGTAGTCAATAAAGCACAAGTAAACATCTTTCTGGTATTCTCTGCTTTCAGCCAAGATCCATCTGACATCAGCAATGATGTCCTTCATTCAACATCCTCTTCTACATCTGGTTTGACCCTCTGGAAGTTCTCTGTCAATGTATGGTTGCAGCTATTTTTATATTATCTTTAGCAAAATTTTATTTGCATGCGATATTAATGATACTGTCCAATGATTTTCACATTCCGTTGGGTCACCTCTCTCTAGAATGGAAACAAATATGAATCTGTTCCAGTCAGTTGGCCAGGTAGTTGTCTTTCAAACTTCTTGGCATAGATTATTAAGTGCCTTATATACTCCTTTCATCTTCTTATGATGCTTTCTGCATCATTCAATATTTTGCCCATAGACTCCTTCAATATTGCAAGTGGAGGCTTCAATTTTTTCTTCATTTCCCTCAGCTTGAGAAATACTGAGCATGTTCTTCCCTTCTGGTTTTCTAACTCCAGGTCTTTGCACATTTTGTTATAATATTTAACTCTGTCTTCTCTAGCTAGCTGCCTTTTGAAATTTTCTATCCAGCTCTTTTACCTCCTCATTTCTTCCATTTTCTTTAGCATCTCTATGCTGTAGAACAAGTTTCAGAGTCTCTTTTGATACCCATTTTTGTCTTTTCCTTCTTTCTTGTTTTCTTAATGACCTTTTGCTTTCTTCTTGTATGATGTTCTTGATGTCAGTCCATAACTCTTCTAGTCTTCAGTGTGTAATGCATCAAATCTGTTCTTGAGATGGTCTCAAAATTCAAGTGAGATATGTTCAAAGTAATAGTTTGGCTCTTGTGGACTTAGTTTTAATGTTCTTCAGCTTCAAGCTAAACTTGTATAGAAGCAATTGATGGTCTATTCCACAGACTCCCTTGACCTTGTTTTGACTGATGATATTAAGTTTTCTACCATCTCTTTTCACACATGTAGTCAATTTGATTTCTATGTATTTCATGTGATGAGGTCTATGTGTATAACTATCTTTTATGTTGTTTAAAAAGGTATTTGCAATGAACAAGTCATGTTCTTGCAAAATTCTATCATGCAATCAATCTCTGGCATAGTTTCTATCACCAAGGCCATATTTTCCAACTATTGATCCTTCCTTTTTGTTTCCAACCTTTGAATTCCAATCGCCAGCAATGATCAATATATCTTGAATGCATTTTTTATCAAATTCAGACTGAAGAAGTTGGTAGAATTCTTCAGTTTTTATCATCACTGGCTTTAGTGGTTGCTGCATAAATTGGAATTATAGTGGTATTAACTGGTCTTCCTTGTAGGTGTATGGATATTATCCTTTCACAGACAGCTTTGTACTTCAAGACATATCTTGATATGTTCTTTATGATGATGAATATGAGACTATTCCTCTTCAATTTGTCATTCCCAGCATAGTAAACCTTGTGATGGTCAGATTCAAAATGGCCAATGCCAGTCCGTTTCTGCTTACTAATGCCTAGGATATCAATGTTTAGTTGTTACATTTCATTTTTGATAATTTTAAACTTTCCTAGATTTATACTTTGTACATTCCATGTTCCAATTATTATTAGATGTTTACAGCTATTTCTCTTCAGTTTGAGCCTTGCCCCATCAGCAAATAAAGGTCTCAAAGGTTTTACTCCATTTGTGTCATCATGGTCAACTGTAACTTAGAGAAAGCAGCTCTTCCACAGTCATATTTTGAGTGCCTTCCCATCTTAGGGGCTCATTTTCCGACACTATATCTGACAGTATTCTGGTGCTCTTCATCATATTTCAATATTCAATATCCTGGTGCTGACAGTGTTCCATTGTTATAATATATTTATAAATATATTTAGTGAACATTTAGTAGCGAAAACCTTATGAATAGTTTTCACTACTAAATATTCATTGTTGTTGTTGTTGTTAAGTGCCATCGAGTCGGTTCCGACCCATAGCAACCCTGTATAGGGTTTCCGAGGGTGTAAATTCAAAGTCAATATTTCATAGTCACTACTAAATATTTAAGGAGCTCTGGTAGCATAGTGGTTACGAATCGGGCTGCTAATCTCAGGGTCAGCAGTTCAAAACTACCAGCTGTTCCGTGGGAGAAAGATGAGGCTTTCTGCTCCCATAAAGATTTACAGCCTTGGAAACCCTGTACAGGGTTGCTATGAGTTGGAACCGACTCCACACACAGCACATAACAACAACAACAACTAAATATTTGGAAGTAGTCAGTCTCTCCTTCTTCCTAGTTTATCTTTGTCTGCAAGTTCAGCTGAAACCTGTCCATTGTGGGTGGCCCTGCTGTTATTTAAATCACCTGTGGTATAGCTTCCAGAATCACAGCAACATGCAAGCAATCATAGGACTGACAGGCAAGTAGTGGTATGACATTATCATTGTTTAAAACACAACAATATTTGCTTCCAAGGTGATGACCTGTTTTGCATGTTAATAGCCCCCTAGTTCTTGTCATGCCCCTTTCCCAAAAAGGCTAAATCCCTTAATCTCCTTCCTCAGTGCAACACACTGAGTATAGGTGTTTTGGAAGCCCAGCTATTGAAAAGGGCTGAGAGATCTTGCTATTCACTATGAAGAGTTTAAAGAGTTTCTAGTAAAATGACTGTTATCACTAAGTACTAGTTGACTTCTAGTTGGTTCTGACTCATGGCAACCCCGTGTGTGTCAGAGTAGAACTGTGCTCCATAGGGTGTTTGACAGCTGTTTCTTCAGAAGTCAGTCACAGGCCTCTTTTTCTGAGGCATCATGAGGTGTACTCAAACCATTAATCTTTTGGTCAGCAGCCAAATGCAATATCCAGCGGCCCCACTGAAGGACTCCTGGATTGACTATTACTGTTAGCTTTGGTCAAGTCAGTCCTGACTCATGACAACACCATGCACAAGAGGGTCAGACCATTATGATCCCGAGGGCTTTCACTGACTGACTTTTGCAAGTAGATCACCAGGTGGTTCGTTCTTGTCTGTCATATTGTGTTAAGTGCCATAGAGTCAGTTCCAACTCATAGCAAGCCTATACAGGGTTTCCATGAAGCAGCTGGTGAGTTGGAACCATTGACCTGCGGCTAACCACCCAGTGCTTATCCTATAGCACCACACCAGACTCCTAGTCAGCTCCACTGAAATCTGGACTGGTTTGCTATTAAGTGCCCTTGAATCAGTTTCTATTCATAGCAACCCTTGCAGTTAACAGTGCAGTGTTTATCCTACAGTGTCACGCTCAAATGGGAGCCCTTGAGACTCAAAGGCTCCCTCAGCTACCTTTAGCCTTATTATTGCTCCTGCTGCTGCAAAGGAAAATGGTTTCATTGTTGTCTCCATATCTAGTGTCCTTGTTGGTGGTGCAGCTCTTTCCTACCCTTGGTTTGCTCTAGGCTTCCTACCATTCAGAGTTCATGACTAACTTACTCAGAAACACAAAATATTCTTCTCCTCCCAAGACGTTGGTCCACCACGCTCCTTCGAGGTGATGAACAGAACACTGGGGATATCTATTTCCTTCAAGGGGTGTCCACAGCAAGACATGTGGCCCCATAGCCTCAAAAAAAAATCACAAAATAATTTGTCACTTGGTAGATTTTCTCAGATCTGAATGTTTCATGATCATTTTTTTCACAATGCTGTACTTAATGAGTTGGATCTGCTGGCTGGCTAACTGAGCTTTCAAAAATGTGCAGATTGCAAAATGTCCTTTGACTCCTAGTTGCAATGTTTAGGAAGGTCAAGTTATATATTAAAATAGCAAAACTACAACAAAAGAAAGCAAATAAGAGAGCATAAAAATCACTGCAAAGATAAAACAAAACAAAAAAATTCCTAGGTTGAAAATATAAGAAACACAGAAAAAAGCAGGGAAAAAAATAAAAGCAGAAGAACAAAAGGAAATGACACACAGCAAATTCGCACGTGAGATTCAAGATAGCGCTGTCTGTCAGGTTGACCAGGGAGCAGCAAGTAAGACACTCCGGGTTTATGTGACTGGAACAATCAATGCATCTGCTACGTGAAGAGCACCGGAAGGGCACTGTAGGATGAAGGCAGTCCTTTTGGAGATCTCTGTGCCTCACGGAGAGACTGTACCCTGGAGGGGCTTAGAGGGGTAAAACCGTGCTAATTTGTTAACTTCACCAGCTCTGTGGAGCAAGGCAGAATCAGACAGCGCCACACCTACAGTACCCCTTTGGGATCAGTTAGTTCAGTTACCAAGGAAGTATTTGCAGTATGGTCTGTAATAATAACAATTGTTGTTACTGTTGTTATGTGCCGTGGAGTTGTTTCTGACTCTTAGCGATCCTGCATAGGGTTTCCGAGGCTGTAAATCTTTATGGGAGCAGAAAGCCTCATCTTTCTCCCACAGAACAGCTGGTAGTTTCAAACTGCTGACCCTGAGGTTAGCAGCCCAGTTCATAACCACTATGCTACCAGAGCTCTTTAATAATAACAGTTGTTGTTGTTGTTATGTGCCGTGGAGTCGGTTCCAACTCATATCCACCCTGCACAGGGTTTCCGAGGCTGTAAATCTTTACTGGTGCAGAAAGCCTCATCTTTCTCCCGAGGAACAGCTGGTAGTTTCGAACCGCTGAACTTGCGGTTTGCAGCCTGATTTGTAACCACTACGTTACCAGAGCTCCTTAATAATAACAATAGTTTATGGCAATTTACAGGGTATAAGTTTTTAATAATTGTTTTATTTTTCCTGATAGCCCTGGGTTGATAGCTACTGCAGTAGTATGACATAAGAGTGAGAAAACTATATGGGGAAAAAAATGTATTTTTTAAATTTCTCCTGACTTCACAGCTCACATTTACTTCTCTATATCACAACACATTTGATACAATAGAAGTCTAGCTCTAGAAGTCGCACAACTGCATAGTCCTTCTTTTTTTCTGAAAGAGATTATTAAAAAGCAAATGGATATCAAGGACTTTTTCCGGAAAGCAAGTTGCAAAGTCCTAACCTATTCAGTCTATATTTACAGGAGGTAATAGCCCACTTACTGAGCACCTACTATACACCAGACAATGGAATCCACATTTTAAATTCCTTATGAGTCCTGATGTAGTGCTGTAGAATAAGCATTGGACTGCTAACCACAAGGTTGGCAGTTCAAACCCACCAGCCGCTCCTCAGAATCCCTACACCGAGCTGCTATAAATCGGAAGGCACTGTTGTTGTTGTCAGGTGCCATCGAGTCGGAACCGACTCATAGCGACCCCATGCACAGCAGAACGAAACAATGTCCGATCCTGGGCCAAC